>NC_080425.1:58703229-59013229 GCF_029873635.1 Malania oleifera
GAAAAGATTTATAAGACCTAGCAATTCAGGAAGTTATAGATGAAAGTAATGAAACCAGCTCACGATCAAATGGATAACTCTTCAGATCAATCTGAATTGACTAAGGAATGGAAGTTTAAAAGGAATCACCCGAAAGACCAAATTATAGGTGAACCTTCATGAGGAGTGTCCACTAGATCATTATTAAAGAATCTGTGCAATAATTGTGCGTTCCTATCTCAAGAGGAACTCAAAAACATAAACAAAGTATTAAATGATAATTCATGGATAGTAACCATACAAGAGGAGTCAAATCAATTTGAGAGAAATAATGTTTGTAAGTTAGTTCCTAGACCCGCTAAAAATTGAAACTTGTCGAATATTGGATCTTGTTGAATGTTGGTTTGGTTGTGGCTGAATATATATTAATTGTATGGTTGACTTGTGGAACTAAAAATTTAGACAAGCATATAACTCTAAATTATTGAATAAATAAGCTGAGGTAAAAGGTCTTTAAATTAATTGTTCTATTGAAGCATATCTGAAAAGATAAGCTAACTTTCACTACTGAAATTGTTTATGAAAATATCATTGAGTTTGGCTGAAAATAAGATTCTAAAAAATTGATCAAGTAAGTTAAATTGAAGCATTGAATTTGTATTGATATTGCAGAATTCATATTCATATTCATATTTATATTCATATCTAGGATTCTCGATTGGTATAGTACGGTTTCTATTTAGATTGTTATTGTGTGATTATAGTATTCTAAATTTAAAGGTTAATAATAAATTGAACTTTGCAAAGAAAATTTTAAATAACCCATTTCATCCCCCCTCTTGGGAATACACTTTTGATCTCAAACATCCAAAAGAAAATTGTCAGACCAGATAGAAAAAATTGGTTATCCTGGCTAGACTATGCTTTGTGGGCATATAGAACGGCCTACAAGACCCTTATCGGTATGTCTCCATATCGATTGATCGATGGTAAGGCCCACACCTCCCAGTTGAGAGAGAGCTTCAATTCAAATCAAATGATATGCATGCAAAATTTAAACCTATAAACAATACAACTGAAAATATAAAGTATTCAATCTTTGCTCTTCACAAATCCATGGAATACACCAAGTGATGTGAGTGTGTAAGTGCTTCATGGGCTTCCATTTGCATCTGTCACTTGTGTTTAGAAAAATAGACATGTTCATACACTTAGCTCACAAATGAGATGTTGTGCTTTGTCATATCAAAATGAGTTAGGACTCAAAAAGTCAATAGTTTTACTTCACTTGGTAACGAAGTTGGAAAGGGAAAGCCTCATAGCGGGTTGCTTGAGGGAAGAACGTAGGTTACTGGTCGAACCTTGTAAAAAATCTAGTGTTCATCTCTTCTTCCCTTAAAATTTTCAATTCTTGCAAGAAATGACTTGCGTGTATGCTTTAATTATCATTGAGAACTTGCTAAAAATTTAAACTTGTTGAATATTGGATTTTTTTAAATGTTGGTTTTGTTGTGACTAAATATATATTAATTGTATGGTTGAGTTATTGAACTGGAAATTTAGACAAGCATATAACTCTGAATTATTGAATAAATAAGCTAAGGTAAAAGGTCTTGATATTAATTGTTCTGTTGAAGCATATATGAAAAGATAAGCTAACTTTCACTACTGAAATTGTTTATGAAAATATCATTGATGATGTAATTGGTGTGATCCCAAGAGGGGGTGTGAATTGGGTATCAAATGTTTCTTCCTAGGTTAGGTTCAAATCACAGGTAGTATTACACAACCTACGGTCTGTCTAAGGATTCACAAATCCCCCAATGAATCAAGTATGCTAATATTTAAAACAAATATGGCATTCACATCAAACTAAATATTATCAGACTGAAACCACATCATATCCTATTTTAATTAAAGCGTGTATGTAAAGTGATTAAGCCATGAGTCCAAGATACACATGCATCATGTCTCATTAAATTCAAATGTGTGCATGTAAATAATTATAACTGTAAATGAACAGGTGTACACATGGAAATTTAGGTGCAAAAAATAATTGAGATTAGGAGAGAGAGAGACACACACATTATATTTGTTATCAAGGTTCGGCCAAACCAGCCTATGTCCCTACCTTAGGCATACCCCCCAAGGATTCCACTATCCTTGCTAACTTAAACGGGTGGAGTAGAAGCCATTTACAACCTTTCCTTATGGGCAAGGTAAACCCCAGTTACACTTACTAGGCGGAGATATAACCCAGCCACACTTTACAGGCAGTGCCAAAACCCAACTCAATTACCAGGTTGAGTTCAACTGGTCTCCCTTATAGGGCGGAGACTCCCCAGTTCAATTTTTGCGTTAAATCGAACCAATATCTCTTACTGGATAGAGACTCCACAGTTCAATTTACAAGCTGAACCCAATGAGTATATAAAAATAAATTTGTGCATGAAAATATAATTCTAAATACAAGCAAAGATGTACAATATTAAAGCTCTAATCCACTCTCATATGATATGAAAAATAGCTCAGAGAGTAAGGGTGTTATTGTCAAAATAATATATTCAATCTTTAAAAAGTAGTGTATATAATAAGTGCTTCAAAGATTTCACCCTAACAAGAAATTTTCTCCAAAAACATTTTTCAATACAAAGTAGGAGAACCTAGGATTTTCGTTTTTTTAATGATTTTTGCAACATAAAAATTTGTCTACGAAAGCATGGATGCAAAAATAAATTTCCTAAAATAAATATGTTCTCTTTCAAAACATTTTTTAAATGATCAAAAGGAAAGAGAGTAGGAGAGTAAAAATTTTGCTCCAAAAAAAATATTTTACAATAAAAAGTTGTTTGGGGGAACTTTGATTAAAAAATATTTGAGAGAATTTTGAAGCTAATCAAAGTTGCTAGTCCAGCTAATGAATGAGGTACTTATAAGTTTTTTGAAAATTAGAGCCATTAGGGACACACTCAGTATTTTCCAATTTGTTTAATGAAAAATTAATTATGTTTCACTGCTGGTAATTATTGAAACCCGAGATGTTCAGTCGATCAGTTTAAGATTCGATCGACTAAACACACACAAGGAGTTTGAATTTCTAAAGGGGTCCGGTTGGTCGAGTAAGGATCCGGTTGGCTGAGCAAAGGGAGATTTCCTTTTCTTCGTTGATTCGGTCATATGGTCAAATAGCCGGTCGGCCGAGCCTGAAAGACTAGTCGACGGAGGCTGATTTTGAACTAAAGAGTTTGGTCGGTCAAGTAAGGTAGAAAGGTCAAGTTCTTTTATCAGTCGACTGTGGATGCTATGTTCAAATTAGGGTCGATCGGCCGAGGCTTAGTCAACTATTTGACTTCTAGCATGCGATGTGGTTGTGTTGACTTCTTTAGTCCGATACCTGTTTTGATGTTAACAAAGCATCACTTTCTTGTGTGCATTTTTAAGTGCTTGAACAGATTTAATATTCAACACACACATGAGGCAAAAGGGAAATGGAAGCTAGAAAACTTAAAGCTTACTTCAACTTGCGCATTCCATGAAGAGAAGAGCAATGAGGAAGATGAAGAAGATGACATTTAATTTTAATTTGTAAATGCATTTAATTTTTTATTAATTGGTCTATAATAATGCATGCATCTGCATGATATGAATTGATTGCTTAGATGACCATAGGTTGACATAGAACTCCTAACATTTCACTAAAAACCTATTTCTAAAACGATTAAAATTATACAAAATTTTTGGAATAGCTTTATGGTCAAAATCGGAGCAAAATCAAAGCCTTCGATTGACCGACGTCGGAATTTTCACTTAGTTAAAGAGCCTCGATCGATTGAGTACTAAATGACTCGGTCGACTGAACTTGCCACGTGATGCATGTGTTGTAAAGCCTCGGTCGACTGACCCTTTATATGCTAACTCACCTCGGTTGACCGAACTCGTCTTGAGGGCATGTTTGTAATTTTGGCATGCTCGGTCAACTAACCGATTGTGTGTTATATTACCACGGTCGACTGAACCACTGTTCGCCCCGAAGTAAAAATATTGACCATGTCTTGGTTGACCGAACTATTTTTGAAGTAACATTCCTCGGTCGACCGACCTATACAAATACACTTTTTCCAACCACTTAGTCGACCAAACTTATAGTTCAAAAAGAGCTTGGTCATCCAAATCTATATGAGGGTCAACCAACCTTTGTCTTGGTCGACTGAACCCACGAAGGGGTCAAAATTGCCCTAACACAGTCAACCAAATCCCTAGTTCAAAATTTCCACGATTGACCGAACTTATTAATATGGTAAACCGAACCTTTTCTATGGTCAACTAAACCTCTTGGGTTCTGAATTTTTTAAGGGCTTAAATGTAATTAACTTTTAATCAGATAATTTGAAAAATACCCAGCATGTCCCTAATTTTTGGAAAATCTATAAATACCCCATTATAAGCCAAGATTAGCAACTTTGATTAGCTATGTTGACTTTGGTGTATTCCCAAAACGGGAGGCGAATTGGAAATTTAAAATCTTTTGCCTAGGTTAAACCAAATAATAGTAGTATTTCACAACCTAGGGTCTTTCTATGCAATCACAATCACACTGGTAATTAACTGAGCATGTATTTAAACAATTAAAGCAATCTTAGTATTTTCCAAGAATTCTCAGAAATTAAAATATAACATACACGCGTAGGAATATAAAGTGCAGGAAATAAAAGGCAGACACATAATATGTTATCGAGGTTCGGCTAATACTGCCTGTGTCCCCGCCTTAACTTGCAAGCTTGAGGATTACCACTATTGCTCACTTAACGGGTTGAGCAACACCGTTTACAACTAGGTCAAATCCTTATGGCTAACCTCAACCTTTACACTTTCCTTTCGGGGTGGAAAAGGCCCTACCAATCCTTACGGGCTAGATCAACACCCCCTTAAGCCACACTTGGAATACAACAGTGAAATACAAATTTGTGTACAATTCAAAGTGCTTCTATCACAAGCAGATTATATACTGATATGCACATGCAATAACTAATGCCCTTCAATATGATAGATATATATTCGTAATCACTCATAACCTTAATTGTAACCATGGTATTCCTACCATAAGTGAGGGTAATTAATAAAATAAGTAGCCAATTTTCCTCAGAGGATGGTATATACCGCAGATAGCAAATTTCGAGGACAAAAATTTATAAGAAGTGGAAAATGTAGAGACCCAAAAAATAAAATGAAAAATTAAAAAGGAATAAAAGTAGGGTTCATCGATGAACCCCCTGGTTTTGTTGACGAACGCCCATATACGGTTTGTGGACAAGCTTCAGTGCCTCGTCGACGAAGAGATACCGAGAGGGGGACATGCAGACCCTTTGGTTTGTTGACGAACTCATTATCCTCATTGACTAACTTCCTTTTTCGATTCATCGGCAAGTCCACATGTCTCATCAACAAAGCCACGTGACAGCAGTCTATATGTATACGCAAAATCAGATTTTTGGGCAAAAATTCAGCTGATTCTTTCTCTCTCTCACTAGATTTTTGGTTTCTCTCAGTCATCTCTAAGATTCTGATCCCATTTCTCCATGATTCAATGACCATAAGCTACCACAATGATCTTGGGGAGATTATCTACAACTTAGCCGGAGCAGAATTTTGGTTTGAGAAGTTTGGGCATCATCCCAAAATCAGAGTAAGTAGATTATTTTAGGGTTTTCATAGTTATCAAGCTTTTCTAAACCCAAATTTTTGTATTAGATGTTGATATACTGGTGTTTGGGTTGAGTAAATTAGGGTGTTGTGATTACATGGTTTGGGTTTCCAAACACCGCAGGCATGGGTTGAGGATTCTAGCAGGTGTTTTCTTAGGAACTCAAGTATTATTGATAAATAATTTATAGTTCAAAAATTTTATGAATAAAAGATAAAGGTGAGCCTGGGGAAAAGGTAGATATGGTTATTATTCTGAGATGGGTTAATTTAATTGGGAAATGTATATTGTTACAAGTTTCTGTGTTTGGCGCGCCGGGCATAGGAATATAATTAGAGTTAGATCTACTAACCAGTTAGGTAAGGGAAATATGCTAAGCTAGTCAATTCAAAAATTTTATCAGAAAATTATAGTATTTGATTATGAGAAACAGAGTATAAATTATATAGTTATACAAATTTTAGTATTTGAGTTCTATTTATTAATTGTGCGGCTTGAGTCAGTATTTGTTCAGTACAGTATCTATACATTTTTTCAAAATATCATAATCTATAGTATTTATGCACAGAAATATGTTCCACCAGATTTATAGAATTATGATTTACAGTATACACATGGACAGATATTGTTGGAATTGGTATATTCCCAAAAGGGAGGTGAATTGGGTATTTAAAATTTCTCTCCTACGTTTAATTTATCCAGCAGTAGTATTACACAAACCTAGTGTCTTTCTATATACTCATAAACCCAATTAACATATGTACAAAATATAATGAAATAAACATAATACATACATGTGCTGAAAATGAAAATGCGGAAAAAACAATTTTAAGAAATATAAAGTACACGCATGATATGTTATCAGGGTTCGGCCAATACTGCCTACATCCACTTAATGGGTGGAGTGGCACCGGTTACAACCACGTCAATTAACAGGCCTGACCTTAACCTACACCTTACCATGATGGTGCACCTAGCTTTCCTAACCGGGTCAAAACCAATCCAGTACTATTCAACAGGGCTAGTCTCCCTCTTCAGAACCAGGCCTGGAATACAAAAAATTTGAAATTTTTCATACAAACAAATGTTTCTTACACAAGCCGATATGTACTACAATACAACACAGTATAGTCAATGCACCTCAAATAAATAGGAACTATAAGCTCTATGTAATAAATGTCTAGCTACACTCTTACAACAGTCAATACGCAATAACCACAAAGAGTGTACAATTAATCTATCTTTAAAATCAAATATCAATATTGATCAATCATAGCAAGGGTTTCAAAGATTTGCAACAAGAGTGTTCAAAATATCTCATAAATGATTTTCTTAAAAATATAGCTCAAGTGACATTTGAAAAGTATGCTTGTAAAAATATTTTTGCACAATCAAAATACAAGCTTAAAGAGTCTTACAATGGTGATGCAAAGACCCACTAGTTACAAGGTTTTCCCACACAAAGAGTATAGATTATGCCAGGAAAACCTTAGCTTTAACTCTCCAACAAAATCAAACAATCAATCTCAAGTAAGGAGAGTTTTTGAGCAAGTGCAGCTACTCAAGATCACTCAATAAAACTCTCAATAAACTTGGTTTATCAAAGGAATCACAATAGGAAAGTGTATTGGGTTTGTATGTGAAAAATAGGCACTTAAAATTTTAAAGGATTTTCAAGATAATCAAAGTTCTAATCATATGTTAATTTTGCACATGAGCTTGTATATATCGGCATAGGCAAAATTATGACCATTGAGGACATATTTGTCATTTTTGGAAAAGTTTAAATGAGGTTAGTAAAAATAACAACATTTTAACCATGGTAAAATTTAAGAAACCTGAGAAAGTTGGTCGACCATCTTGATGGTTCGATCGACCGTGGTGCTTGGTTCGGTCGACCAGGGAGAATTTGAACTATGAGTTAAGTCGATCATTCATAAGGTGATTTCCAAAACTCTGAGGTTTGATCGACCGTTTTGGGTTCGGTTGACCGAACTTTGTTGTTCGGTCGACTAGGCAATTTTTGTACTAAAAGTTTGGTCACCTGGGCACTTGGGATCTCCCCACGTGTCAATTCGGTCAACTAGAGCATTGTAGCTCATTTTAAGGTCAGTCGACCGAAGGGTCAAACTTTTGACTTGGTGGAGGTTCATTCGACCGAAGAGCCCTGTGTATTAAGGTTCTATCGCCTGAACATGCCTTTTTTTAGCATTTTGGTCCTATTCACTTTATAAGGTTGTCCTTATTCATATGATGATTAAATTTTAAGTCAATAGGGAACATTTTCATGTAGAATTGTGAGCCCTAAGGTCAATCTAAGTCTTTTGAGTTTTGTTCAAAAAATCCGACATCGGTCGATCGAAGGGTGCCTTAATGACACTTAGTTCCCTATGGTCAATCTACGGTAATGTTGAGTTTATAGACCCTACCATGCATGACATGAATTAATTATTGCAGACTGATAGATAATTAATGTTAGAGACCTAAACTGAATGAAATATAAGTTATAATAAAAGAAAAATGTTGGGTCTTCATTTTCTTCAAAGTTGTGTGCATTATATGATACTGCCAATTGATCCAACACACAAACTTGGCAAACATTAAATACCAAAGTATTTGTCATGATTAAAATGGGATATGACTTATAAGGTCAACAAATATCTTATAGTATTCACAGAATATTATGATTACAAAACCATAACACTCGGATATTACAATTTATTCAGTTCAGATATTACAGATCATACAGATGAGATATTATAGATATTTTAGCTCAGATAACACATTTTATTCAGATCAGTTTTATAGTGTTATGGTTATACAGAATCATGATGAAATAGTAAGATATATATATATATATATATATATATATAGAAAAGTATTATACAGTATCAGACCCTGATGAATTAGATAAATTATTAGAGCATGGTACCATAGCTATTTCAGTTTAGAGTGCAACCATACGTCTCAAATAGAGTATGGAATGACTGATTGTGCCATAGGTAGTGTAGTGTGCTCCCTGGCATCAAGACCAGGTGGAGCGAGCCTATCGTGCTATAGGCAAGTTTATGCATACAGTTAGACTAGCACTGGTAGGCCAACTAGTGTATAGTCTCGCCTACAGGCCGCACAACTAGTCATGTGGGGTAAATCATTACATACAGTTTTCTAGGGAAGTTTTCATAGTTATCTATATGCATACAGATTAATCGAATAACATCAGATATACTATAATACTAGAAGTATGAATAATAGAAAGCTTAGATATTACAGTTGTATTTTAAGCCACATAGGCGTGAGTTATACTGTATTATTAGTTTACATGCTATCTCAGTTTCAGTTATTTATCAGTATAGTATTCATGTAAACTCAGTTGCCACACACTGGTAATAGCATATTTCATCTTATTGAGCATTGTCTCGTCCCAATAATTTATCATTTTTCAGGTGATCTAACTAGACAAGCAGATCAGGCTCGGAGGTAGAAGGGATAGTAATACTACTATGTCAGAAGGGGTAAGTGGTTTTGAGGAGATGTATTTATCAGTAGTTTATAGGGGATCTGGTGGAAGATTTTGGGTAGTTATAACTTTATTTTTTTTACTGCATAGGAATGCTATCTTGTGAATAGGAATTTCCTCGGTGCCCACCTGGGGCTTGAGATGTTATAATATAAATACGGGGGTATCAAAGTAATTTTAATTAATTAAAAAAATGGTATGAATTTTCAGGTCGTTACAACAAGACTCAGCAGATGATTCATCATAGGTTATATCACAACACTTTTTACCAAAAGCATTGCATGCATTAACAACAAAGCTATCATTACATTAAATAGATTATTCAGCATAAAACGTATCACAGAATTTTGCACACGAATCATCACAACATGCATCACATGGATTATTGTGTGAATTAGTAAATGAGGCAGAGTCAGAATCATATACCTCAGTGTCTAGTTCATGATTTACCTCCTCCTGATTATTTGAGCTCGAATTACCTGGAGGAGTGATCTCTTTCTCCTAGGACTCTCCATATTTCTTTTCAAACTCAACCCAGATCTCCTGTGCACTCTGACATGCCATAAACGCAACAAAAATATTAGGATCTAAGGTGCAGGATAGTAAATCTAGGGCATGTGAATTTGTCTGCATCAAACTATTATCATTTTCTACTAGCACACAAATTCCTTTATCAATCACTTGTCAGGTCCTCTAGTCCATAGATTTTATAAAATAGCTCATTCGTAATTTCCTATGGGTGAAGTTAACACCACAAAATAATGGACGACTGGAAGGTGATCGTACCTCTCCAAAAAGGGATGCACCAATGAGAGCCATCTCGATCTTTAGCAAAAACATTTACGTTAATGCCACGAGGCTCTGATACCAATTGTTGGAATTGGTGTATTCCCAAGAGCAGGGGTGAATTGGGTATTTAAAAGTTTATCTCCTAGGTCAAATTTACCAACAACAGTAGTACACAAGGCTAGGACTTTCTTTATAATTATAAACTTAATGAAGAATTAAACGCAAACATTCAAGTGCTGAAATTTCAATTGCACAAATTAAAAGGAGGCATAAGAAATGTTATCAGGGTTCATCCAATACTGCCTACATGCCCGCCTCAATCTCACAAGAAAGAGGATTCTACTATGGCTCACTTAACGGGTAGAGCAACACCTAATACAACACCTTAACAGGATGGTGCACCTAACTTTCCTAATCGAGTAAAAGCCAATTCGGGACTATTCATAGGGCTAGTCTCCCTCTTCTGACCATATGTCAGGAATACAACAAATATTCAAATATTTTTGTTCTACACTTAGAATGCTTCTATACTAAGCAAATATGTACCACTATGCTCAATCAATTTATGTACTCAAATATGATAGAATATTAAGCTCAAGTGAGATTTTGTTAACCAATGTGTTAACTCTCAACAATATTAATGTCAATGTGTGTATGTGAGAGTAAGACTTTTGATTTCAAAATAATGTGCTCATAATGTGGATAATCAGAAGGTCTCTATAACTCTTAAACAAATATTACAATAATATTTTTCAAATGTGAAGCACAATAGATAATAGGGTTAAGCTTGCTAAAAATGTATTTGTAAAAGCACAAAGCAAGCTTATGAATCTTGCAATGAGGATGCAAGATCTTAAGCAAGTAAAATTTTTTCCCAATACAATATTTATAAGTGAAATATTATAGGAAAAACCTTAAGCAACTCTCCAAAAATCAATACACAATCAAATAAAATGAGGGAGAGTTAAAGCTTGTAAGGTGAATATGAAACACTAATCTCTCTGAAAATAAAAGGCTAGATGAGTATGTAGAAGAGATTTTGGCAATAAGTATGAACAATATGGAAGTAGGAAATATTCGTCCCAATAAAGTTTTCAGAGAATTTTAGCTAATCTAAAACCCTAATCATGTCTTAATTTTGCAAATGAGGAGGTATTTATAAATTTGGGAAGAATTATAGTCGTTGGGAGACACGCTGGGTATTTTGGAAAAAGATTGAGTTTAATTAAAAAATAACCCAGTTTAACTTCAGTAAAAATTAAGCAACCCAAGAGTTTCGATCAATAATTTTTAAGGTTCGATCAACCAGATTGCTCAGTTCGGTCAACCGGGGTGTTTTTTAACGAAGGTGTTGGTCGACCAGACTTGAGGCGACTTTGGAACCTCCGAGGTTCGGTTAACCAGGCTAAGTTCGGTTCACTAAATTTGGATGTTTGATCAACCAAGCCATTTTCCAACTTCAAGTTTGGCCAACCAGGCCGTTGGGATTTCCAACGTGCCAATTTGGTCGACCAAATGGTCAAACTTTTCACCCTGAGGAGGTTCGATCGACTGAAGTTCTATGTGTGTTCTTATGCAGTTGATTGAACACATAAATATTGTGCATTTTTTTCCTAATTTCATTATTAGTTTCAAAGATATCTAGGGGCTTTTTCAAGCAATAATTTAGGACCTATGGTCAGTCTAAGGTCTCTGAGCTTATCTGTCCTATCTTCCATGGAATGCATTTGTAGAGACCTGGAGAATTATAGCAATTAAAGAATAAAGGAAAAGAGAGAAAAATGATTTTTCCAAGGGGGCCTAGCAGGGTCTCATCAACGAACGCAAAGTATTCATCGACGAGTGGCCTTCTTGGGAACATTGACGAGGACACATGTCTCACCGATGAAGAGAAACCGAGAGCGAGTTTAAGGACATGCGGGCTTGTCGAAAAACCCATAGTTTTTGTCGACGAATTTTCTTCTTGGACTCGTCAACGAGATGACGCGGCTCGTCGACGAGCCACATGGACAGCACTCTATAAATAGCTCAAGTCGGGGTTTCAGCGAGGAAATCACATGCAATCCCTCTTTCTCTCTCTAAAATCTATTTTGAAATTAAGAATAGCTTCCCAATAAGGGGGGTGAATTGGACTTTTAAAAAAAAAAATTTTAATTCCTTTTTAGATTTCTTAAACTTATTTTATTTCTTTTAACCAATTTGTGACTTGTTTGTTTAATTTGTTAAGCACTTAAGAACTTAGTTTCTTTATTTAATCCTTAACCATACAAACATCCAATCATTCAACCAAACCAATCAACTATAATTAGAAAACAAACAACCAAGCCAATACACGACACTTATTTAATATAAAAACTCAAGATTATTGTTTGTTTATATTAGCCAAATTTGAACTAACCCTTGTATAAATGAATTTTATTCTTCAATATGATGTGCAATATAAAATCCAATCACTCTTTCCAATTATTTAGAATTCAGATAAACTCTTAGTTAATTTCTCTTTGGGATGTTTAACCAAGTAACGTACTCTCGTATGGTTTCTACAAGATATGGTTGAATCAACATACTCCCTTTCGGTTTTCACTACCCAAATCAAAATAAAACTTTAATTTTACTTGATTCCCAAATATACGTAGTATATATGATTTTCAATTTAAACCATGCACGCAATTTAAATATGTACTAAAAATAAAGAGTAGAGAAAGAGAGAGTGAGACGGAGATTTTTATGAGGTTCGGCTTATACCCAGCCTACATCCTTGCCTTTGGTAAACCACCGAAGGATTCACTAAACTTGTTCCTTTAACGAGCAAAACAAACCTTTACAACACTTCTTGGTTAAGGCTAGAGCCCACCTTCTCCGAACGATATCCCCTCGTCCAGTCACTCCTTAACTAGGCTAGAGCCCGCCTCTCTAATTTCCTCTTGCTTAGCCAAAAATCCAAACAACCCTTGGAATCATCAATCTACAAGATAAAGATCAAATAGATGCGTACAAAGAACTTGCTCCTCAAAGAGCTAGTTAGTACACCAATTACAACACAACTAATATACTTCAAAGTAAATCACAATATGGAAATTAACTTGAAGCTCAAGGAATTATATCACCGATTAATTCTTTCAATGATTGAAAGATTTAGAATTTTTAGCACAATTGTGGTGAAAGAAGATTAGCTAAAACTTAGTTGAATTCGTGCACAATATGTGAGCTTGAGAGCAAGAGAGAGCTTTGAGAATTTGAGAGCAATTTAAGAGAGACTTTGAAATTTTTCAGAATTTGAATTCTTGGTTGTGTTGATTCAATGATATTTGAGGCTTATTTATATATTTTAAAAGGTATGTAACTTGGTCCCCAAGTAGCTTGAAATATTCCCCAAGTTTCCATAAATTTTGAGTCACAAACAACCCTATTTAAAAATTTGACCATTATAAGAAAATTCAAAACAGCCGCGTGACAGATGACTGTCCATTTTGGGCAGTCATCTATCCAGTCAAAACAAAGGTGTAGTAAGGTTTCAGTCATCTATCCAAACATGCACAGACGCCTCATTTTGCTCTGACAGTCGTCTGTCAAGTTCTTGATAGTCGTCCGTCATGCTGTCAACTTCAAGCACCCTTCAGTATTTTAGTCATGATGCCTTCTGTATAACTCCAAAGTTATTGATCTTAGTTTCAAATGAACTCTAAGAGAAACTCCTACAACTTTTATGTTGAACACATTTCAAAATAAAGACTTTTGGACGGAGAAAAAGGTGCATCAATGCAGATATAGAAAAATTGACAACATTTCAGAAATCCTTTTTTTGGTGCTTTTCATTCCAAAACTGATTCTAACCTTTTTAAAACAATTTGTGACCTTATAAAAATATTTTCCAAGTATGTTCAAAGGTATCTAGGTCCAAGACATTAACCTAAGAGCTTCATGCATCCATATTGAAAATCTTTGAAGTACTTACATGAAATTTCCTAAACTTTTTCAATTCTTGAATTCTTAGTGGCCTTTATACTTGTTTCATCTTTCTTTGAGCTTTCCATGTTGATCACTTGGGCTTGCATTCTTTGAATCTATTTCTTTAATATCAATGCTCTCATGATCTTTAGGCTTTATCTTTAAATCCATTTTTGAATCCATGCTTTATGCTTGATATTGAATTCCTTCTTTGAAGTACAAGCTTTCATCAATTCTTTAACGCTCTATCCTTGAGTCCTGAAAATACATCACTTAAACAAAATATGTTAAGTTCTACTTGCTTGTTAGCATCAAAATAAGATGTTAAGCCATGTAAGGCCAACAATCTCCCCCTTTTTTATGATGACAAACAAGAAGCAAAAATTTGGAGTGAGCCTTAAAAAGACTCCCCCTTTCAATAAGCATCATCTTAACAATATTTGCAAGATCAATATCAATTTTTTTAGCTTTATCGTGATCCCAAGAGGGGGGTGAATTGGTATTTTTAAAATTTAACCCCTAGGTATTCCTCCTAACAGTAGTATGTTCACAACCCTATGGTCAATCTAGTGCAAATAATATAAATATATCAAAAATTAAATAAAGCAGTTTAATTAATCATGCAAGCACCAAAAAGTAGTAAAGAGAGGATGACATGCAGATATGTTATCGAGGTTAAGCCAACTACCTACGTCCCCGCCTTGGCTAACTAGCACAAGGATTACCACAATAACTTGCTCACTAAACGAATGGAGCGGTACCTATACAAGCTAGGTCAATTAGCACAGGGCTAACCTCAACCTTTACACCAATCCTTACCGGGATGGATTACCGCCCCTTCAAGCCACCCCTAGAATCACCCAGATTTTACAATCAAATGGTACAATATGAAAGTACTTTCACGTAAAACAAATTTGTACCCAAATGTGTTCAATCACAAACACCACAGATGATTTAAAATGTAAGCTTAGTGTGGTCTAGATAGTTTAACTCTCAAAGGTATTTTCTATCAGTGTAGTGAGTACGTGAGAGTGTCAATAACAATCTTTGTATTTCAAAATATTCAATCAAATGTGTTCACACAGAATATCAAACAAGCCTCAAGAATATCAATCAGTAGAATGTCTTAATCACGTGAATATGTATATGCTTGGATTGCAAAATAGATAATCTTTGTATTCAGCAAATAATATGTGGGTGAATAACTATTGCAATAAAGATGTTTCACCTAAAAAATAAATATCTCTTCAAAACGTTTTCAAGATAAAGTACAATAGATATTTGTAAATGATTTTGAAAATATTTCGCAACCAAAAGCAAATAAGAGCTTCTCAAGATTTTGCAATGAATATGCAATCTCAGAAGATCTAATAAAGTCTTCTTAGGATGAACTTATTGGTAAAGTCACCTATGAATCCTTTGGGTTTGGCTCTTAATAAAAATGAATCAATCTCACAACAATAAGAGAGCAATCCTTCCTATTTAAACACTTAAGAACACTTACAGATGATTTAGTAACTTGTGAAGGTAAGCTAGAGTGTTTGTAGAAAGAATATGAGTAGTGGAAGACATTTTGCATGAGAGAGAAATTTGAATTTGTTTGCTTAATCAACTCTCCAATTTTGCCAAATGAAGGGGTATATATAGACACCCCATGATTTTTGACCGTTGGAGACCTATTATCAATTATTAGAAAAGTTTAATGACATTTTAAATATTTTAACCTTATTCAAAAAAATATTTAGCCGCGATAAAAATCAGGGCAACCCGAGAGGTCTAGTCAACCATAACCTTTTCGGTCGACCAGAGTTCATATAGTTTGGTCGACTAGGAGGTTTTTGAACTAAAGGCTCGGTCGACCGTAAGTGGGCGATTTCCAATTTCTCCGAGGTTCGGTCGATCGAGCCATTTTGAACTGGCTGGTTCGGTCGACCAAACTATTGGGATTTTTCTCAAGGACCCTTGGTCGACGAGGTAGTTGGTGTACATATTTTGCTCGGCCGACCAGATGGTCAATTTTTTGACCAGAAAGGGTTTCGGTCGACCTCGGGATTTTGAACTATACTAGTTCGGTCGACCAAGGCCTTGGTCAACTATTGAACCAAGCTTGTTTCGGTCGATCGGGGCAGAATGAACTGCCTTAGTCGGTCGATCGAAAGTGCACAACGTGTGCATTTCGATCCCGTTTCAATACACATTCACCCTATTCAAGTTCCTAATACATGCAAGTGCAAAGGTGAGTGTCCTATTGACTCAGGCCTGTTTCGGTCGATCGGAGCAGAATGAACTGCCTTAGTCGATCGACCGAAAGTGCACAACATGTGCATTTCGATCCCGTCTCAATACACATTCACCCTATTCAAGTTCCAAATACATGCAAGTGCAAAGGTGAGTGTCCTAAGGTCACTTGGGTTCAAATTTTGAAGACACCAAAAAATTCTAGTGTCGATCAACCAAAGGTTAAATCCTAAGGTCTTTTACGGTCACTTTTAGTTCGTATTTGGTTTGAGCTTACATAATAAATCATGCATGTGTTGTGTGTGCTTATTACAAACCAAATATCCTAATTACTATTACAGACTAATTTCACCACTAAATATATATATTACAACTAAAAACATGAATTGGTCTTTAAGCTTTAAGCTTTCACGTGCCATCAATGTATCTGCTAATATAGACCTGCACATGAACTAGATATTCATTAAATACATGAGTATTTGTCATTATCAAAACCGGGCATGACCTATAAGGTCAACAAATTTCAAAACCTCTTTTACAATCATGCTTATCATTATCAAATACTTCTCCTTTTGATATATATTATGTTCATGCACAGTTTTTGCAATTTGCAATACTATGCTTAATTTTTGCTTTAAAACTTCTCCCCCTTTTGACATCCATCAAAAAGGAAAAAAAATAATTAAGTTCAAGTAAAATCACACTTGAGCATATCATCAAACATACAAATCAACATATGTACACACTCAATTTATTTTTCAATATAGCATGTGTAGTGTGTTTTAATAGTCATATCTTTACTAACAGCTTTTTCTTCCTTTGACATTATTCGAGATTTCAATTGTTGATTTTACAATACTGATTTAAAATTGAATTCATGATATCTATTTAAAATTCATGATACCAATTGAGAATTGATACCAATTGAAAATTTAGTTCATTATCCCAATTTAAATTTCTCTGAATTGATTAATATGAAAATAATCATAATATAAGCAATATGACATAACACTCCCCCTGAATTCAATACATTCAGTTTTGTTATCAATTTTGCTTTCATCATCCCATGTTTCAAAACATTGATTCACATTATGTATCAAATATCAATATCATGCTAATATCATCAATGTCATACCATGCTCATAGATATAATCATACTTGTCATGCTTAAAAGACAAATTTAACTTTTAGATTGTGATACCGAGTGAGCTTTGTAAAATTGTGATACCAACTAAAATTTTTAAAATGTGATACCAAAAATATTCATAGATACCAAAGACTTTATAGATACCAAAGTCATTATCACATCATGCATAGCTCATGGATATCAATATAATTATTATATCTTTCATAACTTATGGATATCAATACAAAGAGTAGTAAGTTTATCCTTGTGATTCATCAATAGCATGCATGGTCAAGAATTAATCATAATTCATATCAAAATTCATGCTTATACTTAATAATCTCATGCTCAGATTTTCAACATAGTGAGCCATAAATTTTCAATATAAGTCAAGTATATCATGTAGCACAGGTATATAAGCATGTAGCATATAGCATATCATATAGGCATGTAAGCATGTAGCATATAGCATTTCATTCTCAAATATCTTTAAAAAAATTTATGCAGTCCCCTGTCAATAGAGGGCAGTCGTCTGTCACTATATAACCAGGTTTTTAAAAATGAACAAAAGGGTGACAGTCGTCTATCCATATGATGACAGTCGTCTATCCATGAACAAACCAGTTTTACAATTATACACAGAAGTTTGACAGTCGTCTGGAAAAACACTCACAGACAGCTCACTGATCACTGGCAGTCGTCTGTCCATTACTTGACAGTCGTCTGTCAGTCTTCTGACTTGTGTTAAAATACTCTTAATTTGCCAGTCGTCTGTCAACTGTATTTTCCTCATTCCAACATACTTTTTGAGTTTTCTCTTCTTTGCTCAATTACTCTTGGAAAATGAACTTGTTTATCTTTGAAAAAACATGTTCTAAGTTTTATACTTAGGTATCTAAGTCTCTTTGCCCAATGAGCCTAAAAAAATCATTATTAAATCAACTTGAAGTACTTATGTAATAAGTTCAATTTGATATTTTCTTAATATTTTCTTAAGTTAAGCTTTGTAAAAAATCATCCTATGATTTTGCCAACAATGCCATTTTTGAATTTGTTATAATAAGCTTCTAAACTCATCTTTTAGTTTTTCTACTAGTTCATTTGTTGATCATGAATTAAGTTACCTTCTCGGGGAATGACTTAATCCATGGAGTTTTTCATTTATAAACTAGTCTTTCATCTTGGTACCCATACTTTCTTGGGTCCGGTTGATTTGATAAAGGATGTATCTTTAACTCCCCATATTTGTTTAGTTTTCACATCCTTTCTCTTGAATGGACATTTAAACTTGAAATGCCCCTTTTTCTTACATTGATAACATATAGTGTTAGTGTGAGCATTAAAGAATGTGCTTGCATTATCTTTTGAGGCTTTTGAGAAATAACTCATGCAAAGATTCCTTTTCTTTTTATTTTCAATTCCAATAAAACCAATGCCTTCTTTGTTTAGAGACATTCTTTGGGAGCCTACCATTTTGTCAAAGTTTGTTTTTCCTTTACTAAAGTTATAAATGATTATTTCTTTATCTTTAATCTGATTTTTGAGATCATTTAACTCTATCTCTATATTGTTATCAACCTTCTTTTGAGATTTCTCTAATCATTTAACTCTATCTTTATATTCTTATCAACCTTCTTTTGAGATTTCTCTAACTCTAGAGATAATTTTCTTATTTTATCATCTAATTTAGAAATATATATATCTTTCTCATATACTGTAGAGGATAGGGATCAAAGGTCTTCTATCATTTGTTCATTCTTGCATTCTAATTCTTTAATTTTCAAGTCGTTTTCTTTTTCAGCAAGAGTTTTAGCTTCTAATTCTTTGATTGCAGCATCATACTTATTTTCAATTTTCTTGATCCTTGAATCCTTTTCACTTTTAGCATTCTTATGGGATTCTAATTCTTTCATTATACCTTCATTCTTATTCTTCAATGAAGCATTTTGTTTATTTACTTTGATCAGCATCTTATGTACTTTGAATAGATCATTTTGTAGTTCTTCATAAGATGGTATACCCTCATCATTGGATTCATTTGAAGAATTACTACAAGAATTATCTAAGGATTTGGCTAAAGAGCTTTCCTCATCATCCCAAGCCATAAAGAACATATAAGCAACCTCTTGGTCACTTGATTCAATTTTAGAACTACTTGTACTCATCATGCCCCAAGTAGTGACTTTCATGGCCTTTTTCTTTTTCTTCTTAGACTCTTTCTTTAGTAGTGGACATTCCAGTTTTATATGTCCAGCTTTGTTGCAATTGTAACACGTGGGAGTTTTACTCTTTGATTTCTTGTTAACTTCTTCTTCTGATTTATCTGATTCAGATTTTTTATTTCTTCTCTTGAATTTTTTTCTCCTTCTTAGTATCCTTGCTAGATTTTTAGATATGAAGACTTCTTCATCTTCATCCATTTCACTACTTGAGTTTTTTTTTTTAAGGCTTTAAAGGCTATTAATTCTTGGGCTTTGGTTTTTCCATTCTTTTCGTTCATTTCCATTTCATATGTAAGGAAAGAAGCTATAAGTTCGTCTAAGGAAGTGTTTTTCAAATTTCTTTCTTCGGTTATGGCAGTGGCTTTTGGTTCCCATACGGTTTCTAGCCCTCTGCGAATTTTCCTTATCATTTCATAAGTAGTGTAGGTTTCCTAGTGTATTTAGCGAATTAATTATATGAGTGAACCTAGTAAACATATTAGTCATGGATTCATGTGGGTTCATCTTAAAGATTTCATATTCACTTGTGAGCATATCGATCATATTATCTCTAACATTTGTAGTGCCTTCATATGTTACTTCTAACTTGTCTCATATCTCTTTGGCTGATTTGCAAACCATTATTCTATTAAATTCATTGGCATCTAAAGCACAATATAGAGCATTCATGACACTAGAATTTACTTGCAACATCTTATAGTCTAAGTCTGTCATATCAATTTTCTCCTTAGGGACTTGTTTTCCATCAAATATCTTAGTGGGAATTTGGTCACCTTCCATGACAACCTCCCATGCTTTCCAATTCATAGTTTGAAGATATATTTGCATTCTCTTTTTCCAGAAAGTATAGTTCAAACAACAAAAGATTGGTGGCCTAATTGAAGATTGTCCCTCTCCAAAGGGAGCTACGCAAAGTTAGCCATTTAGATCTTTTTATAGCTTCTAGTTAAGAGTTGCTATAACCCCGCTCTGATACCAATTGAAATTTGGAATAGCTTCCCAAGAGGGGGGTGAATTGGACGTTTTAAAAAATTTTCTTTTAATTCCTTTTTGGAATTCTTAAACTTATTTTATTTCTTTTAACCAAATTGTGACTTGTTTGTTTAATTTGTTAAGCACTCAAGAACTTAGTTTCTTTATTTAATCCTTAACCATACAAACATCCAATCATTCAACCAAACCAATCAACTATAATTCGAAAGCAAACAACCAAGTCAATACACAGCACTTATGTAATATAAAAACTCAAGATGGTTGTTTGTTTATATTAGCCAAATTTGAACTAACCCTTGTATAAATGAATTTGCTTCTTCAATATGATGTGCAATATAAAATCCAACCACTCTTTCCAAATATTTAGAATTCAGATAAACTCTTGGTTAATTTCTCTTTGGGATGTTTAACTAAGTAACGTACTCCCGTATGGTTTCCGCAAGATATGGTTTAACCAACGTACTCTCTTTCGGTTTCTGCAACCCAAATCAAAATAAAACTTTAAGTTTACTTGATTTCCAATTATACATAGTATATATGATTTTCAATTTAAACCATCCACGCAATTTAAATATGTACTGAAAATAAAGAATAGAGAAAGAGAGAGTGAGACGGAGATTTTTACGAGGTTTGGCTTATTCCTAGCCTACGTCCTCACCTTTGGTAAACCACCAAAGGATTAACTAAAACTTTTCCTTTAACGGGTGGAACAAATCTTTACAACACTCCTTTGTTAAGGCTAGAGCCCGCTTTCTCCAAACGATATCCCCTCGTCCGGTCACTCCTTAACTAGGCTAGAGCTCGCCTCTCTAAGCAATATCCTCTTGTTTAACCAATGATCCAAACAACCCTTGGAATCGTCAATCTACAAGATAAAGATCAAATAGATGCCTACAAAGAACTTGCTTATCAAAGAGTTGGTCAGTACACCAATTACAACATAACTAATATACTTCAAAGTAAATCACAATATGGAAATTAACTTGATGCTGAAGGAAGTATATCACCAATTAATTCTTTCAATGATTGAAAGATTTAGAATTTGTAGCACAATTCCGGTGGAAGAAGATCTGTTAAAACTCAGTTGAATTCGTGCACAATATGTGAGCTTGAGAGCAAGAGAGACCCTTGAGAATTTGAGAGCAATTTGAAAGAAACTTTAAAATTTTTTAGAATTTGATTTCTTGGTTGTGTTGATTCAATGATATTTGAGGTTTATTTATAGATTTTAAAAGGTATGTAACTTGGTCCCCAAGTAGCTTGAAATATTCCCTAAGTTTCCATAAGTTTTGAGCCACAAACAACCCCATTTAAAAATTTGACCGTTATGAGAAAATTCAAAACAGCCGTGTGACAGATGACTATCCATTTTGGGCAATCATCTGTCTGGTTAAAACAAAGGCGCAGTAGGGTTTCAGTCTTCTGTCCAAACACGCACAAACGTTTCATTTTGCTCTCATAATCGTCTATCATGATGTCAGCTTCAAGCACCCTTTAGTCTTTTGGTCATAACGTTTTCTATATAACTCCAAAGTTAATGATCTTAGTGTCAAATGAAAGCTAAGAGAAACTCCTACAACTTTTATGTTGAACACATGTTAAAATAAAGACTTTTGGATGTATAAAAAAGTGCATCAATGTAGATATATAAAAATTGACAGTATTTGAGAAATCCTCTTTTTGGTGCTTTTCATTCCAAAACTGATTCTAACCTTTTTAAAAAAAAATTTGACCTTATAAAAATATTTTTTAAGTATGTTCAAAGGTACCTAGGTCCAAGACATTAACCTAAGAGCTTCATGCATCCATATTGAAATTCTTTGAAGTACTTACATGAAATTTCCTAAACTTTTTCAATTCTTCAATTCCTTGAGACCTTTATACTTGTTTCATCTTTATTTGAGCTTTCCATGTTGATAACTTGGGATTTCATTCTTTGAATCTATTTCTTTAATATCAATGCTCTCATGATCTTCAGGCTTTATCTTTAAATCCATTTTTGAATCCATGCTTTAAGCTTTATATTGAATTCCTTTTTTGAAGTACAAGATTTTATCAATTCTTTAACACTCTATCCTTCAGTCCTAAAAATACATCACTTAAACAAAACATGTTAAGCTCTACTTGTTTGTTAGCATTAAAACAAGATGTTAAGCCTTGTAAGGCTAACATATTTCTCTAACTTTTCTCTAGAATTTTGGCTTAAATTCTCACTGGTTTGACGATCCGAAGCCGCCACGTTACTCTTAGGAAGATTCTCTAAAATACTGTGAACTCAGAATTTTGATTTGGAGGATTTGGGCACCATCCCAAAATCTAGGTAAGTTGGTTATTTTTAAATTTTATAAGTTATTGGGTATTTTTGAGCTGAGGGGAATGTGTTGTAAGGTGTTTATTGATTTATTAGGGAAATGTAAATTTCAGGGTGTTGAGCTAGGAACACATAGGAGTTGGTTTGGTTAGATTTGTGGGCTTCTCTGTAAGCCATGTAAGGGGATAAAATAAGACAGCAACTTTCATAAAAATATTTATTAATACACAACATTTATTTTTCAGAAATTACGTATGTTATGGCATAGTGTTTAAGAGTACTTCTGTTGAATAGGAAAATATATTTAATACATTTTATTAGAAAATATGATTTCAGATCAGATTTTATATTTTGGTTATTACTCACATTTGGGTGGCATGAGTATAAATTTCCATGAAAATTATGTTATATCAGAATAATATGATTTTTCCAGAATAAGCATGTTATAACAGTTTTCAAAAAAACCATAAAAATAGTACATGAACTATGGTTGAGAATATTATGTAAAATAGTGCAGAAATTTTATGTTCAGTATGTTATGATATGGCCAACGCAAATGCTGTTATTTATATGTTAAGATATGACCGGTGTAGATGTTGAATTAGGTGTAATCCCAAATGGGCGATGAATTGGGTATTTAAAATTATTTGCACCTATGTACCACGTAATCCCTATTTGTATATTTAACTAAACAATTCAGGGATTTATTAAAAAATTAAATTTATTTTACCAATGAGTTCTTCTTACCCAATTAATTGCATGTAACGTTAGTCAACCTACACATGCAATACGAATAAATCAAATGTAGTGCGGAAAGTAAAGAGTAAAGGGAAAAAAGAAGACAAACGTAGCTTTTACGAGGTTCAGCCCACTCGATCTATGTCCTCGCCTTGAGCAACCACTCAAGGATTTCACTATAACCCCTACTCATTAAATTGGGATGGGGTTTCCCTTACAATCCACTGCTTACAAGAGGTACAACTCTCTCATACTCCGCTGCTTACAAGAGATACAACTCTCTCCTCAAACCCCGGTTCACAAGACGAACCATGAATACAATGAAATTTGTAAAAACACTCAAAAATTGCTTTCAACAAAAGCTAGTGAGTACAGTTCAAATTCCTAATACATTAACATATGATGTAACTTGAAGCTTAGAATGTATGAAATGATACAATCGTTTATGTATGATATGCTTCAACACACAATTCTCTTTTTATCAAATCTCCCAAAATGTTTGTATGAATCAATACTTTGGAGAATTTATGTTAAATCTTTGAATACAAAAATAGCTTTGAAGATCGCAAAGATTTGACACACACTTTGTCAAAACCAATATTTCTCTCAAGATTTCAATCTCAATGTGATCTTGGTAGTATTTTCCCTAATGTGTGTGTATATATATATATATATATATATATATATATATATATATATATGTATCTATATGATGAGAATACCAAGGATCAAAAACTTAATATATGATTTTCAAAAAATATCCTTCAATATGTATAGATATAGTTATACACTTCTTAGGATATCTAATCAACTAGTTTAGAAGTAACCAAAATATCACATCTTTAACTTTGAACACACTTGAATGATTACTCTTTAAACAATGGTCAAATAAAAACTTTCTCAAGTATTCAACTTGTCAAAAACAATCTTTATATGAATATGAAAAAAACTCAATATCAAACTTCTCTAAAGATATTCAATAATAGATGTTGATATAAGAATCTCTTGGAAAAGCTAAATGAATCAACCAAACCTCAATACCAAGAAGAAATAAAGTTGTGTGAATGAATCCTCTTTGATTTCCGGAGTAGATTTTCCTAAGCTTGATGAATATAAGCTAGAGTGCAGGCAATCGTGAATCAATATGCTCATATTTCTCAATTCTCTTTCAAACCGAAGTTCTCTTCTCTTCTCTTTTCATTTGGCTTAACGTACTAGGGTATAGATATTCAGTATATATAGTATCTTACCCTTAGAATTGATCTCAACCGCTGGATCAAAGAAATATCTCGCGAGTTCTTTTAATAAAAATTAATTTTTTAAGTTTTCCCACAAGTTCAGGCGACTGAGGTCGAAGCCCAGGCAACCGAAGTCCCTTAAAGCTTGGAAAAATTAACTTGGAATACAGGGTCAGGCGCCTAAAGTGAGGTTCAGGCTCCTGAAGTGACAAGTTCAGACACCTGAAGTTCCAGGTTCAGGCGACCGAAGTGCCTCGCTAAGATTCTGTGTTTCCCATTAATTCTTCAGGCTACTGAACTTAATCTTCAGGCTCCTAAAGAAATTCTTCAAGCGACTGAGGTTGAGTTCAGGTTACCGAAGTGCCCTTTTATGAATTTTTCTTTTCTAATTTAAAAAGCTACTTTGCTCTCTTTCTTGGCTCTTTTATAAAAAAAATTTTCCAAGGTTTTAACAATATTTCTAAGTCTATGAATGTCCCTTAATGATGTTCATGAAATGCATGAGTCCTAAAGTCATTCTAGGGTATATGTTGAGCCTCAAATTAAGTCATACGAAAATGTAAATACATGAGTTCTAAGTACCCATTCCCATGATATTCTTGAACTTTGTCGCTTGCATCTTGATTCTCATACTCTTTGAGTTCCATAGGTCTTGCCAAGATATGTAAACTTTACTTTATGGCTTCCATGACTCGTTATCCTTCTATGCATGCTTAATATAGTTCTTGTTCACAAACTCAATGCATAGATCAAATACAAAGTGATTTGTCATTATCAAAACCGGATTGGACTCATAAAGTCAACAGATGTCGTGATTTATATGTTATGATATGGCCGGTGCAGATGTCGTGATTTATGCATGTTATGTCAAAAATTAGGAAAATACTATCATGTCAGATATTACTTTAAAATATGAATTAGCTATGTATCAGTAATATGAAATGTACTATATGTTATTAGAACCCGGATGGCTTAGTCTAGATTTCAGAGCATGGTACCGTAGCTATAAGTTTAAGTTCAGGTATAAGTTTATGTTAGTGCTACCACACTTCTCAGATAGAGTGTGGGAGATGGCAGGCAATGTGGCTTCAGTGTAGTGCAGGTGTCCCCTTGGCAGTTAGACTAAGTGGGGCAAGCCCATCGTACTTACAGACATATGTTTGACTTAGTGTGGTCAGCCAACCATTGCTAGGTCCCGCCTTCAGGCCACACAACCCAAACATGTGGGGGTAAGACATAACATCATCTAACTATCCATCTTGGGTATTATTTCAATATTGTACAGTTATAGAAGATGTTTACATGATTACAAAATTTAGTATGTTATTTATTATGATATGATGAATCATGTTTTACTTCGAATTTATACAACTAATTTTATCAAATATAAATATATTATGTACAGTTCATATTTAAGCATGATAATACTCATGTTGCCCCACATTGATATTAATTTATCTCCCTTACTTAGAGGTGTCTCACCCCAACATTACAAACATTTCAGGAAATCTAAATAGAAGGGAGGATAGAGCTCCGCAGTAGTAGAGGTTGACAAAACTACCCTACCAAAAGGGTAAGTAGTTGAGCTAGGGTCAAATTGGTTTTTGGGTTATGACCTTAGGGGGCTTTTTTTTTTTTCATTTAGTGGATGTTTGTATATGTATGATAGATTCAATAGAGTTCTGGTATTGTGCCTGTTGCTGTATGGCATGTATGTAAATTATATTTTCTGCTTCTTAGGTATTAGAGATATATGATAGGTATATCCCTAGTATCCATGGGTCTGGGTTGATCATAACTATATCAGTTTAGCAGGATATCAAAGTCATTGCGAATGTTATTATGTAGATAAAAAAAAAAGTATGATATATGTGTGTAGTAAAAATAGGTAGATTGTTACAGTTTGGTATCAGAGCCTAGGTTGGTAGGTTCTGTAGACTCTAGAGTGTAGAAAAAACAATATCAAAGTATAGGAAAAAGGATTCGTGGTTTTTTTCTACAGTGTGGAGGCAGAACTTCCATGGTGGTTTCTATGTATTTCCTGGGGTGATGATTTCAAGAAAGCCATAGTAAACTATTGTCGGGTTGTGCTTTTATAGAGTAGAACCGAATCTTGATTTAAGATAAGGATGTCAAAATAGTGGTTAGATATGTAAATTTTAAGGATAGGTTCCCTAAGCCATGTTTATTGCCTTTTCAGGATGGACCCTAGGGGTGGTAGTGCTCATGCGAGCGGTTGTGAGGGTGCAGGGCCCTCAGGCATAGGCGGAGGTGTTTTAGATGTGGTATTACACATTGTAGCTCAGAAGGTCATGACTGAGATTGCATGGAGCTCTAGGGAGCAGGGGGTCTGTCTACGTGCCATGGGTGTATGATAAAGAAATTTACCTAGATGAATCCTATGACATTTTCAGAAGGAGCTGATCCTATAGTCGCCAAAAATTGGATATAGGAAATTGAGAAAGTATTGGTGGTACTGCAATGTACGAAGGAGCTGAGGGTCTTATTTGCCACCTTTAAGTTGACAGGAGAGGCGGAGAGATGGTGGACTACAATAAAACTATTGGATGATCAGAGGTTAGTACCTATAGTTATGACTTGGTTCTAGTTTAGAGATTTGTTTTCGACAGATACTTCCCAGTCACAGCTAGACAGGCCAAAGTAGAAGAATTCCTAAATTTGAAGTGGGGATAGAAAACCATTCAGCAGTATGCGGCGAGGTTCATAGAGTTGTCCCGCTTTGCCTCGTATATCAATCCCGACGAGGCAAAGAAGGTGAGACAGTTTGAAAGAGGTTTGAGGCAAGAAATATATAAATAGATTGCAGTTTTGAAAGTGCAAGACTTTACTAACTTGGTAGACAGAGTAGCCATGGTAGAGGCCAGTGAGTGGATGGGTACAGAGGAGTAGGGACAGAAAAAGAGGTCCCACACCTTTAGGTTTTCAGTAGGGATTTAGTCGGGGCCCGTGGAGGAGATGTAATTATGGCAGGGGACAGAGGTAGGAGATAAGGGGCCATGAGGTTCAAGGTATGTTGATCTACCCTATGTGTCTAACATGTAGGAAGAAAAATTTGGGGGATTATCGAGCAGGGAGAGGCATCGGCTATCGTTGTGGAGGACCGGGATATTTGGTACGAGATTGCCCAACACCACCTAGTATCACTCCTACTCCTAGACTTTATCGGAGAGGTTATCAGGTGCCCCATGGAGGGCAGTAGAGGAATGCAGCCCCAACGAGGGTTTATGCATTGACGCCGAGAGACACTGAGACCGCAGGCAACATCATGATAGGTACCCTTACTATTTTATCATGTCAAGCTATTGCTTTGTTCAATTCAGGTGCCACCAATTCCTTTGTGTCTATGGGATACGTTAAATTGTTTGGAGTTGAGACACAGTTATTAGATGTTGAATTGGCAATAGCTACACTGATAGGGTTAGTGGTGAGGTGTCATAGGGTGTAGAGGCTATCCAGTAGATATTCAGGGGAGAGTATTACCAGCTAATCTAATTGTGTTAGACATGCATGGATTTGATGTAATACTAGGTATGAACTAGCTGGCGGCTAATTATGCTAGTATCGATTGTCATCTAAAAGAGGCAATATTGAGTCTACCGAGAAAGCAGGAATTTAGATTTGTGGGGTTGCGGGTGTGTTGCCCTCCTCAGTTAGTGTTGGTTATACAAGCAAAAAGACTACTGCTGGACGGATGTCAGGGCCTATGTAAAGGAGTTGATAGAAAATGAATTGAAGCTTGTCAGTACATCAGTGGTAAAGGAGTTTCTAGATGTTTTTCTAGAGGAGTTACCTTAGTTGCCTTCCGACCGCAAGGTAGATTTTTCTATCAATTTGCTTCCAGGGATGGCACCGATATCTAAAGCTCCTTACCGAATGGCTCTAGCATGATTGAGAGAATTAAAGGATCAACTGCAAGATTTATCAAAAAAGGATTTATCAGACCTAGTGTATCATCGTAGGGAGCCCCAATTTTATTTGTGAGAAAGAAAGACGGGACCATGAGAATGTGCATAGATTACAGGGAAATAAATAAAGTAACAGTTAAGAACACGTATCCTCTACCCCCGTATAGATGATTTATTTGATTAGCTTCAAGGTACACAGGCTTGTTCAAAGATTACTCTACACTCTGGGTACCATCAAGTAAAAGTCAAGGCAGAGGACATCTCTAAGACAGCATTCTGAACCCAGTATGGCCATTATGAATTTTTGGTCCTGCCATTCAACTAATGAATGCTCCTACTGTATTTATGAATTTGATGAGCAAAGTATTTCATCAATATTTAGATCAATTCATTGTTGTTTTCATTGACAACATACTGGTCTACTCTAGGAGTTTTAAGAAGCATGAGATGCATTTAAGGCTAGTACTTCGGATGCTTAGGGAAGATAAATTGTATGTCAAGTTTAACAAATGTGAATTCTGGTTAGAGAGTTGCATTTTTGGGGTATGTTATATCAGGAGATGGAATCTCAGTAAATCCTAGCAAGATAGAGGCAGCGGTGAATTGGGCTAGGTCGAGGAACATTCACAAAAAAAAGAGCTTCTTTGGACTGGCGGGATATTATTGTTGGTTTGTAGAGGGATTCTTAGGATTGTCAAGGCCTTTGACGCGACTAACCAAGAAGAATTCCAGGTTTGAATGGAATGACAACCGTGAGCAGAGCTTCCAAGAATTGAAGCAAAGGCTCGTCATTGCACCGGTATTGACCATTCCATTAGGAGGTGATGGTTATGTGATCTACAGCAACATGTCTTTGAAAGGGCTCGAATGTGTGTTAATGTAGCAGGGTAGAGTTGTAGCATATGCCTCCGAACAATTAAAAGAACATGAAAAGAATTATCCTACCCATGATCTAGAATTGGCTGTCATGGTTTATGGATTGAAAATTTAGAGGCATTATGTTGACCTTATAGGTCACACCCGGCTTTTATTATGAGAATTTTGTATCTAATGGGTATTTGAGATTAAGTGCAGGAACCTCAATTGTCAAGATCATAATGCACATGGAGCAAATGAAGCTTGAAGACCAATTCATGTGTATAATTGTAATATATATTCAGTTGTGTAATTGGTATGTAATAGTAATTAGGACTTTACTTGTAATAATCATCACACACCCCACATGCATGAATCAATAGGTAAGCTCATAATGCAAATGGCCTTAGAATAACCTTACGGTTTACCCTCAACCGACACCAAATTATTTCGCTGTCTTCAAATTGAACTTAAAGAGACCTTAGGACACTCACTCTTGCATTTATTTGTGATAGACACTTGAATAGGGTGTTTGTGAATCAAAATGGGACTGAAATGCACACTTTGTGCACCTTCGGTCGACCGGCCCATGCACTTCCTTTTGCCTCAGTCGACCGAATTCGGTCTGGGTCAACAATTCAACCTTAGCCCGGTCGACCGAACCATTATAGTTTGAATGCCCCTGGTCAACCAAAACCTCCTGGGGTCAACATTTTTACAACCTGGTTGACCAAGCCCAAATTGCATTGCAGCTGTCTGATCGATTGAAGGTCCTCGGGAGAAATCCCAACAGTCTAGTCGACCGAATCGCTCAGTACAAAATAGCCTAGTTGACCGAACCTCAATAAAATGGAAAAATTGCCTCAGACATGTATGGTCGGTCGATTGAGTCCCTATTTCAAAAATGGTCCGGTCGACCGAGCCATATGAACTTCAGTCGACCAAAAGTGTTCTAGTCGACCGGGTCTCACAGGTTGCCTTGAGTTTTTTACCGTGGTTAATTTTTTAAAACAAGGTTAAAATACTTAAAACATTATTAATCTTTTCTATAATTTCGGCTATGTCCCCAATGGTTATATTTCGTGGGGTGTCTATATATACCCCCTCATTTGGGATTATGAGGAGTAGATTAGCATATATGATTAGGGAAAATTCTTTGGAAATATAAAAACCTATAATACTCATTTTCATACTAAAACCACCCATACTTATCTTCTCCTATTGCTCATACTCTTTGTAAGTTAATTGAGTGTTTATTTTTATAAGTTTGCTCTCCCATTTGTATTTGATTGATTCGATTTTAATGAGAGCTAAACTGGAGTATTCTTAGGGGGCTTTGTTCATAAGCCTATCCTAAGAAGACTTGCCTAAGCTTCTGATTATTACATTTGTGTTGCATTATCTTAGGAAGTTTATATATGTCTTTATGTTGCAAAAACTCTTTCAAAACATACTCAAATATCTTGTGTGATTTATATTGATATATCTTTGAGAAGATATTTGTGTTTTTAATATTGATCTTTGTTGTAATATCTATTTGCATATCATTTGCTGAATACAAAGACCATACATCTTTTGCAAACCAAGCATATACGTCATCTACTATTTACGTGATTGATATATCCCTCACACTGATACATTTGAATCTTGCTTGACATCTTTATGTGAATCTATTGATTGAATATCTTGTGATACAAAGATTGCTTGTTGATTCTCTCATGCACTCATTACACTAATAGAAAATACATTTGAGAGTTGAAATAGTAGACCACACTCAGCTTACACATTAAATCATCTTGTGGTGTATGTGACTAAGCGCATCTGGGTATATATCTACTTTGCACGAAAGCACAATCACTGTAACGATATTGTTTGATTGCAAATACTATTTTATTTCTAGGAACGGACCTGAAGATGGAGACTAGCCCTTTGAAATAGTCTCGGATTGGCTTAGACCCACTTAGGAAAGTTAGGTACACCATCTTGTTAAGGTGTAGGTTGAGTTCAGCCTGTCCAATTGACCTGGTTCTAAAGGTTGAGGTCAACCTTGTGCTAATTGACCTGGTTGTAATCGGTGCCATTCCACCCTTAAGTGAGCCTTTAGTGGAATCCTCGGGTTTGCGAGCTTGAGGCAGAGACATAGGCACAGTTTGCCAAACCCCGATAACATATCGTGTGTCTGTTTATATTTCCACACTTTATATTTACCGCACGTATATGTTATGGTATGAATGATGTGCATGATTTAAATTCCACATATTTTATTTATCGGTACATTTGGAATTGTGTACAAAGACCCTAGGTTACCAAATCATATTGACTTCTGACATAACCTAGGAGAAAAGTTTAAATTTCCAATTCACCCCCCCCCTCCTCTAGGGAATACACTAATTCTAGTTGCACTAGACTTAAATGTTTTTTGCAAAAAGATCTTAATGGTTCATTTTGGTGTATTCCCAATCGGTGAGGGTCAGTCACTCTCCAGTTCTCCATTATTTTGTGGTGTCGATTACACCACGTGGAAAGTTAGAATGACCATATTTTTAAAATCTATGGACTGGAGGGTCTAGCTTGTGACTGCTAAAGGAAGATGTGCACAAATAAATGAAAATGATTTTAATATGATTAATTCTAATGCCATGGACATGTTATATCTTGCGTTAGATTCTGATATTTTTGTTGAGTTTGTGGCATGTCAGACGGCAAAAGAAATTTAGGATGAACTAGAAAAGAAATATGGAGAATCCCAGGGGAAGGAGATCGTAACTCCTTCGGATGCTCCAAGTTCAAAAGATCAGGAGGAGGTAAATCATGAGCATGTAGTATTTACCGTCAGTGAGGTATATGATTCTCACTCTATATCTTTTGATGACCCCTGTTGTGAATGCTGCTATATAACATGTACTGAATCTAATGATAAATTGATTGATGCTTCTTGTGCTAAATGCTATGTTGTGTCACATGCTGAATCATTTATTGAACATAATGATAATTTTGTTAATATTGCATGTGATAATTCATTTGTTGATTCCTATGATAAATTTTGTGATGAATCTTCAAATTTTTCTTGTGATGATGATTGTATGAATGAATGCAATGATTCATGTGTCTTTCAATTTGATAAATCATGTGATGAATCAATTGATGAGATGCCTCCATATGGAAAACTAGAAAAGACCTCATTTAAAATGCATAGAATTCTAGTTGAGATATCAAAGAAGAAAACATTTTTGAAAAAATGAAAATGAAAAAGTAGCAAAGCACTTTAATGATTTGAAAGAATATCAGGCCACACTAGAAAGGAGAAAAATGGAGAAGGTTTTGAAAATCATTTGCTTAGAAAGAAAAATTAAAAATTATTCTAAAATGTTTTTCAAATCCTCAAGTGATAAAGATAACCTAAATAACCCCTTCAAACTTAAAAAGAAATTTCTTTTCAAAAAGGGTTCAGATTGTTTACATAAAACCAACAGTCTAGCCTCATTGAAGAAAAATGGAATAAATAAGCACAATCCTTTTTGTATATTCAATACCTGCTTATTCTGAAAAACAGTGCGGCACATATGGTTTAATTGCTTACTTAGAAGTGCCAGAGGCTTAGAAAAAGAAATGAAATGGATAATCAGCAAAGCAAACCCTGTAGGACTTAAGGAAAAATAGATTCAAATAGAAACTATATTCTAGTTAATTTTTCCTTTTTTCCTAGGTTTAGGGGTTGTGATTACTGTAGGATTGGGAAGTGATTGATGTTTAAAATGAAACTCTTAGTATACACCCTCACTAAGCCATCTTGTTATACTTAGACTTTTTATCCACTTCCAAATGGACATGGCATCTATGCCTAGTACATAACTCCAAATGCTTAACCCATGCTAACATGAAAATCACAAAAGTTAAGCAACTGTTGTCCATTGCATAAGTTTGTGGTTTAGGGAATCCATCTCACACTATATACCATATAATTCTAAACCCATCCTTGAACTTTATAGCCCTGAACAAGTAGAAGTCATCACTCTAGGTGTAAGCACTACTAGTTATAAATTCCTAATCCGATAAGTGTTTGTCATAGGATATCATTCTTAATCAAAATTATAGGCATCCACTAAGGGAGTATTCCCTTTTATTTTGGATTGTAAATCCTTTAATTTTGATTTATCTCATCCATAGGAAATCCTTACCAAACCACAATCATATTTGGTGAGGTCTCACTCATTCCTTGGTATGTATCCTTGCTCCTCTATGTCATCATTTTTTAAGGATACTCTCCAATCACCAAAGAGCATTGTTCAAGAAAAGTCACATACTCCTTAGTGCCCAGTGCCAAAATAGTTAGGACTCGAAGGGAAGTACAGTCAAAGTAATTGCAAAACTGGGAAGTAATCTACGTTCAATATGTCAAATCTTGATACGTGCTTCAATTGTGTAATATTTCTTCACCAAGAATCCCTAAAAATCATGTTCATACTGTAACATACCAAATCTGAACCTAAGGGAGAACTTTGGATTAAAATGAAGTCAAATCGAGGAAATTCACTATGCTCAGTTGACCGAGCATTGAATGAGTAAAAACTCCCGGTTGATCGAAAACCCATTGACTTTGACCTTACGGTTAACCAAACCTCAGTGAACCTATCCACCACAATCGACCGAACTTGCCGGTTTTCCCTTGGTCGACCGAACATAGATACAATACTCCCTCTCGGTCAACCGTCCATCTCAGTTCAAATTCACCCCGGTCGACCGAACAGTGTCGATGCATGAAGAATCTGAACCATCAATCGACCATATCTGCTTCTTGTCGACCAAGCTACGATATATATATACTTTTCCCTTGATCAAAGCTCATTTGCGCGAAAATTTTGAGAGATCTTTCACCTTTCCCCATAACATTACCAAGCAAACTTTGATTTGTGCATCACATCCTTCATCCTACATTCATGGCACACCACAAATGAGCACATTAAAACCCATGAATTAGCACATGCTGAGGATGAGTACATCATATTAGAACGATTCAAGGTCAGATACGTACGAGAGTTTTGTTCTAAGGAGGCAATATTGGGTAAGATCTTAGACTTGGAGTTCATGAATCAGTATTTTGCAAATATAATGGACATGTTTGAATATCAAGGCTAGAAAACATTTATTTCCAATCAGCCTGGGGGTCACTACCCAATGTACGTTAGGCTGCTTTATGCAAATTTGGGTAATGATGAAAATGAGTACTTCTCCCAAGTATTGAGGACTGATGTACATTTCGATGCACTATACCTCTCAGATGTCCTTGATATTGACCATGGAGATTTTGAGTGCCCAGATGTGAAAAATTCCTAGAATCATAAATAGAAATTCACGGTTGCCACATTTGCAAACCTAACCTTATTTGATCCAGGCACGGCCAGCCAAAACCATCACCCACAGTATAGGTAGTTTACATTAGAGGCCAGAGTTATGCACCATTTGATCACTTATAATGCCCTACCCAAGGCAGGTTCTAGAGTGCACGTGTCTTTCCTAGACTGTTTATTTGCCTGAAAGAAGTTAGATTTGCTCAGCTTGATGATCCGATGGATGATGGCCAAAACAATTGGCCACAGAATTATAATTTCGTATGGAGGAATCCTGAACAAGTTGTTTAGATACATTAGAGTCACACGCTCAAATGTGGCTTCACTGAAGAGAAGACAATCTGCTGATATTTTCTCTAGCGTCACCTTGAGGCTTATGGGGTATGAGCTGGTTGGCAACGTCAAGTTGCCTTTTAAGGGTGCAGCCACATAGGGAGAGGCCCTTCATAAGCCACCACAGCCCATGCAGCCATCAAACATGGATCTTATGATAGCCATCACAAGTTTGTTTAACTCATTTGTACAGTTTCGAGGATTAGTCCAGTCAGACCTACGAGATTCGGCATCGTCATCCGTCGCCCTTCATGCTGAGTTCCGGGAGTTCTCCATCTCTACTACTAGTCGATTCACAGATCTAGAGAGGTCCATGGTAGTCAGCTTTAGTGAGTTGAACGATCGTATTCATGACATGCAAGACAAGAGAGATCGGATGACCATGGATTTTGACTTTGATGCCGGTGATGGTGGCGATGGAGGTGATGATGGAGGGGCGTTTTAGATTCAGGAGAGTAGCTTGTAGATCAGATTGTGTGACCTTGATTCATTTTATGTTATTCTATATCATATGGTCTGTACCTATATAAAATAGCTTTTACTTTTGCTTTGCTTTTATCATGATGATCACACACACCATATGCATATACTATCATGTGTTACCTATTTTGATTATGATCATATATATTTGGTAAAACTCAGGATTGCATAAACCTACGAGCGTAAATGACTATGTTACTAAAATGCATGATTAGTATAGAATGCCTCCTGCATAATGGATGCAGTTGATGAGAATTGCCTGCTGGTAGATTATAGGTTCTTGTATGCCTTACTCTTGAGATACTGCTTGTTTGAGAATTGTTTTTGTGCAGGTAAATGTTGGGAAATGTCCTGTTTACAACCGGAATGCTACCGAATTTTATGTAAACATTTACCCAAATGATTGAAACAATTTTTTTTTTTTTTTTGTGTGCAAAGTCTAATTATCTTATGCTTGATTCATTTGTGTTTGAAATTTTAAATTCCTTGGGGTCAATTGTGCATATATATTTAAAGTAATTGGACCGAAATGCATACTCCTAGGGGGAGTCAAGTTGAATTAAAATCATTAGGCCCTGAGAAACAAATATGTATCCTTAACTGTATACTTGTAACACTTGATACTAGGCCATCATGCTCTCATTATTATGTATCTCTTGAAAATATGGATTTATTCTAGCCACCAAACATGATTATGATAAAATTGACATTAAAAACTTTTTGAAAGGATGAGTGAAAACCTAACAAAAATTAAATCTCATCTTCACATAATCATTAGATATTTAAGGAGTCTTGAGTGGAATTTACAAATCTAACTAACCTATAATTATTGGTATTTCTCATTGGTTTAGACTTTGTAAAGTGACTCATTTCTATGTGTGCACACTTCATATATCTATAGCATGATAATATTAAATGCAATGAATATTGATTATTACATTGTCATGCACAACTCTCTTATCCACTTGATGATCATATTATAATTTTATTTGCTTGTAGGACATTACTGAACTATTTGAGTAGTTGTGAATAAACTGTTAGGAAATATTCCAACTCAAACAGGTTACATCTTATACATGGTTTATTTTGGAAAGTCCAATTTATAAACGACACTATGTCAAAATTTTTCTAAATCTCTCCAAAATTCATCATGTATAAATGTAATTCTTACCCAATGCCTAAAGTATTAACTAATATGACCCTTTTTGTTGCTGCCAAAAGGGCTAATGAAAAGGGGCAAAAATATGGGGCAAAGTAAATTGACTAAAATACATTGGATGCATATTGATAAGGGGAGCCTTCTTAGGCTTGAATCCATGTTTTTGTTGATCGTATTTGTCATCATTAAAAAGGGGGAGAATGTTGACCCTATAGGTCACACCCGATTTTGATTATGACAAATACTCATTGTATCTAATGGATATTTGAGATTATGTGCAAGAATCTCAATTGTCAAGATCATAATGCACATGGAGCAAATGAAGCATGAAGACCAATTCATGTGTATAATTGTAATATATATTCAACTGTGTAATTGGTCTGTAATAGTAATTAGGACTTTACTTGTAATAATCATCACACACCCCACAAGCATGGTCAAATACATAAGCTCATAATGCAAATGGCCTTAAAATGACCTTAGGGTTTACCCTCCACCGACACCGAATTCTTTCGGTGTCTTCATATTGGACCTAAAGAGACCTTAGGCCACTCACCCTTGTATTTATTTGTGATAAGCACTTGAATAAGGTGTTTGTGAATTAAAACAGGACCGAAATGCACACTTTGTGCACCTTCGGTCGACCGGCCCATGCAATTCATTCTGCCCCGGTCTACCGAATCTAGTCTGGGTTAACAATTTTACCACATTCTGGTCGATCGAACCATTATAGTTCAAATACCCTTGGTCGACCAAAACCTCCTAAGGTGAACATTTTGACCACCTGGTCGATCGAGTCCAAATTGCATTGTAACTATCTGACCGACCGAGGGTCCTCGGGAGAAATCCCAACAGTCTGGTCGATCGAATCGCTCAGTACAAAATAGCCTGGTCGACCGAGCCTCAATAAAATGGAAAAATTGCCTCGGACATGTACGTATGGTCAACTGAGTCCCCAGTTCAAAAATGGCCTGGTCGACCAAGTCATATGAACTTTGGTCGATCGAAAGTGTTCTAGTTGACCGGGTCTCTTGGGTTGCCCTGAATTTTTTACCGTGGTTAATTTTTTAAAACAGGGTTAAAATACTTAAATCATCATTAATATTTTCTAATAATCTTGGCTATATCCCCAATGGTTATATTTCATGGGGTGTCTATATATACCCCCACATTTAGGATTATGAAGAGCAGATTAGCAGATTTGATTAGGGAAAAATCTTTGAAAATCCAAAAAACCTATAATACTCATTTTCATACTAAAACCACTCATACTTACCTTCTCCTATTGCCCATACTCTTTGTAATTTCATTGAGTGTTTATTTTTATAAGTTTGCTCTCCCATTTGTATTTGATTGATTCAATTTTAATAAGAGCTAAACCGGAGTATTCTTAGGGGGCTTTGTTCATAAGCCTATCCTAAGAAGACTTGCCTAAGCTTCTGATTATTACATTTGTGTTGCAATATTTTAGGAAGCTTATATATGTCTTTATGTTGCAAAAACTCTTTCAAAACATACTCTAATATCTTGTGTGATTTATATTGATATATCTTTGAGAAGATAATTTTGTTTGTAATATAGATCTTTGTTGCGATATCTATTTGCATATCATTTTCTGAATATAAAGACTATACATCTTTTGCAAACCAAGCATATACGTCATCTACTATTTACATTATTGATATATCCCTCAAACTGATACATTTGAAACTTGCTTGACATCTTTGTGTGAATCTGTTGATTGAATATCTCATGATACAAAGATTGCTTGTTGATACTCTCATGCACTCATTGAACTGATAGAAAATACATTTGAAAGTTGAAATACTAGACCACACTTAGCTTACATATTAAATCATCTTGTGGTGTATGTGATTAAGTGCATTTGGGTACATATCTGCTTTGTATGAAAGCACAATCACTGTATCGATGTTGTCTGATTGCAAATACTATTGTATTTCCCGGCACGGGCCTGAAGAGGGAGACTAGGGCTTTGAAATAGTCCCAGATTGGCTTAAACCCGATTAGGAAAGTTAGGTGCACCATCCTATTAAGGTATAGGTTGAGGTCAGCCTCACTAATTGACCTGGTTGTAAAGGTTGAGATCAGCCCTATGCTAATTGAGCTGGTTGTAATCGGTGCTGCTCCACCCTTAAGTGAGCCTTTAGTGGAATCCTCGAGCTTGCGAGTTAGAGGCGGGGACATAGGCACAGTTAGTCGAACCCTGATAACATATCATTTTTTTTTACATTTCCGCACTTTATATTTACCGCATGTATATGCTATGGTATGAATGATGTGCATGATTTAAATTCTGCTTATTTTATTTATCGGCACATTTGAAATTGTGTACAAAAACCCTAGGTTACCAAATCATGTTGACTTCTGACTTAACCTAGGAGAAAAGTTTAAATTTCCAATTCACCCCCCCCTCTTGGGAATACACCAATTCTAACAAGTTATCTGTACGGAGAGAGATGTGAAATATTTTTATACCATAAAAGTTTAAAGTACTTCTTTACACAAAAGGATTTGAATATGAGGCAGAGGAGATGGTTGGAACTTATTAAGGATTACGACTGCACCATCAGTTACCACCTAGGGAAGGCAAATGTGGTGGCTAATTCTCTGAGCCGAAAATCAAGTGAAGCAACATAGTGAGTAGTAGTAATTCAGCACTCAATCCAGATGGACTTGGAGTGGCTCGATGTGGAACTAGTAGAGAGTGATCATTGGGCAATTATTGCCAATTTGGTGGTGCAATCAACTCCAAAGAAGAGGATTAAAGTTGCTTAGAGCGATGACACAAAATTAGTGGAGCTGATAGCTAAAGTGCGAGGTGTACAAGGAAAGGAATTTAGTAGTTCAAATGACAGAGCTATGAGGTTCCGTACCAGGTTGTGCACGCCTACATATATGGATATCAGAAGGACAATCCTAAAGGAGGCTCACAGATCCCTATACATAGTCCATCATGGCAGCAATAAAATGTATTGAGATCTTTGGGAATCATTCTAGTGGAGCAGCATAAAAAGGGAGATAGCCAAATTCATGGAGCATTGTTTGACGTGCCAGAAGGTGAAGGCTGAGCACCAGAGACCAACGGGATAATTATGGCCACTTCATATCCTTGAGTGGAAGTAAGACCATATCTTCATTGATTTTGTTACAGGTTTACCACTGGTGTTGCATGGGCATAACATGATTTGAGTGATTGTAGATAGACTATAGAATACTGCTCACTTTATCCCTATTAAAGCCAATTACTCCATGGGCAGGCTGGTAGAATTATATATTCAAGAGATAGTACGATCACATGGTGTGCAAGTGTTTATAGTATCGGATTGAGATCCACATTTCACATCACGATTTTGGAAGAGCTTGTAGGAGCGTCTAGCATATCAGTTATCATTCAGCACGACATTTCATCCTCAGACTGATGGGTAAACAGTGAGGATGATCCAAATCCTTGAGGATATGCTAAGAGCATGGGTGTTGAACTTCAGGGGTAGTTGGACCCAGTTTATGTCGTTGGTTGAGTTTGCATATAGTAACAGCTATCAGACCAGCATCGACATGGAACTTTACAAGGTGTTATATGGCAGGAGGTGTTGTTCTCCACTATACTGGGATGAGATGGGAGAGAGGCAAGTTTTGGGACCAGAGTTAGTGCAGCAGACGTATGATAAAGTCCAACTTATTAGAGACAGAATCAGTGCTGCTCAGAGTCGGTAGAAAAGTCATGCTGATACTCGTCATCGGAAATTGGAGTTTGATACAGGAGATCATCTATTTCGGAAAATAGCACTGCTAAGGAGCTATAAGGTTTGGGAGGAAAGGTAAGTTGAGCCCTAGGTTTATTAGCCCATTTGAGATACTTGAGAGAGTGGAGTCAATTGCCTATCGGCTAACTTTACCACCAACTTTATCCAAAATACATGAAATATTTCATGTTTCTATGCTAAGGAAATATGTCGCAGATCCCTCCCATGTGATCAGCAATATATGGATAAAACTCAGTAATACTTTGGCAAATGAGGAAACCCCAGTGCAAATTCTGGATAGGAAAAATTAGGAATTGCGCAGTAAGAAAATTCCAATAGTAAAAGTCCTATGGAGGAATCATGTAATGGAAAAAGCTTCAAGGGAAATCGAGGAGCAAATGTGACAGAAATACCCGTACCTTTTTAGTGACGACTAGCATTAATTAGAAAGATCAGGTAAGTAAGTAACGTTTCTTTCGCGGGTTAATCAGTACATGTATTAGTTTCTATTTTGGTTGGTTATGGGAGAATTTTGTTCAATTATTGTAATCTCCCAGTACCGTATACGTAACCACGGTATTCCTCCGCCATAAGTGAGGATAAGTAATACAATAAGTAGCTAATTTTTCCTTAGGGGATGGTGTATAGTATGGATAGCAAATTTTTTGGACAAAATTTTTATGAGGGGGGAATGTAGAGACTCAGAGAATTATAGCAATTAAATAATAAAGGAAAAGAGAGAAAAATGATTTTTCCAAGGGGGCTTAGCAAGGTCTCGTCAACGAATGGCCTTCTTGGGAACGTCGACGAGGACACGTGTCTCGCCAAAGAAAAGAAACAGAGAGTAGGTTTAAGGACATGCAGGCTCATTGATGAACCCATAGTCTTCGTCAACGAACTTTCTTCTTGGACTTGTCGATGAGGTGATGTGGCTCGTTGACGAGGCCACGTGGATAACACTCTATAAATAAGCTCAAGTGGGAATTTCAGCGAGGAAATCACATGCAAACCCTCTTTGCCTCTTTAAAATTTGTTTCTCAAAATTCTCTCTAGAATTCCAGCTTCAATTCTTGCTGGTTTGACGATTGGAAGCCACCACGTTACTTCTGGGAAGATTTTCTACAATACTACCGATTAGAATTTTGATTTCGAGCATTTGGGCACCATCGCAAAATCTAGGTAAGCTGGTTGTTTTTATGTTTTATAAATTATTTGATATTTCTGAACTGAGAGGAATGTGTTGCAAGGTGTTTGTTGATTTATTAAGGAAATGTAAATTTCAGGGTGTTGAGCTGGGAACACACAGGAGTATGTTTAGTTAGATTTGTGAGCTTCTCAATAAGCCAGGTAAGGGGATAAATTAAGTTAGCAAATTTTCAAAAGTTATATATTAATATACAATATTTATTTTTAGAAATTACATATGTTATGGCATAGTGTTGGAGAATACTATTGTTGAACAGGAAAATATATTTAATGCATTTTATGAGAAAATATGATTTCAGGTCAGATTTTATGTTTAGGGTATTACTCACATTTTTGTGGCATGAGTATAAATTTCCATAAAAATTATGTTATATCATAATAAGATGATTTTTTTATAATAAGCATGTTATGCCAGTTTTCAGAAAAACCATAAAAATAATACGTGAACTATGGTTGAGAATATTATGTAAAATAGTGCATAAATTTAATGTTCAATATGTTATGATATAATCGACGCAGATGTCGTGATTTATATGTTGTGATATAGCCGGCGCAGATACCATGATTTTATGCATGTTATATCAGAAATCAGGAAAATAATATCATGTCAGATATTACTTTCAAATATGAAACAACTATGTATCTGTAATATGAAATGTATTATATGTTATCAAAACCCGGATGGCTTAGTCTATATTTCAGAGCACGATACAGTAGCTAAAAGTTTAAGTTCAAGTATAAGTTAATGTTAGTGCTACCACACATCTTAGATAGAGTGTGGGAGATGGCAGGCGATGTGGCTTCAATGTAGTGCAGGTGTCCCCCTGGTAGTCCGAACTAGGTGGGGCAAGCCCATCATACTTATAGACATATGTTTGACTTAGCGTGGTAAGCCAGCCATTGCTAGGTCCTGCCTACGGGCCACACAACCCAGTCATGTGGGGGTAAGATATGACATCAGCTAGCTATCCATCTTGGGTATTATTTCAGTATTATACAATTATAGAAGATGTTTTCAGGATTACAGAGTTTAGTATGTTATTTATTATGATATGATAAATCATATTTTACTTAGAATTTATACAGCAAGTTTTATCAGATGTAAATATATTATGTACAATTCATGTTTAAGGACAATAATACTCATGTGGCCACACATTGATATTAGTTTATCTCCCTTGCTGAGAGAAGTCTCACCCCGGCATTACAAACATTTTAGGAAATTCATATAAAAGGGCGGATAGAACTCTACGGCAATAGAGGTTGACCGAGCTACCCTGTCAAAAGGGTAAGTAGTTGAGCTAGGGTCAGAATGGTTTTTGGGTTATGATCCTAGGGTGCTTTTTGGTCCTTTTTTGGATCTTTGTATATATATGACAGATTTAGTAGAGTTATGCTATTGTGCCCGTTGTTTTATGACATATATGTAAATTATGTTTTCTGTTGCTTAGGTATCAGAGATGTATGAAAGGTGTATCCCCAGTACCTATGGGTTCAAGTTGATCATGACTATATCAATTTAGCAGGATATCAAAGTTATTATGAATGTTGTTATGTAGAGAAAAAAAAATAAGTATGATATATGTATATAGTAACAATAGGTAGGTGGTTACAGCATTAATTATTATAGACCATTCTTATCTAAATACTACAAACTCGAATAAAACTTAATTAAATTACAACGAATAAATATTCTAGGTCTTTATCTTCTTCAAATCCATGTGCACCATATGGAACTTCCAATTGATCCTGCACACAAACTCATCAAACATTAAATACCAAAGTATTTGTCATAATCAAAATGGGATATGACCTAAAAGTTCAACACACACACACACACACACACACACTCTCTCTCTCTCTCTCTCTCTCTCTCTCTCTCTCTCTCTCTCTCTCCTCTTTCTTTGACTTATCATTTTTGTCCATTTTCTCTCTTTTCTAATATGTATTTGATCATCTCCCTCTTCTTCTTCATCCTTTCTATGATATTCCAAAATTTCTACGATCCCCTTTCTACCACCCCTATTCCATGTGTACACTTTTGAAATGGAACATTATCCTCAAAGCTTTGATTGGGGCTGCTATAATGATCTCATTCCATCATCATATTCATGACTAGTCACGCTCACATTGAGCATCATCATCGAAAAGATACTTTATGCATTTTTGTTACAAATGACTCAATTTGGTATATGATTCTATTTATGAGCTACCCACAAGGAGAGGTAATGATGTTTGATAGGCATAGTATGGGTTGTAGTCTTCAAATTTAAAATTTTGAATTAAGTTCTAACTTAACTACATAAAAGGGAACATGAAAATTTTAGTATGTGAGAAAACAATACAAACTCACACTCACACACACATGCATATACATACACAAACATGTCAATTGTAGAGACCTAAAAAATAGTAATTAATGAAATAATAAAGAAAAGAGGAAATTTGGTTTGGCACAAGCCAAACAGTCAATGGTTTTGGTGGAGCTAAAAAAACTATCGACTTTTTTGAGTTACGACAGCCAAGTAAGGGTAAAACAGTGAAAATGAGTTTGTTTAGAAATCAAACCATCGACGATTTTAGGAAAACGATCGAGATTTTGCTCTATGACAGAGGCCTATTTATAGCATACAAGTCATTTCTTTAAGATAAAAAAATTCCTTTGACTCTCTCTCTCTCTCTCTCTCTCTCTAGGGTTGCGGCCATCACTCCTTCTTTCTTCAAATTCCCTTCCGAAACTAGCCCGATTCAACTAATAAATGGCATTTATGGATCCTAGTATAAATTCTCCACAGTTTAATTGGAGCAGTTTCATTGTTTAGGCTTTCCAAGCACCACTCCAAAACGAGGGTAAGGAAGATGTTTTTCAATTTTAATTAGCTAATGGAAAAGTATAGGCTTAGGAGCATTAAAATGGTAAATATTATGGGGTTGAGCTGATTGAGTTAGGGTGTATGGATATAGGGTTTGTGCAAGCGCCACAGGCACAATTTTGAGAACTTTGCATGCACATTTCTAGGAAATAGGTATGGAGAATAGATTATGTCAGATGTTTTCAGAAATTTTACTAATTAAATTATAATATGTGATTTCTGAGTAATATATATATATATATATATATATATATATATGTGTGTGTGTGTGTGTGTGTGTGTGTGTGTGTGTGTTTTCTTGAATATACAGATTTGTGAGAATGAGAACTTTGGAAATGATATATATATGTTTGAGAAATTGGGTTATTGACATGAGTAAAACCATAGAGATAATTATACCAGTATTTTCAACAAAATGTTATAGTATAAGTTATCACTCAATCTGTGTGGCATGAGTTTGAATGTTATGTATAATTAAATTTGTCAATTTCTATGGTAAAATATATAGATAGAAGTATGGTTTCATACAGTATTATAGTAGGATAGTACTTTATATAAAGCTACTCTATGACAGAATTATATACAAATTTAAAGTATTACAACATTCTATATAGAACTAAAATATAGATTTTATACAAAGTTATAGCGTTCTATATAGAACTACAGTACATATTTTATACAAAGTTATAGCATTCTATATACAACTATAGTACATATTTTATACACAGTTATAGCGTTCTATATATAACTATAGTATAGATTTTATACAGGGTTATAGCATTCTACATAAAACTATAGTGCAACATTTGATATAGAATTACAGAATGATAGCGTTCTATATTGAACTATAGTACTGCATTTGAAACAGAATTATAGAATGATAGAGTTCTATATAAAACTACAGTATGATAGTATTTTATACAAAATTACAATATTTTAGTGATTTTATATAGATTTATAGTATGGCAATTTATATTGAGTTGTGAATGAAATCATGATATTATATTATTTTAGAAATCGCATTATATGGTTTAAGAACCCTGATGGACCATAGCTAAGAATGGTACCCTAGCTTCACAGATACCAGTGTAGCCACACGTCTCAGATTGAGTGTTAGTGATATAAAGCCGATTGTGCCATTGAAGTGTAGAGTTACCTCATAGAGCCCGGACCAGTTGGGTGGGCAAATCGTACTTATAGTTACAGATACAAATAGAGATACAGATACATTTGACTTAGTCTAGTTGGGCCAACCATGGCTAGGTCTCGCCTTCGGGCCACACAACCCGGATCATGCGAGGTTAACTCATGACATTTTTGTTTATCCATCCATGGTTGTTCTTCTATGCATATATGTGTATTTACTTATACAAAGTTATTGTATTATACAAAGTATAATGAGAAGGAAAGTATGTATTTTGAAATATATTTGTATGTACATGTTTTTCAGTTTTATAAGATTTCACAGTGAAAGGAAAGGTAAATAATGGTTGTATATTTGGAACACTAAAACTTATATTGCCACACACCAATAATAATATATTCCTTTTTACTGAGAGGTGTCTCACCGCAAGAATTTAAACATTTTAGGAAATATGAGGAATCAAGGTTAGAGTGCTCTGGGGTAGGTTCAAGAAAATATTGTTGGAAGTAAGTGTCTGTGAGTTCTGATATTTATTTAGTGATGTTTTGTACATTATTGGTTGTAAATATGGGTATGGGAAGATTACTTATATGTTGATGGATGGTTGTGGAACTCTGGTATTGCATTTGGGATTTTATATGTATGGTTTCGCTGTTTAGTTCATGGACTGGTTTATGGCCAAGTTTACCTATTACCTCACTTTGGGGTCGGGATAGTGTAGTTTGGTATCAGAACATACTCATTTTATATGAAAAGAGAGAAATATAGCAGAATTTTCAAGTTGTGACAATTTGTTATCAGAGCTTAGGTTGTTAGGTTTTGTAGACTTTAGTGCACGGTGGATAACAATACCAAAGTATAAGAATTGATCTTGGCGAAGGGAGGAAATGGGTATATCAGGATTTTAGTAGCCATAATTGGAGGTTAAGATGAGAATTTAGGGTTTTGTCTCACTGCCTGGATGTAGGAATTCCGTGACGGTTTTTGTGACTTTCCTGGAATGACGATTTCAAAAAAGTCGTGGTAAATTATCGTAAGTTTTTGTTTCTCAGTGGTAAGACTGAACCTTAAATTGGGAATAAGGATGTTAAGTTGGTTGGTTGTAGAAGGATAACTTGTGGTTTTTAGTTAGACTAATGTATTTGTTGTGTTATGAAGTTAGGGTTCTCAAACTATATTTTGTTCTATTTTCAGGATGGACCTTGGGAATGACAATACAAATGCTAGCGGTGGTAATGATATAGGACCTTCCAGTATGGGCGGCAGTGATTCTGATGTAGTATTGCGTAGTGTCGCCCAACAAGTAATGGTAGAGATAGTGAGAAATTCAGGTGAATAGGGTTGCCCACCAGCTCATTGAGGCTGCACGATTGAGCAGTTCACTCATATGAATCCCTCGTCATTCTCAAAAGGAGCTGACCCATTCGTGGCAGAGAACTTAGTCCAGGAGATTAAGGAGACATTGGCAGTTCTCCCTTGCACCTAGGAGCAGAAAGTATCGTTCTCTACTTTTAAGATGATAGGGGAGGCTAAACGCTGGTGGAGGTCAGTGAGATTGCTGGAGGAGCAAAGGTTGGTGCCTATAGCTTTGATCTGGAGTCACTTCAAGGATATATTCTTCGAACAGTACTTCCCCACTACTACTAGAAATGCTAAAGCGGAAAAATTTCTAAATTTGACTCAAGGGCACCTAACAGTCCAGCAGTATGCAGCTAGATTTGTTGAGCTATCTCGATTTGCGCCATATATGGTGCTAGATGAGGAGAATAAGGCGAGGAGATTTAAGGAGGGCTTGAGACAGAGTATATATGAGCAGGTGGTGGCATTTCAATCTAGACCTTCTCAGAGTTAGTAAATAAAGCCACAATGATAGAGATTAGCCTACAAAGACGTGTTGGGGTGCAGAGTTAGTGGAAGAGACACGCGCCTCTTGAATTCCAAGAAGGCACTAGTCAGGGTCAACGAAGAGATATTATGGGGGCTAGCAGCAGGGACTGGGACACCGTGCCCCTCAGGGTGATCCAGCACCACCTATTTGTACTAGGTGTGATCGGAGACATTGAGGGGAGTGTCGAATTGCGTCGAATCCCTACTATCGGTGTGGTCGGCCTGGCCATATTGCGAGACACTATCGTGCACTGCTACCTAATGCATCCACTCCTAATCATTACTGGGGAAACAACCAAGCACCCTGAGGCAACTAGCAGAGGAATGCCGCCCCAACGCGGGTCTATGCATTGACACCGAGAGATACACAGGAGGCCGGTGACGAGAAGACTGCTATCATTTCTATATTTTCAAATAAAGTTGTTAGTTTGTTTGATTCAAGAGCCACACGTTATTTTATATCTCTAGCGTACATCAAGTTATGTTGGATAGAAACTCAGACGCTAGACACTGAATTATCAGTAGCCACACCGACGATCAATAGTGATATGTAGAAGGGTGCTCAAAGATTTTCTAGTGGATATTTAGGGGAAAATGCTACTAGCCAATCTAGTGGCATTTGACATGCATGGGTTTTAACATGATTATGGGAATGGACTGGCTAGCCTCCAACTATGCCAGTATTGATTTTCATAAGAAAGAGGTAGTATTCAGACCTCCAAGGGAGTAGGAGTACAAATTTGTGGGGTCGAGTGTGCACTCCTCACCACAGTTATTATCAGCTATTCGGGCAAGAAGGTTGCTTTTGGAGGGATGCCAGGGGTATTTAGCTTCCGTGAAAGAAGCACCCGAGGGAGGATTAAAGTTTGAAGATATAACAGTTGTAAGAGAATTCTCTAATGTGTTTCCAGAGGATTTACCTGGGTTGCCTCCCAATCATGAGATTGAATCTGCTATTGATATACTCTCAGGGATAGCGCTGATTTCTAAAGCCCTCTATAGATAGGCTCCATTAGAGTTGAGACTGTTAAAAAAATAATTGCCAGAATTACTCGATAAGGTGTTTATCAGGCCTAGTGTGTCACCCTAGGGAGCATCAATTCTATTTGTGAAAAAGAAAGACGGGATGATGAGGATGTGTATCAACTACAAGAAGATAAATAAAGTGACAGTTAAGAATACGTATTGTTTTCCTCGTATTGATGATTTGTTCGACCAGCTCCAAGGAACACGAGTTTACTCAAAGATTGATCTTTGATCCGGGTACCATCAAGTGAAAGTCAAGGCAAAGGATGTTTCAAAGACAAAGTTCTAAACATGGTATAGCCATTATGAGTTTTTGGTTATGCTATTCGGACTGACAAATGCTCCTACTATGTTCATGGACCTAATGAACAAGATTTTCCATGAATACTTGGACCGGTTTGTAGTGGTTTTCATTGATGATATTCTGGTCTATTCAAAGAGCCTAAGTAGCATGAAGATCATTTAAGAATAGTTCTTCAAGTACTAAGAGAAAAGAGGTTGTATTCCAAATTCAAGAAGTCTGAATTCTGGTGGAACAAGTTACATTCCTCGGGCATGTGATATCCGGGGATGGTATCTCTGTGGATCCGAGTAAGATAGAGGTGGTAGTGGACTGGGTTACGTCAAAAAAATTTTAGGAGGTCAAGAGTTTCTTAGGTCTAGCAAGGTATTGTCGGTGATTTGTGGAGGATTTCTCTAAACTATCGGGTCCTCTGACACGGTTGATGAGGAAGAATATAAAGTTTTAGTGGACCGATGATTACGAGCAAAGTTTTCAAGAACTGAAACAACGACTCATCACTGCTCCAATTTTGACCAATCCATTAGGAAGTGATAGTTTTTTAATTTATAGTGATGCGTCACATAAAGGGTTGGGTTGTGTTCTGATGTAGTAAGGAAAAGTTGTAGCATATGCTTCTCGTTAACTTAAAGAATATGAAAAGAGCTACCCTATGCATGATTTGGAGTTGGCTATAATAGTGTATGCATTGAAAATATTAAGGCATTATCTATATGGTGGGAAGTGTGAAATATTTACAGATCATAAAAGTTTGAAGTATTTATTTATGCAGAAGGAATTGAATATGAGGCAGAGGAGGTGGCTGGAATTGATAAAGGACTACGACTGCACCATTAGTTACCACCCAAGAAAGGCTAATATGGTAACTGATGCCTTGAGTGGAAAGTCAGGAAGTACCTCAGTATCAGTAGTGGTTGCGCAACACCAAATTAGAATGGATTTAGAAAGACTTGTTGTGGATCTAGTAGAGGAAAATCACCAGACATTTATTGCTAATCTAGTACTTCAGCTGACTTTACTATAGGGAATTAAGATTGCACAGATGCAACATGCAGAATTTGTAAAGATTAGAGATAGAGCATAGAGTGGATAGGGAGCCTATTTTAATATTTCAGATGATGGAGCTTTCAGGTTTTTTAGCAGGTTGTGTGTACCTGATGATGCTGAAATTAAAAGGACTACTTTAGAATAGGCGCACCGTTCCTTGTATAAGTACATCCAGGAAGCACAAATAAGTTTAAGGATTTGCGAGTATCTTTTTGGAGGGGCAATATGAAAAGAAAAATTTCCCGATATGTAGAGTAGGGTTTGAGCTGTTAGCACGTAAAGGTTGAGCATCAGAGACTGGCGGGACCATTGCAATCACTTCACATCCCCGAATGGAGGTGGGCACATTTAAATATATTTCATCACAAGGTTACCATCGGCACTTCATGGGCAGTATGCCATCTAGGTAGTCATTGACTGATTGACTAAGACTACCCATTTTCTTCCCATCAAAGTTAACTATTCCATGGGAAGATTGGCAGAGATGTATATATAGGAGATAGTCAGACTACATGGTGTGCCAATGTCCATCATTTCTGATCAAGACCCAAAGTTCACGTCTCAATTTTAGAAGAGTCTACAAGGATTCTTGGGATCTCAATTGACATTCAGTACATCATTTCATCCTCAGACTGATGGACAGATAGAGAGGACCATATACATATTGGAAGATATGTTGCGGGCCTATGTGTTAGATTTTGGAGGCAATTGGATTCAATATCTACCACTGGTGGAGTTTGCTTATAATAATAGCTACTAGACCAATATTGAAATGGCACCATATGAAGCATTATATGGTCGGAGGTGTCGAACTCCACTATATTGAGATGAAGTGGGTGAAAGACAGATTTTGGGGCCGGAGATTGTATAGCGGAATTTTAAGAAAATCAAACTTATTTAGAAAAGAATTAAGACCGCTCAGAGTCGACAAAAAAGTTATGCAGACACTCGTCGATGAGCACTGGAATTTTTTGTAGGAGATGACATACTTTTGAAAATTGCACCAATGAAAGGAGTGATCAGATTTGGAAAAAAGGGTAAGCTAAGTCATAGGTATATTGGGTCCTTTGGGATACTGGAAAGAATTGATCCCGTCGTCTACAGGTCAGCGTTTACCCCAGCGTTATCCAGGATCCATGACATATTTCATGTGTCTATATTGAAGAAATATGTCACAGATCCATCACATATAATAAGTTATGAGACACTGGAGATTAGAGATACTCTATCCTATGATGAAGTGCCCATTCAGATCTTAGATCATAAAGGATAGAAATTACGCACTAAGAAAATCCCACTAGTAAAAGTACTCTGGTGTAATCATGTAGTCGAGGAAGCCTCATGGGAACTAGATGAGGAAATGCATCGAAGGTATCCACACTTGTTTAGTAGGGCTCAGAGTGGGACAGATAATATAATAGTTCAGGTAAGAATTCAGTGATATGTAAGTATGTTTTGAGTAGGCTAACGACTTAGGTGTAATTAATTATAGATTTTCATGTAATAGTTTTGTATTTTGAATGGTTTTGGGAGGGTTTTGATTTGATTTATTGTAATCTCCTAGAGCTGTTTATGTAACTATTGTATTCTTTTTCCATAAGTAAGAGTAATTAACAAAATTTTAGTGTTTTTCTTCAAATGTTGGTACTAGTGCTAAATGGAAAATTTCGAGGACAAAATTTTTATATGAAGAGGAGGATGTAGAGACCTAAAAAATAGTAATTAATGAAATAATAAAGAAAAGATAAAATTTGGTTTTGCAAAGCCTAAACCGTCAACGGTTTTGGTGGAGCTCAAAAAAACGTCAATGATTTTGAGTTACGGCGGCCAGGTAAGGGTAAAACAATGAAAACGGGTTTGGTTAAAAACCAAACCATCGACAGTGTTAGGAAAATCGTCGACGATTTTGCTCCGAGGCAAAGGCCTATATATAGTATACAAGTTATTTTTTTAAGATAAATAAAATCCTCTCCCTCTCTCTGGGTTGTGGCCATCACTCCCTCTCTCTTCAAATTCACTTCTGAAACTAGCTCAAATCAACCAATAAACGGCATGTCGGGATCCCGATGTCAATTCTTCACAGTTTATCCGGTGCAGTTTCACTATTTAAGCTTTCTAGGCACCATTCCAAAACTAGGGTAAGGAAGATGTTTTTCAAGTTTAATTAGTTATTGGAAGAGTGTAGGCTTAGGAGTATTAAAATGGTAAATATTCTTATGTTAAGCTGATTGAGTTCGGGTATATCAATACAAGGTTTTTGTAAGCGCCATAGGCACAGTTTTGGGATCCTTGCATACACATTTCTTGGAAATAGACAAGGGGAATAGATTATGTCAGACATTTTCAGAAATTTTACAAATTAAATTATAATATGTGATTTCTAAGTATATATACATATGTGTGTGTGTGTGTGTGTGTGTGTGTGTGTGTTTGTGTTTGTGTTTTCATGAGTTTACATATTTGTGAGAATGAGAACTTTGGAAATGATATATGTATGCTTGATAAATTGGGTTATTAAGTTGAGTAAAACCTTATAGATAATTATACCAGCATTTTCAGCAGACTAGTATAGTATAAGTTATCACTCAATCTATATGGCATGAGTTTGAATGTTATGTATAATTAAATTTGTCAGTTTCTATGGTAAAATATATAGACAGAAGTATGGTTTAATACTGTATTATAGTAGAATAGTACTTTATATAAAGTGATAGTGTGATAGAGTTTTATACAGATTTACAGTATTACAACGTTCTATATAGAACTACAGCATGATAGTATTTTATATAGAATTACAATATTTTAGTGATTTTATACAGATTTATAGTACGACAATTTATACTGAGTTGTGAATGAAATCATGATATTATATTGTTTTAAAAATCACATTATATGGTTTAAGAACACTAATGGACCATAGCTAAGCACAGTACCGTAACTTCGCAGATACCAGTGCAACCACACTTCTCAGATAGAGTGTTGGTGGTATACAGTCGATTGTGCCATTGAAATGTAGAGTTATCCGTTGGAGTCCAGACCAGTTGGGTAGGCAAATCATAATCATAGTTACAGATACAAATACAGATATAGTTTATTTAGTCTGGTTAGGCCAACAATGGCTAGGTCTCGCCTTCGAGCCGAACAAGTCAGATCATGCGGGGTTAATTCATGACGTTGTTGTTTATCCATTCAGGGCAATTCTTCTATACATATATGCATATTTACTTATACAGAGTTATTTTCTTATACAGAGTATGATGAGAAATGAAAGTATGTATTTTGAAATATATTTGTATATACGTGTTTACTTTTTTACATGATTTCACAGTGAAAGGAAAAGTAAATAATGGTTGTATACTTGGAACACTAAAATTCATATTGCTACACACTAATAATAATCTATTACTTCTTACTCAGAGGTGTCTCATCCCAAGAATTTAAACATTTCGGGAAATATGAGGAATCAAGGTTAGAGTGCTCCACGGCAAGTTTCTGGATAATATTGTTGGAAGTAAGTGTCTGTGAGTTTTGATATTTATACAGTGATGCTTTGTACACTATGGGTTGTAAATATGTGTATGGGAAGAATACTTATATGTTGGTGGATGGTTGTCGAACTCCGGTATTGCATATGAGATTTTATATGTATGTTTTCGTTATTTAGTTCATAGACTGGTTTATGGTCAAGCTTACCCGTTACCCTACTTCGAGATCGGGACAGTATAATTTGGTATCAGAACATACTCATTTTATATGAAAGGAGAGAAATATAGCAGAATTTTTAGGTCGTGGCATACATTACAAAATGTCTATCAACAATAATTCAGATCATTTTTTACCTACGAAAAGGTTAATGAAGCTAAAATTATATAATATAAGTATCTTATTTCTATGCATCTCAAATCACTTTATCTTTTTTGTTCATTATTCAAACTTGAGATGCATATCTTTTATTCTAATATTTATTTTACCTTTTAAAAGATTATTAGTTGTCATTTTAATTTAATGTCACCGCCCTTTCTTATCATCAACAGGAAAAGCCTTTGCTTTTCTTATTCCAAAAAAAGAAAAAAAAAAAAAGTTACACTAAATATCACTATATTAAATCTTGAATCATAATGAGAACTTTGGAAAATAAAAAATAAAAATATAAAACCGAGTTCGTAATGTAGGTGCAATTTACAGTGGACGTAGAACGCCTTAAATCACCCGTCAAATCAAATATAACAAAAGCATATGCCCCCCGTCCAGCACTGTGCTTGATCCACACCATAATGGGCTGCCTTGACTCTTGGGAATATTTATTAACTCATAATATATATATATATATATATATATATATATATATATATATATATATATATATATATAGAACAGCAAGCAGCCGGGGCACAGAATGCTAGCCTTGTCAATGTAAAGATGTTTCTTTTTAATTCTTTGTTTCAATCATGTGAGGTTGCTTCGCTTGGTCAGTTTTGTTGTCACCAAAAGTGGATGATGGAGTCACGGACTATACAGTGAGAAAGAGAAACTGCTCAATGACTTTATTCCCATTCATGGACTTGGATCAGAGCTCTTTCTTACCGCAGCCATCCAAGGAATAACGTCTGGTGCATTAGTTATTCAAATGAACTTTTGGCATGTTTTGAAGAGCAACCACATTTCAAAAGTCCACATGCACCCTCTCCATATTCTTGGCAGGCCATGAATTATTTTGGCCCTTATTAATTTTTTTTTATAATAATTACAATTATTATTATGATAATCTAGGATTTTCATCGCAAATTAATCGATGTATATGTTTGGTTTGTAGAATAAAATAGGATAAGGAAAAATTAATGCAATAAATTTTGAATGAAAACAAATGAAATCAAATGATAGATTTAACTTTATTCTATTTCTACTTAATGTAGTGAATGTGTCATGAATGTTAACTTAGGTACATGTTTGAGTTGTGAGGAGTCGAATTCACCGCATTTGATTTCATGACTCTTGCCTGTTTGGAGTGCCAGTCAAGATCAATTGAGCAATATTTTGGACCACTATATAGTGGCGAGCTTCAAAAAACAAATGTGGCAAAGATATGGACCACCGCCGATGAGGAAGGCATATATAGATGGAGAACGTCTTTAGGCCTTTTGTTTGGTGTATATATATATAGCAGGGTTAATATGGATACCTTTCCCACATCATTCTTAAGACTTCCCATGGGAGTCAAGTCGTATGTTGGGTTTATTTGGGATCCTGTGGTGGAAAAATTGGATGTCTTTTGGTGAATCAGCATACCAAATGAGTCCTTAACTAGTTATATAATACTGATATGTGTAATCTATTATACTGCTTTGATTTTTTATTACATTATTAATTTTGTCATTGAGATTAGAACTTCTCTCAAATAGAAGATGTTGGAATTGGTGTGATCCCAAGAGAGGGGGGTGAATTAGGTTTTAAAACTTTTTGGCTAATTTAAACGTTTCGCTGATTCACCACAGATCATATCCCATTTTAATTATGGTCGTGTATGAAATTAAAGCACAGTAATTAAATGAGATAGTGAGATAGCGACAAAATATTTGTTATCGAGGCTCGGCCAAACTAGCCTACGTCCCCGCCTTGAGCATTCCCCCTAAGGATTATACTAACCCTGCTCACTTAAACAGGCGGAACTGAAGTCATTTACATCCTCTCCTTATAGGACGAGGAAAACTCGAGTTCAATTTTCGGGCTGAACCGAAAAAGTCTCACTTCCGGGATTGAGACTCTCTAGTTCAATTTTCGGGCTGAACCGAACCGGTCTCACTTATGGAGCTGAGACTCCCCAATTAAATTTCAGACTGAACCCAACCGATACATTTAAAAATATTTTTGTATATAAAACATGCTTTTGAAAATATAAGCAGACATGTACACATTAAGTTCAATAAAGCATGCACTCTCTAATACGATATGAAATTAATGCTCAATAGAGTAAGGGTATAAATAAAATATTCCAATCTTTGATGAAAGATATATATGATAAAATGCATCAAAGATTTGAACCCTAATAAAATTGTAGCGACCATAATTTTCTTTAACATAAAATGTAATATAATGAATAAATGGTCAACCCGAACCCATGGGTAGTGGGGATATCTGTCAAACACAGCGAAAAACCTAGCAGCAGTAAACATAAAATCTCAAACATCCAATCATAAAACATAATACCAGAGCTTTCTATAATATTATGAAACTGCACTTCTATACATCCTCATATACATTTTAAAACATCTCTAGGGTCAACACAAAATAACTCTGACCCTGTTACAAAATCTTACTCTCCTCACAGGGTAATCTCATTGACTCAACGGCGGCCTTGACCCTCCGGTCTCTCAGGGGCTCCTGAAAAATTAATTAAGTTTGGGGGTGAGACACTTCTCAGTAAGGGAAAATAAACTAAATACAGTTGTGTGACAACATGAACATTTAATGCAATTATACATATACAGTACATTTCATGTATTAGTAAACATTCATCATTAAGTACTATATTCTCATAAACTTCCATGTTTATTAATAAAACATAACATACGTAAACATTTGTTTTAACTGTAATACTGAAAATATACCAAGGATGAATAACTAACTAGTGTCATGCATTACCCCCCATGATGGGTTGTGCAGCCCGAAGGCAGGACTAGACAATGGCTGGACGACCACTGCCAAATCAAATATATCTGTAAGTACGATGGGCCCGCCACACCCTGGTCCGGACTACCAGGTGGACGTCCACACTCTATTGAAAGCCACATCGACTATCCATCTCCCATCCCCTCGTGGGATGGTTAGCACTAATCTGAACGTAGATATCTGATCTATATATAGCTACGGTACCGAGCTCCTGAACTTAACTAAACTAACATCTGAGTTCAGATAACATATAGTACATAATTTCGTAAATACGGCCTCGTGCCGAAAACATAATAAATACGGCCTCATGTAGAAATTATAAATACGGCCTTGCGCCGATAACATAAGTATGGCCTCGCGCCAGAATCGTTTCAGGTATTTACATTCTAAAAATAGCTCATTTATGATATATTCATCAAACTCAATATAGCATAACTCGTCTTTTCAAAATACCTGAAAATATGCTTTACTCGTAAAATCATTCATATCATGATTCACTTCACATAAAAATAATGCTCATGCCACACATGTGCCGTTTAAAGTCATACCTCATATTCTAAAATCATCATTTCTAGCATCTTATGCATACATATACTTTTTAATCATAATAGCATTATTTTCCAAACATACATTTCATATGTGATAAAAAAAATATAGCATATGCTTTTCTAAAAATAAATGTGCTCATAATTAATAATAACTTGCATGGAAAATAACTGCTTTAGTTTATTCCCTTACCTGACTACTGAGAAAGCCCTTAAAATATCCTAGGCTAACCCCCGTATAATTTCCTGATCAATACCCTGAAACTCAAAACTTCCAGTATTAAACATCAGTATTTTCATGCATACTTCATTTCCTATAACTACCATAAAGTCAAATTTGGCATAAAAGTCTTACCTCAACTTCAGGACAATTTCCAACTGCGTTTTCCCAACAATCCGCTCAGGCAAACTCGTAGAGAACTTCGCCAGGAGCGTTGTGGTAGCCTTAAATCTTCGATCCGGTGACTGACCGGGACAAAATCGAAGAGAGAGTGAGAGGGCTGAAGAGGAGAGAGAGAGAGAGTGGAGAGGAAGCTCGAAAATGAAATAAAAATCGGATTTTTTACATATATATATAGGGTCAGATTCATCGACGAGACACGTCACCTCGTCGACGAGTCCTTCATTAAATTCGTCGACGAGACCCTGTATTTGTTGACGAAGTTCAAGCTGCCTCAGAACCCCTCTCAGTATTTTCTCATCGACGAGGCCCTGTATTCGTCAACGAATTTTCTTCTGCACTCGTCAATGAACCTAGGCAATCTCTTGAAATCATTTTTATCCCCAAATGCAATGTCGTCGACAAAGTCTACGGCCTCCTCTTATTTCAGTTTCTATTTCTCTCTCTCTTAATTATTCACATTCCTTTTTATTTGGGTTGTTACAAAAATACTCTCCCAAAAATATTTTTCAATGAAATATAGGAGAACATAGGGTTTTGGATTTTAAAAAATATTTATGCACAGACATGATCTTGGAAAAACAAATGAAGTGATGAACTTCAAAGATCTTCAGTTCCAAAAATGAAATCTCCAAAAATTATATTTCAAAAGAGAGTATGGGAGATTTTGAAGTTTAGCTCAAACATGGATTTGTGCAATAAAGAGATCATAAACAAATGCCCAAAAAGATAAGTGCTCTCTTTCAAAAATTATTTTTCAAACATAAAGAGTGAAAGAGAGTAGGAGAGATTAAAACATTTTGCCCCAAAGAAATAGATTTTGCATTAAAAAATAGTTTGGGAGAACTTTGATTAACAAAATAATTTGAAAGGATTTGAAAGTTAATCAAAGTTACTAAGCAAAGCAAATGAGGGGGTATTTATAGTTTTTTAACAAAATATGACCGTTTGGGACCTATTGGGAATTTTAGAAAAGTTTAATTCCAATTAACCCCCGCCCCCTCTTGGGAATACACTAATTCCAACAATTGGTATCAGAGTTCGGTTGCAATAAACTTAACCGCTATTTGCATAAAGATTGCAACGACTCATAATTCAGTGCATCCTTATTTTAAGGGTCAACTCTTTGCAAATCCTCCCCTGGTTTTATTGCGTAGATTTTATTGTTTGAATATTGAAAATGATTTTTGTAAAATCAAATGATTGAAGGATTTGGAAAGTGTTTGTCAAAGATTATCATATCCCATTGAAAATTTTTTCAAAATGCATGTTTCCCAAAATCTAAAAATGAATTGAATTTGCATGACATGAGTTTTAATGCATATCATTTGTGTGCCATGCATATTTTTTACTTTACCTTAGCTACTAATGTTCTTGAAAAGTTCAGGTCTTGTCGTAATGCTAAAGTTTTTGGGAATATCTAAAAAATAAAGTAAAATCAAGAGAGAGGCGTAAGCCTCTATCAGCTTAAACGACTAATAAGGAGTAAATTGAAAAGGTATATCAATTCTCCTTCTACTTTATTGAAAATTTCATGCAATGATTCATACTGTTTGTTTTGTATTACATTCTTTTATGAATCATGTGAATTTATTTATGATTGCATGCAATCTTATGAGGTGCTCAAAATAGATCCTTGTTAATACTCATAAGATACTAGGTTATTATTTTTTTAAATGGGTATATTGCTTTAAATGCTTAAATAGTGTGTGTGATTAAAATTCTAAAGTTTTGTATACACTATTATCATCCTGAGAACCATAAGAAAGACAAGCCGATATGAAAATTGATTGGCTATTATATAACAATATTGGTTGTAGAATGATTTTGGTTGAAAATCCCTTTCAAATGGACAATGGTTTTAATTTGTGAAATGATGCTATATGTGTTGTAGTACAAATATTTTAAATATAGCATACTATTTTTTCCATCACACAACAATGGGGTTTAGGCAATTTATCATAGTATTGTATATTATACAACCCTGAAGTCATAATGCTCTTAAATGTTTAAATTTAAGGAATTCATAGGCTCATCCCCATATTAGAAAATATTGGTTATGCCAAATATAATTAATTGAATATAAAATTTTTTGGCTACATAATTGAGGGGGAGCAATATTTTTAAAACTTCATCCAATATGCAATAAAAAATATTATACGTATTCTATCATGTTTATTGGATGACTTGAGAGATAAATGTGTATATATCCATCCTTCGCTTTAAGTTCAATTATATTGGATGGATAACTTATTTGTACTGATTGCCACTACCCAGTACTTAACCTAATGATTATATCTTCAGATGGATAGTTTATATTTTATTTGATATACTGATTGAATTACTGAATGCATGCCTGTATTGAATGCCCCCAGCATGGTGGATGCAGTGATGTGAATTGCATGTTGATAGTAGATATAGGTTCTTGCATGCCTTTAACTGAATGGTATCTGCTTGATGTAGATTATTTTAAACTGATTGCTTGAATCTATCAGATTTTGGATACATGGAAAAATGGAAAAAGTCCAATTTACAAACGAAATGCTACCAAAAATTCAGTATAATTTTTTTTTATAAATGAAACCATGTATCAAGAAAATTGGTTAATGCATGCTAAATGATTTTGAAAGAATTAGTGAATGATAAATGAATATTTATTTTCATTCATAGTTAAAAACGCATACACAATTACTATATAGGGAAGTACGTGTCAAATCCAAACCATAATATAAATCGACAACATATACACAGTCTATCGTCCTAGGAGGGACTAGTTCATGGACATCATTTGGTCCAAGTTATTCCCTTTTACTCAGGACCCAAATGGTAAAACATCATCTTTCTAACTGAACATGTCATATTTTGATGATGATCCATAAACTTAGACAATTGCATGACTTAGGGAGAATTTTCATTTCACACACACTTATTGTGAATTTTGAGTTGTATCATCCTTATTCAACCCCTATTACATAATCTTGAGTAATGGCTTTGACTGGCTATCTTATTTTTAATTGAAATGCAATATGTCATGCTTGCGTGCTAAATGACTAGTATTTGCTACATGCTAAATTCATTTGATAGGATGAATATATAAGGAAAGCACTTAAGTGAACATCATCCTTGAGCTTAATTTAAGTAAGCGTGCATGCAAATCTACAGGGGAGCTTAATCCCCAAGCTTAGGATAAATCATTATGAACTTAATGCCTAAAATCTCTTGTATGCTAAGTAATATTAAGAATGATGAACATATGATGGATGTGCTTAAATGAAATTCATCCTTGAGCATAAATGCACTTATGTGTGCATGAGACTATGCCAGGGAGTTTAAGCCCCATCCTTGAGAAAAGGATTTAAGTCATCTGCCCCATGGACTCACATTCTTATTGTTTCTATTTTTTGAGTACGAAGCCTTTTTAGGTACCCTGAACATCATCATGTCTTTATTGAATCATCTTTGCTATGGATTGTTCCTAGCACGCATGAACACTGCACATAACTTAATGTCTGCATTTTATGGTGCATGTGTTATCCATAGTATCTAACCACATATTCAAATTGATAAGGGGAGCATATAAACATAAAATACTATCTTGTGCTCTCACCAACATTTTCAGGCTTAGATTTGCTTTTGAATTTTATATGGCATGTGCTTAATCGAGATGAGCTTATTGAAGATTTTGATTTAAAATATATTTCTTAGCCACAGTGTCTTAGGTTTGGCTATATGATCCTTGTCTAAAATTTCCTAATATCTTTAGGATCTGTATGGCTATTTTTCTGGTCATATCTTTTTGGAATATGCTTAAATGTTAAATCAGAAAAACATTGCTTGCTTGATCTTCTAGTTAAAGTTTCTTTTTCAACAAGCATTAGTATCAGCCCCCAGTATTTATCAAAAAATTTTATGGGAATATATTTTAATACATACATACATATATATATACACATTTATAAAAGCAAGAATTGAACTTATATTAAATATATTTTATGTCTTACTTTTGTGCTTGAATGTTTTCATGACTATGCTTGTATTGTATTGAAATTTTATGTCATGAAATTATGTTGTTTATAAATTTTTTAAGGGTGTGATATAACTGGTTCATGGATCATATATGAAATACATATGAACTAGTTAGACCACTTTTATGCTCAAACCTACATATGCTATCATATGTCGTATGTGTTAAACTCAAATCTTTCCAAGGTCTTATGATATGTTTAAATTGTCATGGTTTGTGGGCAATCCTGGTCTGATTTTGTTTGTCATGTGCTTTTTAATCTTTTAAATGACTAGTTATAATATTTTTTTTTGCTTCATTGCCATATCTTTCAAACTGTTATAAAATTTTTATGCCCATAATATATACTAAAAGGGGGAGAGTTTTTCACAAAGGGGGAGTTCTTTTTTCTAAGTCTGTTTAAATATTCAAAACGTTTTATACTTAGCTTAACCCTTTTGTTGATGACAAAAGGGAGAGAATTTTTATGAGCAAAATGTTTATGGCCAAAAAGGGAAATTTTTGTTCAGGGGCAAATATAGAGTTAAAATATCTAAGCATGTGCCTTAATGTTAAAATTGAATGCATAATCTTTTGTAATATCTTCTTTCATGAATATGCTTGAGCGTTATTGTTTATATTTTTACATTATGCATATTCTTAGGAGGAGCATTTTCCAGCTGTACCCATTTTACTCTAGTGCGTTTGTCATCATCAAAAAAGGGTAGAGTGTTGGCTTTTTGAATCTGATCCCTGTTTTGATGCTGACAAAGCACATGTTTCTTATGTGTGCATTTAGTATGTGAACAAGTCTTTAATTCAAACACACACATAAGGGGAAGTGGAAGCCAGGAGATACTTTAAGCTTATCATCAAACTTGGCGTATTATATGGAGTCTTCAGAGAAAAAGAAGAAGGCACAATTGATTTGTATTTGTAATGCATATACATTTTTTATTTGGTTTCTAATAACGCATGCATAAGCATTATATGATTTGAATGCTCAGACTAGACCATAGATTGACTATAGGGAACCATATGATCGTCGACTGACCTTCCGTCGACCGACGCCAAATTTTTGAGAATAATTAAAAAGTTCAAATGACCTTAGATAAACTCTATGTCCTTGCACAGACACTTAAAAAAATCCCCACTATCATCTATACAATCAAGGGTAACCTATGATCTAAAACAGGACCAAATCTTAAGTAATGAAGTGCTTCGAGTGACTAAATCTATGCATTGAAAATGCCTCGGTCGACTGAATATGTGAAAAGTCAAAAGTGTTGACCTGGCTTCAAGCTACCAAACCGAAATGAACTCAACGTTCATGGTCGACTAAACCTGTATTAAGGAATTTTTCATCTTCCCTAGGCACCCAAACTTTACGTTTATTTTGACCTCAGGTGACCGAATATTGAAGTTCAACAAAACGAATGTAGGGTTAGGTGATCGAACCTCGAGCAAGTTGGAAATTAGCTTAATGTGTAGAGACCCAAAGAATTATAGTAATTAAATAATAAAAGAAAGGGGAGAAAAGGAATGATTTGAGTAAGGTCTTGTTGACAAGTCTAGAAGTGCTCGATGACAAGCGGGGCTCTTAAGCTCGTCGATGGGGACGCGTGTCTCGTCAATGAAAAGTTATCGAGAGGGCCATTTTCAAGGTCTGAATCTTGTCGATGAGGAGTAGGCATTCGTCGACGAGACTATTTCTTGGACTCGTCGACGAGGAGAAGTGACTCGTTGATGAGGCCACGTGGACAACACTCTATATATAGCCTAAAATCGATTTTAGCGAAGGAAAAAATTCATTTTATCAATTCCTCCCTTTATCTACACGGTTTCTCTCACTTCTATCTAAGTTTTCGACTTCGATTCTCCCTGGTTCGACGATCAGAAGCTACCATGGTGATCTTGGGGAGATTCTTTACAACATAGCTAGTGCAAAAATTCGATTTAGGAAGTTTAGGAATCATCCCAACCTTTGGGTAAGTTAGATAATCTCAGTTTTATTGGGTATTTGATGCTTCTGGACTGAGGAGAATATGTTAGGTAAGATAATACTCAAGTTTGTTGGGGGAAAATGTTAATTTCAGGGTGTTACGCTGGGAACACTGCAGGTGTAGGATTGGGTGTTTTGTGAGCTTCTTAGTAAGCAAGGTAAGGGGATAAATTAAGTTAGAATTTTTCATGAAATTATTTTTATTCAATATTATTTAATTTTAGGAAAATATGTATATTATAGAATTATGTTTGAGAAATAATGTTATTAGCAGGGATATGATTTAAACGTGTTTATCAAGAATTTTGATTTTAGAACAAATTTTACATTCAGAATGTTAACCATTTCTGTGTGGAATGAGTTTAAATTTCCATGTAATTATGTATACTAGAATAATATGTTTTTTCAGATCAAGCATGATGTGATAGCTTTCAGGGCAATTAGAAAACAATACTAGAACCGTGATTTTATGAATATAATGTTTAATAGTACAGAGAAATCATGTTCAATATATTATGGTAAGCCAGGGCAGATGCCGTGATTAAATGTTATGTTATGCTAGGGCAGATGCCACGATTCATGTTGGCGCAGATGCCTTAACCATGTATGATAAGATAGAATTCATGAAATATTATCATGTCAAATATTATTATTAAATATGAAATAGTTATGTTTAGTATATAAAACATATTATATGTTATCACAACCCAGATGGTATGGTTTAGTTCAGTTTTCAAGAGCACGATACCATAGCTATATGTTCAGAATTATAAGAGTGCTACCACACGACCAGTAGTGTGAGAGATGGTAGTCGATGTGGCTTCAGTGTAGAGTGGAGTTGTTCCCTTGGCAGTCTGAGACCAAGAGGGGAAAGCCTATCATAGTTACAAACTTATGTTTGATCTAGCATGGTCGGCCAGCCATTGCTAGGTCCCGCCTTCAATCTGCACAACCTAGTCATGTGGGGGTAAGATATGACATTAGCTAGTTATCCATCCTGGGTGTTATTTCAATTGTGTACAGTTATATAAGATGATTTTCTTGTACAGAAATCTAGTGTGTCTTATTATGATATGACAAATCATGTTTTACTTAGTTTTTCTACAGATTTTACCAAATATGCTTATTGTACTATTTATATGTATAATACATAAATACTTATGATACCACACATTGATGTTAGTTTATTTCCCTTACTAAGAGGTGTCTCACCCCAGAATTTCAAACATTTTAGTAATTCAAAGTAGAGGAGCTAATAGAGCTCCACGATGGTAGAGCCCGACCGAGCTACCCTATCAGAAGGGTGAGTTATTGAGCTAGGGTTAGATTTATTTTTGGGAAGTGACCCTAGGTTACTTTTTGATCTTTTTGTGGATGATTGTATATATAAAAGATTTAGTAGGACTCTGTTATTGTTGTTGGTTTGATGACATGTTTGTAAATTACCTTTCCTGCTGCTTAGGTATCAGTGTTAAATGACAATTTTATCCCTAGTACCCATGGGTCCAGGTTGATCATGATTACATCAATTTAGTAGGTGTTAGAGTTACTATAGGTATTTATTATGGAAAAAAATATATGGTAAAATAGGCAAGTCATTACAGTTTGGTATTAGAGCCTTGGTTGCTAGGTTCTATAGAGTAAAAAGGAAACAATAGTAGAGTATAGGAAAACGATTTGACGTTTTGTTCTGCAATCTAGAAGCAGGATTTCCGTGATGGTTTCTATTTTTTTTTGGGTTACCGATTTTAGAAAATTCATAGTAAACTATTGTTGGATTGTGTTTCTAAAGTGTAGGACTAAATCTTGAATTAAGATAGGGATGTCATGATAGAGATATAATATAAGTTTTGAGTTAGATACGTAAATTATAAGAACAAGGTTTCTAAGCCATGTTTTTGTCTTTTTAGGATGGACCCTGGAGGTAGTAGTGCTCATGCGAGTGGCAGTGATGGAGCTAGACCTTCAGGGGCAGACGGAGGTGATCCAGATGTCGTATTACGCAGTGTTGCTCAGTAGGTCATTGTTGAGATTGCAAGGAGCTCCAGAGAATAAGGAGGCTCATCTGCAGTCCATGGGTGCACAATAGAGAAGTTCACCAGGATGAATCCTTCGGCATTTTCTGGAAGAGTTGATTCTGCAGCCACTGAGAATCAGATGCAAGAAATAGAGAAGGTTTTGGCGGTGTTGCAGTGCACTGAAGTGCTGAGGGTCTTATACGCCACCTATAAAATGATAGGGGAGGCTGAGAGATGGTGGAGAATCAGAGGGCAGTGCCTATAAAAATGACTTGGTGCCATTTTAAGGATTTTTTCTTCAACAGATACTTCTCAACCACTGTTAGGGAGGCCAAAGTGGAGGAATTTCTAAATCTGAAACAGGGACAGTAGTCAGTTTAGCAGTATGCATTGAGGTTTGTGCTGCTTCGCCCTGTTTATCATACCCGATGAATCAAAGAAGGTAAGACAGTTTGAAAGGGGTTTGAGACGTGAGATCAGCATGCAAGTCATGGTGTTGAAAATACAAGATTTTGCTAATTTGGTCGATAGAGTAGCTTTGGCTAAGGTTGGTGAGCGGATGGGTGTAAGGGAGCAGGGACAGAAAAAGAGGTCCATACCTTAAGGCTTTTAGTAGGGCTTTGGTTAGGGTTAGTGGAGGAAAGGAAACTACGATAAAGCTCAGAGGTAGGAGACTGGGGGCCATGAGGGTCAGGATACACAGACCTACCCTATATGTTAGATATGTGGGAAAAGGCACTGTAGGGAGTGTCGAGCAGGGAGAGGTGTATGTTATCATTGTGGAGGATCGAGGCATTTGGCATGAGATTGCCCTACACCACCTGGTACTGCTCCTACTCCCACTACAAAAAAATTGGTTTTTAATGACGAAAGTATTAGTGACAAATTCAATTTCGTCACTAAAAGTTGGTATTAGTGACGATTTTTAAGAACCGTCACTAATAGTCTTAGCATTAGTGACGGTTTTAGCAGCCGTCACTAATGCGACACTATTAGTGATGATTTTAAAACCATCACTAAAAACAACGCGGTAAATAATTTTCGCACGAAATTTTTCTGGGAAAATATTAGTGACGATTTTAGGGTATTAGTGACGGTTTTGAAAACGTCACTACTAGTTTTTTTATTTAAAAAAAATATTAAAAAAGAAATAGTTAATGGTATTAGTGACGGTTTGGGAGAACCATCACTAATAAGGGGGTATTAGTGATGGTTTCGAAACCGTCACTACTAGTGTTTTCATTTAAAAAATTTTAAAAAAGAAATAGTTAAGGGTATTAGTGACGGTTTGGGAGAACCGTCACTAACAAGGGGGTATTAGTGACGGTTTTGAAACCGTCACTACTAGTGTTTTCATTTAACAAATTTTAAAAAATAAATAGTTAATGGTATTAGTGACGATTTGGAAGAACCGTCATTAATAAGGGGGTATTAGTGATGGTTTTGAAACCGTCACTACTAGTGTTTTCATTTAAAAAATTTTAAAAAAGAAATAATTAAGGGTATTAGTGACGGTTTGGGAGAACCGTCACTAATAAGGGGGTATTAGTGATGGTTTTGAAACCGTCACTACAAGTGTTTTCATTTAAAAAAATTTAAAAAAGAAATAGTTAAGGGTATTAGTGACGGTTTCAAAACTGTCACTACTAGTGTTTTCATTTAAAAAAGAAATAGTTAATGGTATTAGTGACGATTTTCCCAAAAATCGTCACTAATAATGGGGTATTAGTGACAGTTTTGAAACCGTCACTACTAGTGTTTTTATTTAAAAAAATATTAAAAAAGAAATAGTTAAGGGTATTAGTGACAATTTGGGATAACCGTCACTAATAATAGGGTATTAGTGACGGTTTGAAAACCGTCACTAATAGTTTTTTATTTAAAAAAAATAAAAAAAATTATTAAAGGTATTAGTGACGGATTGAGAGACCCGTCACTAATAATAACATATTAGTGACGGTTTTGAAACCGTCAGTGATGCTCGAAATCTTAAATTCACTTTCCCCAAATTTCTTCTTTCTCCTCCCACCTCCTTCTCCCTCCTGCCCCTCCCTCCTCGCTCCTCTATGGACGCAGCGCAGTCCTCCCAACACTCAATCGAGGAGTTTTGAGGAGCATGAGACAAACTTACAGTTGGTACTTCAAACACTTAAGGAAAAGAGATTGTATGCCAATTTTAGTAAATGTGAATTTTGGTTGGAGCAAGTGGCATTTCTGGGGCATGTTATATCAAGGGATGGAATTTCAGTGGATCCCAACAAGATTGATGGATTCTCAGCATTATCAGGGCCTCTAACGCGTCTAACCAGGAAGAACGTCAAGTTTGAATGGGATGATAGTTGTAAGCAGAGCTTTTAGGAACTGAAACAGAGGCTTGTCACTGCACTAGTATTGATCATCCCATAAGGGGGTGATGGTTATGTAATTTACAATGACGCGTCTTTGAAAGGGCTCGACTGTGTATTGATGCAACATGGTAGGTTTGTAGCTTAAGCCTCCCGATAATTTAAAGAGTATGAAAAGAACTATCCTACCCACGATTTGGAATTGGCTACAATAGTACACACATTAAAGATTTGAAGGCATTACTTGTATAGTGAGAGATGCGAGATATTCTCCGATCACAAAAGTTTGAAGTACTTTTACACTCAAAAGGATCTGAAGATGAGACATAGGAGGTGGTTAGAGCTTATTAAAGATTATGACTGTGCTATCAATTACCACCCACAGAAAGCAAACGTGGTAGCTGATGCTTTGAGCAGGAAATTAGTGGGACCAGCATTGGCAACTATGGAGGTTCAACATCCGACCATGATGGACTTGGAGAGGCTCGACATAGAATTAGTGGAGAGTGATCACCGTGCATTTATTGCCAACTTGTTGGTGAAGCCTACTCTATAGGAAACGATTAAGGCCGCTCAGAGGGATGATGCAGAATTAGCAGAGTTGATAACTAAGGTACAAGACGGACAGAGAGAGGAACTCAATATTTCTAATGATGGGACCTTGAGGTTCCGTTCCAGATTATGTATGCCTGCAAATATGGACATTAGGAGGAAGATTATAGAGGAGGCTCACAGGTCCTTGTACATGGTTTATCCAGGTAGTACTAAAATGTATAGGGATCTACGAGAGTCTTATTGGTGGAGCGGTATGAAGGGGGAAATTGCTGAGTTCATGTAGCAGTGTCTGACATGCTAGCAGGTAAAGACTAAGCACTAGAGGCCGGCGAACCAGTTGCAGCCACTTTATATCATAGAGTGGAAATGGGATCATATATCTATGGACTTCATGACGGGTTTACCGCAGGCACCGCATAGGCAGAATGCTATTTGGGTGGTTGTTGATAGATTGGTGGAGACCGCTCACTTCATTCCTATTAAAGTCAATTATTCCATGGACAGACTGGTGGAATTATATATTCAGGAGATAGTACAATCGCATGGTGTGCCAGTGTCTATAGTATCAGACTGAGACCCATATATCACATCACAATTTTGGAGAAGCTTGTAGGAGGCTCTAGGGTCTCAATTATCTTTTAGCACAACGTTTCATCCTCAAATGGATGACCAAATTGAAAGGGTGATTCAGATATTAGAAGATATGCTGTGGGCGTGCGTGTTGGATTTTAGAGGTAAATGGACCCAGTATATGCTGCTGATAGAATTTACATACAATAACAACTATCAAGCCAACATCGGTATGACACCTTATTAGGCGCTCTATGGTGGCGGTGTCATTCTATGCTATACTGGGATGAGATAGGTGAGAGGCGAATGTTGGGACCAGAAATAGTGCAGCAAGCCTACGACAAAGTTCAGCTCATTAAAGAAAGAATTTGTGCAGCTCAGAGTAGGTAGAAGAGCTATGCTGATACTCTCTGCCGAAAGTTGGAATTTGAATTAGGAGACCATGTGTTTTTGAAGATAGTGCCACTGAAGGGGGTTGTGAGATTTGGGAGGAAGGTTAAGTTGAGCTCTAAGTTTATTAGCCCTTTCGAGATTCTTGAAAGAGTAGGGTCAGTTGCCTACCGGCTGGGTTTACCACTAGCTTTATTTAGAATTCATGACGTATTTCATATTTCCATGTTAAGAAAATAAGTCTCAGATTTCTCTAATGTCATCAGTTGTGCCGAGTTAGAACTCAGTGATACTTTGGCTTATAAGGAAACTCCAGTGCAGATTTTGGACAGGAAGGAACATGAATTGCGTAGTAATAGGATTCCATTAGTAAAAGTCATGTTGAGGAATCACGTAGTGAAAGAAGCTTCTTGAGAGCTCGAGGAAGAGATACAACAAAAATATCCACATTTATTTAGCGGGGAATAGCAGTAATCAGGAAGAGATGCAAGTAGATGGGTAATGTTTCCTTTATGCAGGTCAGTCAGTATATGTAATAATTTTCAGTTGGTAGGTAGTGTTTTGGTTTTGGGAAAATTTTATTTTAAGTATTTGTAATCTCTCAGAACCCTGAATGTAACCACGGTATTCATTCACCATAAGAGAGGGTAAGTAATAAAATAAGTAACCCATTTTCTTTAAAGGATGGTGTCAATGTAGATAGTAAATTTCGAGGACAAAATTTTTTTAAGGAGGGGAGAATGTAGAGACCCGAAGAATTATAGTAAATAAATAATAAAAGAAATGAGAGAAAATAAATGGTTTCAGTGGGGTCTCGTCAACGAGTGCAAAAGTGCTTGTCAATAAGGAGGGCTCTTTGGCTCGTTGACGAGGACGCGTGTATCGTCGATGAGAAGTTACCGAGAGGGTTATTTTCAGGGCCTGAATCTCGTTGATGAGGAGTAGGCGTTCTTTGACAAGACTATTGCTTGGACTTGTCGATGAGGAGATATGGCTCCTTAATGAGACCACATGGACAACACTCTATATATAGCGCAAAATAGATTTTAGCAAAGGAAAAAATTCATTTTTATCAATTCCTCTCTCTACATGGTTTCTCTCGCTTCTCTTTAAGTTTTCGACTCCGATTCTCACCGGTTCGATGATCAGAAGCTACCACGGTGATCCTGAGGAGATTCTCTACAATATAGCTGGAATAGAAATTTGATTTGGGAAGTTTGGGAATCATCCCAACATTTGGGTAAGTTAGTTAATCTCAGTTTTATTAGGTATTTGATGCAGAAAAATATGTATATTATAGAATTATGTTTGGGAATTACTGCTATGAGCGGGGATATGATTTAAAAGTGTTTTATCATGAATTATGATTTTAGAACAGATTTTACATTCGGAATGTTAACCATTTCTGTGTGGCATGAGTTTAAATTTCCATTTAATTATGTATACTGAATAATATGTTTTTTCAGATCAAGCATGATGTGATAGTTTTCAGGGCAATTATAAAACAATATAGGAATCATGATTTTATGAATCTAATGTTTAATAGTATAGAGAAATCATGTTCAGTATATTATGGTATGCCAGAGCAGATGTCGTGATTAAATGTTATGTTATGTCGGCACAGATGTCGTGATTCATGTTGGTAATCATGTATGATAAGGCAAAATTCATGAAATATTATCATGTTAGATATTATTATGAAATATGAAACAATTATGTTCAGTATATGAAAAATATTATATATTATTTGAACCCAGATGGTATGGTTTAGTTCAGTTTTTAGGAGCACGGTACCGTAACTATATATTAAGAATTATGATAGTACTGCTACCACACGATAAGTAGTGTGGGAGATGACAGTCGATGTGGCTTCAGTGTAAAGTGGAGTTGTTCCCCTAGTAGTCTGGGACCCGGAGGGGCAAGCCCATCGTACTTGCAAACTTATGTTTGATATAGCATGGTCAACCAGCCATTGTTAGGTCCCTCCTTCGGGCCGCACAACCTAATCATGTGGGGGTAAGACATGACATCAACTAGCTATCAATCCTAGGTTTTATTTTAGTATTGTACAGTTATATAAGATGATTTTCTTATATAGAAATCTAGTATGCCTTATTATAATATGACAAATCATGTTTTACTCAGTTTTGCTACAAACAAATTTTACCAAATATGCTTATTATACCGTTTATATGTATAACATGAAAATACTCATGATACCACACACTAATGTTAGTTTATTTCCCTTACTGAGAGGTGTCTCACCCCAGCATTTCAAATATTTCAGGAATTCCAGGTAAAAGAGCATATAGAGCTCCACGACGGTAGAGTCCAACCAAGCTACCCTATCAGAATGGTGAGTTGTTAAGTTAGGGTTAGATTTATTTTTGGGAAGTGACCCTAGGTTACTTTTTAGTCTTTTGGTGGATGATTGTATATATAACAGATTTAGTAGGACTTTGGTATTGTGGTTGGTTTGATGACATGTTTATAAATTACTTTTCGTGTTGCTTAGGAGTCAGTGTTAAATGACAAGTTTATCCCTGGTATCCATAGGTCCAAGTTGATCATGATTACATCAATTTAGTAGGTGTTAGAGTTACTATGAGTATTTATTATGATAAAAAAATATGGTAAAATAGGCAGGTCGTAACATAATGCCAGCAACCTGAACTTGACACCAGGCACCCGAATGCATGAAGTTCACTTTTCTTCATGTGTCTGTTCAGGCGACCGAACCCACAAATTTTACTGCTGGTAATTAAAGGTAAATCAGGGTTATTTTGATTAAACATATTTAAAACAATTTTAAATATTACTCTTATATCCCCAACGGTTATTTTTTTTGGGTATGTCTATAAATATGAGCTCATTTGCAAAATTAAGAAAGGATTAGCGATTCGATTAGCTGAAAAATCTTCTGAATTTTTGAGAGCTCATTTTACTCATTCAAGCCCCAATTACTCTTTCATTGTTCAATATCTAGCAAAATCCTTTTGAGTGAAAGTATTCCAAGTTATCCCACTGTGCTTACAAAAGCTATAACTCTCATTGTCTTTGATTGTTTGATAGATTTTGATTGAGAGTTTTAGTCAAAAGTTTTCCTCCGATTTAATTAATAAATCTATTGGTTGGGAAAACTTTTAGCTTGTGAGTCTTTACACTATTTTTGCAAGACTTATTAAGCTTGTCTTGTATTGTATTCTTGCGAAAATATTTTTGACAAGCTTGGTTTGCTATTGTTTCTTGTGCATAAAGTTTTTGAAAATCATTTTGAGACATTTGATTATATTCATTGAAAATATTTAAAACCCTATTTGTGGTTGAAATATATTTACATATTGTTTCAAAGATAGATTGGTAATACACTCTTACACTTGATTAATTATTGACATTACCTAGAGTGCTATTACAAATTGTTTGCACTGAGCTTATAGTTCCTATCTGCTTGAGGTGTACTGATTATTACTTGTGCGTATTGGTACATAATCTGCTTGTTTAGAAGCATTTGCATTATACAAAAAATTTTATCCTCATTGTTGTAGTCCAAGTGTGGCCTAAGAGAGTGTTGATCTAATCCATAAGGATCAACAAGACCTTCTCCGCCCCACAAGGAGAGTGTGTAAAGGTTGAGGTTAGCCCTAAAAATTTGACCTGGTTGTAATTGGTGCTGCTCCACCCATTAGGTGAGTAATATTAGTGGAATCCTCGGGCTTGCGAGCTGAGACAGGGACGTAAGCAGTATTGGCTGAACCCCAATAACATATCTGGTCTCAGTTTTATTTTTCGCAATTTACTTTTTCCACTTGTATGTTAATATTTATTGCACCGAATGTTTGATAAACTGAGATTGCTTTAAATTGATTAAATATTTGCTCAATAGAATATTTGTAATATTGGGAAATATTTAGACAGACCTTAAGTTGTGTATATACTGCTACTAAATAGTTATACCTAGACATAAATTTTTTAATACACCAATTCCAACAGAAGGTTTTTTTTTTTCTTTTAATAGGTAATTTCATTATAAGAGGAGAATTCAAGCAAGATGCTTGGATTCATAAAACAAGACAACAATAAAGGCAAGGTTAAATCATCCTTCCAAGATCTCTTTTCAATCTAAAGACCACCAACACCTCCCAAACATATTAGAACCTTACAATCAAACAAATCATCCAAAATAACTGTAATTATGGCTTAAATGTGAAATTTTCGGGAAACAAAATTCAATATGCATGCACCAATCGAGGGAGCTGGGGATTATACATCCCATGGTGATGAATGACAAGTCAAAAATAGAAGATCAATGAGGAAGCAATTTTAATTTCCAATAAAAATTATATTAACTAAGTAAACATCACTAAGAGGTGATCCCTTCGTTTTGCAAAAGGAAAAATAACTTATTCAATAATATCCCACTTGCCAAATCAAACCAATATCACCTTACGTAAAACAGGAAACAATTTGTTGCCACTTACATAATAACGACACACGCGCTTCAAATAAATAGTTGTAGCTCTCAAATTAAGCAAGCTTAATTAATTATATAAACTTCAAGCGCATTTGAATCCAGAAGGGGTCTTCTTCCCACAGACGTTGAGAAGCAAGCTCAGCGAGACAGGAACATTCAGGTTGATGCCCAAAATGTTTGCCTTAATGGCAGTGCAAAGGCAAACAGCTGCCTCAAGATCAACAAGGCCCTTAAGGAGACTGCAGCATGGAGTTACGGGTGGGCTGCCCACCACAGCATGGATCAATCCATTGAGCACATCGGCACACACACCCAGTTTTAGGGCATCATTAGGGCACTTGCCCGAACCTGAGCCTGATCCCGATCCCGATCCCGAGCCGGAGCTCGGAGACGGCTTTGGCGTGGGCTTGTTTGGACCTGGGCAGGTGCCACAGCCTGAGACAAGGGCACAGAAGAGGATGTTGAGGATGAGGAAGAGAGGAACTGAAGCAGAGCTCCTGGCCATGTCTTAACTAACACAAATACGTACTAGCTAGTTGAAGAGAAGTGAGAATTGAAGCTAGTGCTGTATTATTTGTGCGGGGATGGAGGGAATAAAGGTGAGGTGTAGGGCTTTTATAGGGTTTAAAGGGGAAGGGTGGTCTATTCAATTAATGTAAACGGGAAATAATTAAGTATAGCACGGAATTAAAAAATGGAAGGCACCCATGTGAGAGCTTGGGATTTACATAGCTGGCAAAACCAGGAGATTGTACATAAACGTTTGGATGCTTTTGTGGTGGGGATCGGCAAATTTCCATGCTCCCTGCTGCATCATTAACTTGTACGTATTAATGCAGCCAATATTGCAGCAGTGCACCCACAGATATGTGATGCATTATCATCCATTCTTTGAGCTGGAAAGAAAAATTGTTGATTAAATTAACTGGGTACGCAATCACAAGATGGGACTCGTAATTTCCTAATGATCTTTTTTCGACCGTGGAGGATCAGTGGTAGTGGTTGAATTAAAGGAGCCCATGAACCCCATTTCTGCTTGACTGGTGATGCATGGGGTGCGTCACATTGCGCGGACGCCTCTTCTAGTAAATTACTAAATAAACTAGTTTCTCTTTTTAAGGCACACGCACAAGGGACATGTCGGTTGACATGTCCATGCACTAGCTGAAATTACTTTCATTAAAATGCATCATTGCATTATTTTTTATTTATTATGTAAACTTAGTGATCATAGTAAAACAATTAAAATGTTAGTTTAGTTATTAATATTACTAACACAACTTATTAATAATAGTAAATTGATATTTTTATGTTCAAAAATTAATTTTTAATATTTAGTAAAATTACTATCACGCTGATTAATTATTTAGGCTTTTTGAAGTAAAATAATCATTGATTGTTACATAATTAATAATATTATTAAAATTAAGAAGAATTATATACAATTTTTTCCGTATTATAATTTATTATTGTCAATTAGAAGATAATCATGATGAATTTTTTTAATAAGAAATTTTAATAAAAACATGAATTCTATTATTAGGGGAGAATATTTAATGAAAATTAATTATCATATATTTATAATATATTATTTTAAATAATAAATTAATTAATTATCTTGAATTTTGTTATTTAGAAAATATTAACTAGCTAATACTATTAATCTAATTACTAATATTATTAAAAATTAATAAGTGCAGTAAAAACTAAATTCATTTCATTTAATTAGGTGAAAAAATAATAATGTTCAAAAATTGATAATGACTGATCATCTTAACTAGAAAGTACTAATAAAACTATCAATTTAACTAATTGGGATAATATTAACTTAAATTAATAGTCATATTTTATTTCACTATTTATCATATAGGTTCTTGTCTATAATAAAAAGAAGTTGAACTATTATTTCTCCTAAAATTAATAATATTAGGAATATACATAAGAATAATATTTATTTTATTAATTATTCAAATATACTCTTTTAATTAGAAGACAATGACAAAGAGTAATGCTAATGATAAAAATATTAATTAAAATAACGAATTAAAGGAGATAATTTTAGCATAAATAATTAATCATATATTATTTTATAATTTATTATAATATATTTACTTTTTAATTAGAAGATAAATTAAAGATTTATGTTAACTAGAAAATAGTATTAAAGATAACTATCAATTTAAATATTACGGAATAATAGTAACTTAAAGTAATAATCATTTATTATCTTACAATGTACTACAATATACTATTGTTAATATATTACTGTTGATTTAATCACCCCTTGAAAGCACTAAAAGGAAAACTTTAGCAATATTTGGAATGATAATTATACTAATATTTTGATTGAATGATCAAATAAATATCAAAAGTCGCATACATCAACTTCCCAATCTAAGTCATAAATATTTTAATAATCCGTATGTACAACTTAAACTACCATAAATACTTAGGCAATTGAATTTTTCTTTGGCAATAAATATTTTGAAATTTTTCTTTAAATTCAGTTTATTTTTCAAATGAAGATTTAATGATATTTTAATTGGAATTTCAAATAAATGCCAAGAAATTCATAGGTCCATTGCCTTTTCTTCATATTTTTTTTTTTTTTGGGTGCTCTAATTGGCCTTACTGTGTTTCTTACAATTTCCAAACACAAAAGATTCAATCTTGATGATAAATGATATTAAAGAAGAAATGAAAAATTTCGGAAACAAAACAATAAGATAGGTAGATCGGATGATAGAAGAATATGAAATAAGGATAAATGATTATCAAATAAAAGCATTTTCAAAAACAAACAAGAAAAATAAGATAGATAAAACCTGATTTGAACAAGGCTCTGATACCAAATGATGTGGAACCCCAAGAATGAACGTCCGAAGACCCCAAATCGGATTTATCAAAACCCCAAAGCCAAAATAAGATTCGACATGGTAGTCGTTAACCTATTGCTTGACATGAAATACAAATTAAGAATATCAAATTAATGGATGAACGCCACAAAGGTAACACCTTTGATAAGTTCGGTGAAAGTTCAATGCAGAACTTGAGATATAAACCTCACTTGGAGTTGTATTTAGCCAAAATATCACTTCTTCAATATAACAGAGAGTTGGCTACTTATAAAAAATAAAAGAAACTCATGACATCAGACCGGCTAATTTTAATAGCCCCACATAAACATGTCATGTCATTTAATGAAACATGTGCAAGTGACATGCCATGTACCATGTCATTTAATGAAACATGTGTAAGTCGCATGTCATGTTTAATTGAGACAATTGGCCCACTATTTAGCTCATACTTTAATTAAAACAATAAAAATTCCCTAAACAGCCCCTATTCGTTTAGACAATTTACCATTTTAGGCTCTTCAAAAAAAGTCCTTTTCTTTAGTGTCCATGACCCTCATTGACTCTTGCTCAAGCAACTTCTCAATTAGTCATTGCGTAGCCTCCTTGACCTTTCTTGCCTTCTTTGGGGATGCCCTCGTGTCAAGTAGCAATAATAGCATCTTGTCGTTCCACCCGATCCCGAATCTCATTAAACACCACGTCCATGCATTCAAATTGTTGTTGCATAGCCTGCAACACGAAGGACGACTCCTCCCTTCCTTCTTTGTTTAATGTGTCGCCCCTGGAAGACATATTTTTGAAACTATAGAGAAATGTTAGAAATAATTCCTCACAACACTCCTTCATGTGTTTGTACTCAAATTATGTCCCTCACACTCAAATTGGCTTTTTCCTGATATTAGTCTCACACCCTCTTACCTTTTCCCCCTCATAGCCTCCCCTTTTAAATTCTAAATTAAACTAATAAACTTGATCAAGAAATTCAACATGTAGTATTTAAACCAATATTGACAATAAGAAAACATTACAAAAACAACGAATGAGGAAAAAATTCAAACTTTTTTTCAGAGAAATGAAACTACAAAAGTCATGATTCAATAAAAATTTAACTTTGATAAGTACGGTGAATGATAGTATCTATTGCTTCAGAATCACCTTTTTTTTTTTTTTTTTCTATGCCTTGGTTTTGATAATTGAGATCATGCAAGTTCTCTGCTCTTAGGCCATCCACTTTCTGTTCTAAGCAAACCATTGTTGCCCAATGATTGGACAACATTTAAATTATTGGGCAATTGTATTTTCATGACTCGAGATTCTGGTTGGGTGAGTCCTATCTCAATGTGCGTCAACTTAATTACTATATAACATGCATGTGGCCGATTATTTGGCTGCCACGCTACATCTTTGGAGGGCTACACAAGGATTTCACGAACAAGCTTGAACTAAGCATAAAAATAACTATGACTATTTAGAGATAGGTTTCTATGAAACTCTTAATACTTGTCAATCAAGATTTTTGCGAATTCTCAATGATTTACTTAGTGCTGACACATTCTGATATAGACAGTCCTCATCAAGTTGTTCAATCTCTAACTATTAAAAAAGAGATACACGTGGTCAACCATTTATCGCAGCATCTCCTTACATATTTTTAGGGATTAAGATTAGTTAGTTTGAAATTAGAAGACAAATGAGATTATAATTTTACTGTGAGATCATTTTTATAATCTGAAATGGGAGAAGGCAAGTCGATATTATGATTTTATTATAAGATCATCTTTATCATTTCGAATGAGAAAATGCAAGTTAATTTTTGAAAATTTAAATTGCTAGAAATTGAAAAGAGAAAAATCTAAAATTCGACTAGAAAAATAAATCGCTAATAACAAAAGTTGCAGTATAGCATCACCTACTACATAGACAGTACGGTGCTAATGTAAATAGTTGCATCAGAAGAAATATTTCTTTTCTTTTTTTGGCTTTGGCCCACTTTACAAATTATGCATTCTTCATATATTTGTCATGATTAATTCAAGCGACGTCTTTTCAAGATCCTTTTGCAATTCAATCTAGATTTGTGTTGAAAATTGGCCACCCTGTGAAACTCCGCCTCTGGATTTGCTTTGTATTATTTTGACCACCTTTTCCCCTTTTAATTTTCTATTTCTCAGTCTAACTAACTCATCAGATCTTAGTGAGTGCAGGATCCGCAATTTCATACTTTACGGTTTCTCAAGATGAAGAACCACTAAAAAATAATATATGAAGAACCAGTAAGCTGTCAATAATGGACGGAGCTCAAGTTGCGCAATGGGTGGGAGGTTCACGAGCGCTCTGTACCTCACATTTTGGGCTCCACCGCTTTCTTCTATGAAATGAAATTGACAGGCCAACCGGAACATCCCATTCTTTTGTTTGCATGCATGACATTGGTACTGCTTCATTCACACCATCAAATTTATACTATATATATATATATATTTGGGAGGAAAAGAAAGTAGAAGGGGAAGGAGAGGGAAAGGAAAAAACTTAGAGAAGAAAAATGAAAATAATAGAGATGAATGTGATGAAAGAAGATAAAAGTTAATTGTCATTTACAAGAGTGTCTCTCATATGGATGTTATTTGATGTTATTGCATAATGGAGTATTGTTTTTTTTTTTTTTTTTTTTTTTACTGCACATATGATATATAGAAATAAAATTAAATTCAATTTATCACCTGATTTTATTGCATTCTATGTTCAAGTTTTTATTTGATTCCTTTCTTACTTTTTTTTCTTTTATAAAAATCCTAAATTTATTGATAGTCCTCACTTATGGCAGATGAAAACTAGAGGATAACATTGGAGAATGGAATGATGATAATTAAAGATGGAGATTTGGAGTACTCATCTTATCCATACGAATGAGAAGATTCCTTTCTTACGTCATTCCCTTCCACTTATCAAAAGTGGCATTATTGCTCTCTAAGTCCGGGGAGGAACACAATGTTTTTTTTTCCTCTAACTTCTCTTCTCTCTACTTTTTTTTTTTTTTAATTTTTTAATTTTTTATTCTTTTCACCTTATGTCAAACAAACAAGATAAGTAAGCGGACAGAAATTTAGCCATTTCTTTTCTCTTCTATTCTCTTTCTTTAATCGAAAAGACACTTACACGTTAACTTTTAAAAAAAAACTTTTTAGGAAAACAAGGCATTAGACGGGTCTTTAAGGAGTGGTCCGGCATTAGTGCCAAAAATTATGAAAATGAAAATCAGAAACAAAAAATAAAAACTTAAAATTAGCAACCTACTTGGTTAATATTTTTATAACTAAATTAGACATTTTATTAAACAAATGCACATTTTACCTTTTAATCAAGTAATAATTATAAAATATAGTTAAAATAGAAAAATTGTAAACTAGTATAATTTAAAAAATTATACTAAAAATAATTTAATTATAAGTATTTATTTAATTATTATGCTTCCAAATTCACTTTACCAAAATATTATTATTGTCTGGAATAATTGAAATATAGTAAAATATTTTTTAAATGGCTTTTATTATTATTATTTTTTTAAATATACTGGCAATTTTATGTCAAATATATTCTAAATTCATTTTTTTCACTTTAATTTAACTAAGACAATGGTAAAATGAATGATTTGTCCAAAATAAAGTTAATTTTTAGTACTAAATATTCAAAAAACAAGTAGTCAAAACCAATTGAAACCACAAAATCTATTTCGCAATTGTTTTCTAAATAATTGAAAATCGTCAATAGAAATAAAAAACGGAACAATGTAATTATGTAAACAAACACGTTTTCATAATTTACTTCTTCACTTTATAGAAACAAAAATAGAAATGAGACCAAACAAAGCCCTAATATTTTCATTCCATTTTTATTTCAAAAATTCACATAATACATATATATATATATATATATATATATATATATGTATATATAATAAATTTCCACTCAAATAGATTTGGAGGAAATGCAATAGCAAATTTTAAGTTTAACGCTTGCCTTTTTCTTCTCTTCTGTACATAATTTAATAGACACTAAATTAAGGGAATATAATCGTAAATAACACCCACCCTTCCCTTTCCCTTTCCCTTTCCATTTCCCTTTCATTCATTTCCTCTAAAATTCCTTCTATTTCCCATTCTTCCCCAACATGGTCCAATAATATCTCTCTCTCTCTCTCTCCCTCTTCCATGTCTATTTTTTTGAGCCGTGTGGAGACATTTCTGTTTGGTGGCACAACAAAAGATGTGTATGGATGAGTTCAAGTAAACGCTACAATCCTTGAGCTTCATTGTTTGTAAATATTTGTTTTTCATTTTGGATGGATGTGTTGCGGGTGATTAGGCTCATATTTCTTTGAGAAATCCATTGGCCGATATTGTCCTCGTGCATGGGCAGCCATCAACGGATGTGAGACAATCCAGAAACATATATATTTTGCAGTCACTTTCAGACAGGCCATATCTCCATCTTTCACTGGTTGCCAAATGCCTAATGAAGACCAAAATAAGAAAGATCTATGCCTTTGCTTCCTTTGCTTCAAAGGGAAAAGGCCAAGGCACGTTTTCTTGATGATGAAGAGCACAGACAGAGTTGTCAATTCTGGGTTCTTTGTTGTATTTATTGACTTCCTGCGTGCTTATGGTGCTGAACCCCTTTTATTTTCTCTTTTATTCCCACTACTGCAATCATTGTAAATATTTTTGGAATTAATAGAGAGGTTTCGTGAAAACAAAATTAGCATAAAAATATCATAAAATTTGACCTCATTTATACTTTCATATTGGATGGGGTATGTTGCAACGTTCTCGAGAAGGATCCGGAATGGTGAGGAATAATAGATATTGAAATTTGAATTGAGTCACCTGAGCAAATTTGAAAACCACCACACTTGTAAAGTGGTGAGTATGGTGTATTTATATTGAATTAAGGATTGTGGGCAATAATTAAATATCAATTATATTTTAATTTAAGAATAAATAAGTGGAAAGTATATATAGAATATGCTCCTAGAATTAGGGCGGAGGATCCTCAGTGTGATCCTCAACACCCCCACCCCACACCACCACCCGGGCGCGCGCGCAAGTTAGTCGTCGGATTGGAACAAACGTGAAGCTTGGATTGGAAGAGGTGAAAGAGAGGTTGTGTTGGTGAAAATGTGGACAACTTGCAAATAAGAGGGCACATACTCTGTTGACTCTACGAGTTCAATCTTGTTTTGATAATGACAAATCATTTGATATCTTACCTGTGCATTGAGATTTTGAATATGATCATTACTTAGCATGCACAGAAGGTAAGGATGTCATGGAAGTCATGAGAAACGTAAAGCGTATACAACCTAGTACACTCCATGGAATGAAAAGAGCAAAAGGATGAAGAAGCTCAAAGTTTTTAATTGTAGTGGGTATTTAGTATTACTTGTATTTACATATTTCATATGATGTAGTTGGAAGCTCAAAAGACCCTAGACTGACCTTAGGACTCGTGCATTTAAAGAAAAATCTATTTACATTAGTTCTAGTTTGGATGGACACTTTAAAGGCAAAATGATAAAATTAGAGGCCTCATCGACAAACATTCTAAGTCTCTTCGACAAATGACTGAAGGCCACTTGTCACCAAACAAATTGTTCTTATCGACAAGAAAATATCAAGAGCTCAAAAATCATAGAGAGTCCACCAGTCAACGAATCCACTAGTTTCTTCGCCGAATGAGTTTTGAACACTGGCCGACGAATGTGTCCAACTCGTCGATGAATCTGTGGTGAAGAATAGTGCTTCAACGTAGAAACGCATGAGAATTTCTTAATTAAATGATCCAATGGTTAAAATCTAATCAAAGGCTGAAAATACTTATATATACTGTTGGAATTGGTGTATTCCCAATAAGGGGGTGAATTAGAAATTTCAAAATTCTTCCTAGGTTTAGCTAATCCAACAGGCAGTATTTCACAAACCTAGGGTCATTCTATGTACTCACAATCCTAAACACATATTCAAATAATAAACATAAACATACAGGTGGAGAACATAAATTGCGGAAAATAAAATCAACACCAGATACGTTATCGGGGTTCGGCCAATACTGCCTACGTCCTTGCCTCTAGGTCACAAGCTCGAGGATTCCACTAATGCTCACTTAACGGGTGGAGCGGCACTAGTTACAACTAGGTCAATTAGCGGGACTAACATCAACCTATACCTTACTAGGATGGTGCACCTAACTTTCCTAACTCGATCTAAGCCAATCCAGGACTATTCAACAGGGCTAGTCTCTCTTTTCAAGCCCACACTTGGAATACAACAATCAATATGAAATTTTGTGTACACAGAAATATGCTTCTTACACTAAGCAGATTTGTACCAATATGCTCAACCAAATAATGCACTCACATATGATAGAATATTAAGCTCAAGTGAGATTTTGTTAACCAGTGTGTTAACTCTCAACACAATATATGTCAATGTGTGTATGTGAGAGTGAGACTTTTGATCTTAAGCTAATATGCTTCTTGTGTGAATAATCAAACAATCTCTACACAACCCTAAATAAATATCACAAAAATATTTCTCAAATATAAAGCACAGTAGATAACAGGGTTTTAAGCTTGCTAAGGATATTTTCGCCAAAATACAAATCAAGCTTATGAATCTTACAATGAGGATACAAGATCTTAAGCAAAGCAAGGAATTTTCCCAATCAAATATTTATGAGTGAAATATTATGAGAAAAATCTTAATCAACTCTCTAAATGTTAATACATAAGAAAATATAAATAAGAGAGAGTTCGAGCTTGTATGAAGATTATATAAAAAAAATTTCACTCAAAATAAATGGCTAGATGAGTATAACAGAAGAGATTTTGGCAATGAGTATGAAAAATATGGAAGTATAAATGATTTTGGCCAAAAATATTTTCACAGGAATTTGGCTAATCTCAAAACCCTAATCTTGTGTTAATTTTGCAAATGAGGACCTATATATAAAATTTGGAAAAATTATAGTCGTTGGGGAACACTGGGTATTTTATAAAAAGATTAAGTGAGTTTAATTAAAATTAACCCAGTTTAAAATCAGTAAAAATTGAGCAACCCGAGAGGGTTGGTCGACCATCTTGATGGTTCGTTCGACCGTGGTGCCTAGTTCAGTTGACAAGGGATAATTTGAACTGCGAGTTCGATTGACCAGACTTGAGGCGATTTTTGATCTCCAAGGTTCAATCGACCAAGGTCTTTTGAACTTGAAGGTTCAGTTGACCAAAGCGTTGGGACATCACCCGAGGTGGTTCGGTTGACTAGTGTTGACTTTTTGAGTCCGATCCCTGTTTTGATAATGACAAACCATAGTATCCCACTTGTGTAACTGAGGGTGAATAGGTTTATATTTCTCTAAGCACAAATGATCAATGCAAAATGGAAGTCGTAAAGAGCACTAAGAAGAACACCAATCGACATATTCCATGGAGCATTAAGGAACAGAAGACACAAAGACTTTATTTATTTTCTGGGTTGTAATAGTAATTAGGGTTGAATGTGCATGCATCTTATATGATTTAAAATTGAAGCTCTACATGACCTTAGATTGACCATAGGACCTCCAAATAACATGAAAAACTCTTTTCCTAAAATGCCTAACTTATACAAAGGTTTTTAAATGGTTTTAAAGTTAAAAGAAGGCAAAAACTAAATTTTTCAAAGGGGTCGGTCAACCGGCCAGTCGACCGAATGTTAGAAATGAGCAATTTTCTCACTCAATTCGACCTCATATCAGACCATGTTCAACATGAAAATTATGACATTTTCCCATAGCTTGAGTTTGATACCAAGAACGTCCAAATTGGAGTTACACAGAAAAAGTTATGGCCAAAACATTGAAACATGTCCGTAAGAGAAAAACTCCCTTCATGTTTCTTCCATCTCATTGATGGACATTTTTATCAATTCAAATATCATTATATTAAAATTTGTTCAACATTAAAGTTGTGAGATTTTCTCTTACCTTTCTATTGATATTAATAACATCTAATTTGGAGTTGCATAAAAAATGTTATGGCCAAAACACTGAACAGCGTCTGTGCAGAAAAGTAAAGGCCGGTCGACCAAAACTCATTGATTTCAAGCCGCGGTCGACCGTACCTTGAGCTTAGTCGACCGACTTTCTTGGGAAAGTGTCCCAATAGCCAAAAAATGGTTAGTTTTCAAAATAAAAATATATTTTAAGGTCCCAACGGCTATATAACGGTCACAAGAGGTTTTTGCCTATAAATACAACCCCAAAACACTTGAAAATATTGGAGAATCCTTTTGTTAATTTAGTTTATCATTCTTTGATTCTCCCACACTTATATACCCCATTTTTTCTTTAAATTCTCATTTTTCTCCTACTCTTCTTTTATTTGAAAATCATTTTGGGAGAAAATATTCTTGGGGGTTTTATATGAAGAGGCTTGAGCATATATCATATACATATATATTGCTGATGGCCTTCTTATTTCATTTGTGATATATTTTCAAAGATTAAATGTCTCATATTCTCTTCTTTTGAAAACCATTTTTGGGGAAAATATTTTTGGGGTTATATTTGAAAAGGCTTGAGCATATAACATTGTCTATATGTATATTACTTGAAGGCCTTTCTATTTTTCATGTTTTCAAAGATTAAATTTCTCCCATATTCTTTTATTTGAAAAAATATTTTTTGGAGAAATTTATTGTGAATAATGTCTTGAAGGCTTGGGCTAATATTCTTGCTCATATAGTTTGCTTGAATGCCTTCTTGGGATTAATTTTACTAAGGTCAATCATTTTGAAGAAAACCCTAATATTCTCCTACTCTTATCTTGACATACATTTGTTGAAGAATTTCTTTGGGTTATACAAGAGGGAGCTTTGAGCATATATCAATTTAATATATATTTTCTTGAGAGGCTTCTCCTTCTATTTTATAAAGGTCAATCATTTTAGAAAAGAAAATCATTTTTCAAATTCTCAAGTTTTACTTGAAAAATACTTTGAGAGAAAACTCATACTCTATATGAGCTTCATTTCAAAATTATATGAGAATGCATATTAGATTTTAATGTTGTACATCTCTGTTTGTATTTCAAAAGTATATTTTTTGTACAAAATGATTTTATTGTAACGGTTCGGTTCAGCCCTTTAATTGAACTGGGGGGTCTCAGCCCCGCAAGCGAGACCGGTTCGGTTCAACCCGAAATTGAATTGGGGAGTCTTAGTCCCGCAAATGAGACTAGTTTGGTTCAACCTAATAATTGAGCTGGGGTTTTCCTCGCCCTATAAGGAGAGGATGTACAAGGCTTTTGCTCTACCCGGTTAAGTGAGCAGGTATAGTGGAATCCTTGGGAGTAAGCCCAAGGCGGGGATGTAGGCTAGTTTGGCCGAACCTCGATAAAAAATCTGGTGTCTCTCTTTCTATCTTATTTAAATTCTTGTATTTTAATTTTAGCATGTGTATGAATGTTTATTTAATGTCGAAATTATTTTCATTCACACATGTGATTTAAATAAGATACTGCACACGTGTATGCTTGCTTTTATTGTTAAACTCACTTTACATACACGTATACATGTTGAATGGGATATGATACTGTGGTGAATCGGCGAATTGTTTAAATTAGAAAATTTTTCACCCCCCCTCTTGGGATCACGCCAATTCCAACAACCAGAGTGTTGCAGCTCATTTCTGGTCAATCGACCGAAGAGTCAACGTATTGACCCCATGGAGGTTTGGTCAACCGAAGATCTATGCGTGTTCTGGTTCGGTCGATCGAATATACAAAAACTATGCATTTAAGTTTTGATTTCAATATAAAGTCGCTCATTCTCACATAATTCTCATTTCTATGTTATAAGGGACTTTTCATGTGATATTTTGGGGTCCTAAAGTCAATCTATGGTGTTTGAGAGATAACCCCAAAAATCTAGCATCGGTCAACCAAATGGTGCCCTAAGGTCATTTGGATCCCTATGGTCATTTGAGCTTATGAGTCCTATCATGCATGCAATGCATTAAATATTACATACCATATGTTAATTCAGGTGTAATCCCAAAAGCGAGGGTGAATTGGGTATTTTAAAAATCTTTAAGTTTATTTTACCACTTAATCCCTATTTCTATATTTAAAAAATTAATTGCAGGGGTTTGAAATTAATTCAAATTATTATCTCAATAAATTTTATTTTACCCAATTAATTATCAAGTGCCTATGAGGTTATTCAACATATATATGCACATACAAGATAGGAAATGAAATGCGTTGTGAAATTAAAAGAAGTAAAGGGAGAGAGAAGGCAAACACTCAAGGATTCAGCCAACCTGGCCTACATCCTCGCCTTGAGCAACCCACTCAAAGATTCTACTAAATCTCAGCTCCTTTAACCGGGACGGAGCTTCCCTTGCATCCGCTACTTAGAAGAGGCACAAATTCCTCCTCACACGGTTCACAACCCGAATCGTGATTACAATATAACTATTTTCCAAAAACTCAATAATGTTTCTATACAAGCTGGTGAGTATAGTAGAAATTCCTAACACATATTCATATGATAAAACTTGAAACTCAATGAGTGTATGTAATGTGGTCTATAAAATCTCTAAATAATCTTTGGTTTAAAAGAATATAACTATTCCACTTCAAATATTGAATCCAACCAAATAATCTCAATACAAATATGTATTTTTTGTTTTGCTCAAAAAATTTAGATCGATCAGTTTTGTTCCAAATATCCAAAACACAATATGATCTTTGTATATGAATATGTATATATATAATATGTGTTCCAAATATCAAAAACCTAATATCATATTTTTCATAAAATATCCCTCAATAATATATATAGTTCTGAGCTCTTAGGATATTTAATCAAGTGGTTTTGTAATATCGAAAATATCGAGTCTTTGAATGAATAAACACTTGAATTAAAAATATTCAACCATTGGCAAAACTTTTCTCAAGTAGTGATCTTTTTTAAAAAAAATCCATATATATATATATATATATATATTGACCTTATAGGTCATGCCCGATTTGGATTATGACAAATACTCAGTATATCCAATGGGTGTTTGAGATTATGTACAGGAACCTAAATTGTCAAGATCGAGATACACACAGAAAAAGTGAAGAGTCAAGACCCAGATCATTTTTTGATGTAATATATAATTCATTCATGTAATTGGTCTGTAATAGTAATTAGGACTTTTGCTTGTAATAAGCACACACCTCATATGCATGGTCTAATAGATAAGCTCAAATTGAAATATAATTGAAACAAGACCTAGAAAAGACCTTAGGACACTTACCATTGCACTTGTATGTGTTAGGCACTTGGATAGGATCATTATGGAATAAAACAGGATTGAATTGCACAAAATGTGCAACTTCGCTCGACCGACCTATACAGGTCATTTTACCCCTGGTCGACCGAACCCGGTCTAGGTCAACCAGTTGACCACAGTCCGGTCGACCGAGCTTCTAAAGCTCATTTGACCCCAGTCGATCGAACCCCCTTAAATTCAACAATTTGACTTCCTAGTCAACTTAGAGAAATTTGTATACCACCAACCTGGTCGACCGAGTTCCCACGTATGGGAATCCAACGGTTTGGTCGACCGACCAGTCTAGTTCATTCTAGTCCTGGTCGACCGAAGCTCGCTAATTTGGAAAAATCGCCTCGGACATACTTGTCCAGTCGACCGTACATGAAGTTCATTTTTGGCCCGGTCAACCGAACTATATGAACTTGGGTGGACCGAAAGTATTCTGGTCGACCGGTGCTCTCGGGTTGTCCTGTATTTTTACCATGGTTAACTATTTTTTAATAGGGCAAAAGAAATTAAATGTCATTAAAAATTTTCTAATAATCCCAACCTTGTCCCTAACGGTTATAATTTCAGGGGAGTCTATATATAGCCCTTCATTTGGGAAAATTAGCAAGAAGATTAGCAAACCCAATTAAAAATTCTCTCTCAAGCCAAATATTTTCTACTACTCATTTTCATACTCCAATCACTCATACTTACCCTCTTCGATTGCTTGAATCCTCTGTAAGTTGATTGAGTATTTGTTTTACTAGGTTTTCTCTCCCATTCTTGTTTGGTTGATTCGATTTTAATGAGAGTTAAGCCTAAGTGTTCTTAGAGGACTTTTCTAATAAGTCTCTCATAAGAAGACTTGTATTAAGCTTTTGAGTATTGCATTTGTATTGCAATATCTTAGGAAGCTTGTATTTGTTTTTGGGTTGCAAAAACTTTTTCCAAAACATTCTCAAATATCTTGGGTGATCTATCTTGACATATTTTTGAAAAGATATTGGTGTTTGTGATATTAATCTTTGTTGCAATATTTATTTACATATCATTTTCTGAATCCAAAGATTATATATCTTTTGCAAACCAAGCATATTTATTATCTAATATTCACGTGATTGATATATCCTGCTGATTGATATTCGTGAGACTTACTTGATATCTTTGTGTGTACACATTGATTGAATATCTTGACATACAAAGATTGCTTGTTAACACTCTCAGGCACTCATTACACTGATAGAAAATATATTTGAGAGTTGAAATATTAGACCACAATGAGCTTACATATTAAATCATTTTGTGATGTATGTGACTGTGTGCATTTGGGTACATATCTGCTTTACATGAAAGCACAATCATTGTACCAATATTATTTGATTGTAAAATTTGAGTGTTTCCAGGCGTGGCCTGAGAGGGTGGTAATTCAGCTCGATAAGGATTGGTTGTAAAGGTTGAGGTCAGCCATGTGCTAATTGACCTAGTTTGTTTATGTACCGCTCCACCTGTTTAAGTGAGCAAGTTATAGTGGTAATCCTTGTGCTCGTTAGCCAAGGCGGGGACATAGGCAATTGGTCGAACCTCGATAACATTTCTGTGTGTCACCCTTACTTTACTGCTTTCTATGTGTGTTTGATTAAATTGCTTTATTTACTTTCTGGTATACATTTACATTACCTGCACTAGATTGACCATAGGGTTGTGAATATACTGGTGTTAGAATATTTACTTAGGGATTAAATTTAAAAAATACCAATTCACCCCTCTCTTGGGATCACAATAAAGCTAACAATCGGTATAAGAGCCACATTGCATAGACTAGTTGTTATTTTACAAAAATATTACTTATGACTCATAGCTTCGTAACCCCTTTCCCTAAGGGACCATCTTCCACACGACCACATGTTTTCAGTTATGTTAATTACACCTTCTAGAAACATAGGATGCGCATCTACCTTCAAAATACTGATTGGAAGGTGTGAAAGATTGTCTTTAAGGGAAACTATGTCCCTATGAAAACTGAGGGTGCAGCTAGGGTTCCTAAGATTGAGGATGAGTATGATGATGATGATATGAAAGTTGTTAGCCTAAATGCCACTACTATGAATATTATGTACTGTAGTCTTGAAGTAAATAAATTTAATAGAATTATGGCATACTCTAATGCAAAAGAAATATGGGATAAGTTAGAGGTCACATATGAGGGTACTAGAGATGTGAAGGACAGTAGGATAGATATGTTGACCAGTGAGTATGAGGCATTTATGATGAATGTAGGTGAGTCTATTTAGAGCATGTACACTAGATTCACATACATCATAAACTCACTTCATGCATTAGGAAAGACCTATCCCACATATGAGATGATTAAGAAGATCCTTAGAGGCTTAACTCCTGTTTGGGAAGCCAAGGCTACGACCATTGCTGAGGGTAAAGACCTTAAGGCCATAACTCTAGATGAATTGATAGGTTCCCTGATCACTTATGAATTAGCTATAAATGAGAGACTTAATGAGCATAATAGGGCTAAGAAAGTGAATGCATTGAAAACTTCCACTAACACATCTAGTAAGTGCAGTGAATCTGACACTGATGATGAAATGGTCATGCTAACTAGAAAATTCAGCAGATTTTTCAGAAAGAACAGGAAGTTGTATAAAAAATATAGAGAGTCCACTATTAAGAAGGGAGATTCCAACAAAAGAAAATAAAAATCAAATGCTCCTACGTTCTATAACTGCAACAAGGTTAGGCACATCAAACTAGATTGCCCACTCCTGAAAAAGGAGGCTAAGAAAAAGAAGAAAGCGATGAAGGCTGGGACATTATGGGACAAACTTAGCAGCAGCCATTCAAAATCAGACCACAACGATTTAGAGGCCGCTAATTTGTGCTTGATGGCACACGAGAATGAGGTATCTTCTTCTAGCTTATTATCTTCATATTATTTATCTAATGATTGTGATTCTGATTGCATGCCTACATTTAAAGAATTATAATTTGAATATATTCGTGCATCTGAAATGTTAGGTAAAATGACCAAATAAAATAATGATTTGAAAAATAAATGTGAAAATTAGTCAAAATTGTTTAATATTGCAAAAACCTCGCATGTTTCTATTTTAAAATAAAAAGATGCTACCATTGTTGAGCTTGAGAGAAAATTGGAGAATAGCTCCAAAATCATTTTTAAATTCACCAAGGGCAAACAAAATTTTGAAAGACTACTTGGTTTCCAAAGAAACTCCTTAAGTAAAGAGGGTCTTGGTTTTAATGGTATTGAAAATATTAGACAACCTGATCTTTACTTAATACATTTTACATAAGAGTCAAAGTATCATGTCCCTCCTAAAGATCCTAAATGTAGATTAAGATGTTTTAAATGTAAACAAATTGGTCATATTCAATTTTATTGTCCACTTAGGAATAAGCATGCTAGAATTAGGAAAGTATGGGTAATTAAGGGAGATCCGACTACTAACCCCCATGGACCCAAAAAATTACCAGTATCAATTACTTAGTTTATTTTGCACATTTTCCTAAGATCGTCCTCCTCCAAGGACCGGTGGTGCCTGGATAGCGGGTGCTCATGGCACATGACCAGCGACTAGGGAAAATTCACTTCAATCGTTCCCAAGGATGGAGGCTATGTGACATTTGACAACAATGCAAAAGGACACATCATCGGGGTAAGTAAGGTTAGTAAGAATTACTCTCTTACTATTCAGAATGTTTTATTGGTTGATGGGCTGAAACATAATCTACTTAGAAAATAAATCAGATCACAAAGTACTTTTTACTGCCGATTGTCATGAAAATGTTTATACCACTTCTCTTGATAACTTAGCTTCACAACAAGTGACATGTTTTTCTGCTGTAAATGAAGCTAGTTAGCTATGGCATAGGCGTTTAAGACATGCTAGCATGGATTTATTGTCTAAACTTGTTAGAAAAAAATTAGTTAAAGGCTTACCTAAGATGTCTTTTGTAAAGGATATAATTTATGATGCATATCAAATGGGTAAGCAAACAAAGTCTAGTTTTAAGAAAAAGAAATTCATATCTACTACTAGGCCACTTGAGATGCTTCACTTAGATTTATTTGGACTTAATTCTGTGCAAAGTCTTGGTGGTAAATCATATGCTTTTGTAATTGTGGATGACTTTTCTAGATTCACATGGGTGTTGTTTCTTGCACATAAAAATGAATCGTGTGAACATTTCACCAAACTTTGTGGAAGAATTCAGAATGAAAAAGGATATAAGATAACTCATATAAGAAGTGATAAAGGCACGAAATTCAAAAATGAGAGTATATAAAAATATTGTGACTTAGAGGGCATATCACATAACTTTTCTGCACCTAGGATACCTCAACAAAACGGTATGGTAGAAAGAAAGAATAGGTCACTGTAAGAAATGGGTAGAACTATGCTAAATGAACAAGACTTACCTAAATATTTTTGGGCTGAGGCCATTAATACTGCATGTTATGTTATGAATAGGGTGTTGATTTGACTGTCAATTAATAAAACCCCTTATGAATTATAGAACAACCATAAGCCTAATATTTCCTACTTTCATGTGTTTGGTTATAAATGCTTTGTGCTTAGGGATAATAAACACTTAGGTAAATTTGACTCTAAATCTGACGAAGGTATTTTCCTAGGTTATGCACTGAATAGCAAAGCATATAGGGTTTTCAACAAAAGAACATTAACTGTCATTGAATCTATTTATATTGTGTTTTATGAATCTAATCCATTTTCTAAGAAAGATGATGAAGATGATATTGACATTAGAAAATGCTTAGATAAATTATCCATTGAAAACAATGCAAGTGAAAACCCCGAAGCAAATGAAAAATCATATGAAGAAAATGAAAATCAGGGGTTGCCTAGAGATTGGAAATACATTAGAAGTCATCCTATAGATCAAATAATAGGTGAACCATCTTGTGGTGTAGCCACAAGATCCTCGTTAAGAAATCTAGTAAATCATTCTGCTTTCTTATCCCAAGAAGAACCTAAAAATATTAAAGAAGCCATAGAGGATGAGTCTTGGGTAATGTTCATGCAAGAAGAACTTAATCAATTAGAAAGAAGCAAAGTGTGGACTCTAGTTCTTAGGCCTAATGATCACACAATTATTGGAACTAAATGAGTATATAGAAATAAGAAAGATGAGAATGGGATAGTAACTAAGAATAAGGCTAGACTAGTTGCCCAAGGGTAGAACCAGCAGGAAGGGATTAACTTTGATGAAACATATGCTCCTGTTACTAGGTTAGAAGCCATTCACAAGCTACTTGCTTTTTCCGCTTTTAAAAATTTTTAAATTATTTCAAATGGATGTTAAAAGTGCTTTTCTAAATGGTTATATTAATGAAGAAGTTTATGTAGAACAACCCCCCGGTTTTGAAAATCATAAGTATCCAGATCATGTGTACCAGTTGTTTAAGCCCTTGTATGGATTGAAACAAACTCCTAGAGCTTGGTATGAGAGGTTTTGTGGTTTTCTACTAGAAAAGGGATTTACCCATGGCAAGATTAACACTACACTCTTCATCAAATTCAAAAATGATGATATGCTCCTTGTTCAAATTTATGTGGATGATATCATTTTTGGAGCAACTAATGATGAGTTGTGTAATGAGTTTGTCAAATGCATGCAAAATGAATTTGAAATGAGCATGATGGGTGAACTTAGTTTCTTCTTAGGGCTACAAATTAAACAAGCTAATCATGGAACTTTCATATGCCAGTCTAAATATATCAAGGACTTGCTAAAGAAATTTAATACAGAAGATTGTAAAATTCTTGGTATACCTATGAATTCTTCCATTAAGCTTGATAAAGATAAGCAAGGAATTCCTATTGATGTAAAATTGTATCGTGGCATGATTAAAAGTCTCTGATATCTCACTGCTAGTAGGCCTGACATTATGTTTAGTGTGTGTGTGTGTACTAGGTTTCTGACTGCCCCTAAGGAATCTCATCTAAAAACTGTTAAACGAATCCTTAGGTATCTAGTTGGGACTATAGAGTTAGGCATGTGGTACCCTAAGCATACTACTTTTGAGATTATGAGTTATACTAATGTTGTCTTTGTTGGTAGTAAAGTTGATAGAATAAGTACCAGCGGCACTTGTCATTATTTTGGACAATCTTTTGTTTCTTGGTTCTCCAAGAAACAAAACTCAATTGCCTTATCCACAGCCGAAGCTGAATATATTACGGCTGGAAGTTGTTGTACCCGAACTCTTTATATGAAATAACAACTTATGGATTTTGGATTGCACTATGATACAATACCGATTAAATGATATAATACTAGTGTAATCAACATCTCTAGAAATCCTATCTCACATTCACAAACTAAACACATTGATATTAGACATCATTTCCTTCGTGATCATGCGCAAAAAAGAGATGTGGCTTCTGAGTTTGTATGCACTAATGAACAGTGGGCGGATATACTCACTAAACCACTTCCCGAAGATACGTTCATATAGATTAGACGTGAGTTAGGTCTAATGCATGGTAGAGAAGCCTCTTAGATGTTTCACAGTTTGCATAAATTTAGGGGGAGCTCTTAAGTAAAATTTACAAGTCTTAGCAACTGTTATTATCATTGGTTTGTCTTCGTGCCTAAGACATTGCACATGTTGATTACTGCTTGTGTGCATAGTTCTTATATCTATAGCATGATCATATTGGATGTAATGAATATTGCTTATTACTTGTGATGTACAACTCCTTTGTCCACTTCATGATGATATTAAAATTTATATTTGATTGTTGAATCATATTGGAACTGTTTGAGTAGTTTTGGATAAGTTGCTAGGATATATAAACTCAAACAGGATTTGTTTTGGAAAGTCCAATTTACAAATAGCACTGTGCCAAAATTTTTCCAAATCTTTCCAAAACTTATAATATATAGATGTAACACTTACCCAATGCCTAGAGTTTTAATTTTTATAGCGCTTTTTGCTGTTGTCAAAAGGGGGAGATGGAGAAGGGGTGTAATGGCTCAAAGACTAATGGTGTTTAAATAATAAAAAAAAAAAAAGGAAAATGGGAAACAATAACAGAAGGAGGCAACAGACGAAGGTGTGCTTCGTCGACGGGAAGATACAAAGAAGATATTTTGAGTGACTTTGAATTTCGTTGAAGAAGGGGAGAGTTCATTGACGAATTTTCTCTTGACCTCGTCGACGAGGCGACGTGACTCGTCGACAAAGCCCCTAGTATAAATAGCCTAAAAATCAGTTTTTACATAGAAAAATCGGCAGAAACGCTCTCTAACTTCTCCCTACAGTTTCTCTCTCCTCTCTCTTCGATTTAGGCTCCGTCGTTCGCCGAATCGATGATCTGAGGCCACCATGACGCTCCTAGGGAAGTTCTCTCCAAGTTTTCCAGAGCGGATTATCGGTGGAACAAAATTGAAATTCATCTCTGATTTAACGTAAGACTTTTTATGCCAAATTTGGTCTTACCATAGTTGTAGGAAATGTTATTCACAGAAAAATACCGAAGTTTAGTTCTGGGAGTTGTCATTTTCAGGGTGTTGAACGGGAAACCCTATGGGTGCAGGACGAGCACGTTTTTGGGGTTTTCTTTTTAGTGTCAGGTAAGGGAATAAACTAAAACAGTTATTTTCCATGCAAATTATTATCATTTATCAGTAAATTAATTTTCAGGAAAGCATGTATTATATTTGAATATTGTTGAGAAAATATATATTTTGGAAAATACTGTTGTTGTACAGGAAATATGATTTTAGAATAAAATATATGATTTTAATCAGCATTGTGTGGCATGAATATGGTTTTACATGATAAGTATTATGTTATGGAATATTTTACGAGTAAAGCATGTTTTCAAAAATTATGAAATAATGTAATATATTATGATTTTGAAATACATGATAATTAATTTATTTATTCAGAATGATATGTATGAGACATTCGGCGCAATGGTTGTGATTGATAGCCAACGGAAGGCTGTGTTTTATGTATAATTTTGGCGCAAGGTCGTATTTATGAAATGTTCGACGCAAGGCTGTACTTATGAAATTATAGAAAATGATATCAATCCATTTATGTTAAATGCTATATTATCACGTATTATATGTTATTAGAACATGGATGTTAGTTTAGTTCAGTATCAGGAGCACGGTACCGTAGCTATATAGATAAGATATCTATGTTCATATTTTGCTAACTGCCCCACAAGGAGATGGGAGATGGATAGTCGATGTGGTTTTCAGTATAGAGTTGTAAACGTCCACCTGGTAGTCCGGACCAGGGTGTGATGGGCCCATCGTACTTACAGACATTTTTGACTCAGCAGTGGTCGGCTAGCCATTGTCGGGTCTCGTCTTTGGGCTACACATCCCGTCATGGGGGTAATACATGACACCAGCTAGCTATACATCGTGGGTGAATTTTCAGTATTATCAGCTATATCAAACTTTTTATGAATTGTATGATTTATTAGAAAATATGAAAGTATAAGATTATTCAGTATGTTATAATGAATGTTTTCAAGTATATGAAATATACTATATATGTATAATTGCATCAAATATTCATGTTGCCACATGACTATATTTAGTTTATTTTCCTATACTGAGAAGTGTCTCACCTCCGAACTTGAATGATTTTTAGGAAACCCAGAAGGACCGGCGGATTGAGGCCGCCATTGAGTTAGTACGGTACTACCCCGCTAGGAGGGTAGGTTTTGATTTAGGAACAGAGATTGGTGTTGTGAGTTCCTAGATATATTTATATTCTGTATTTTTTGGAGATTGTACATAAACACAGTGTTTTGGGTTTTTTATTAACTCTAGTATTATGTATTTCTTGGTTATGAGAATGTGATTTTCATTTACTACTGCTTAGGTTTCTTCTGTGAATGTTAGATGTGTCCCCGTTACCCACGGGTTCGGGTTGACCTTATTATTAAATATGTTTTATTATATGATTAGATAAGCAGGTCGTTACAGTTTGGTATCAGAGCCTAGGATGTTAGGTTCTGTAGACTCTAGAATGCAGCAGTAATAATACGAGATTATAAGATAAGGGAATTTGAGGTCGGTTTTGTAGTCTAGATGCCGGACTTCTGTGGTGGTTTGTGTGATTTTCCTGGGGTGACGACTTAAGGAAAGTCATGTTAAACTATCATCAGGTTGGGTATCTAGGTTGCAGGATTGAACCTTCAATTAAGATAAGGAGTAATGAATTATTTAAGGAAATATAGTACTAGTTAGATGATATGTTATTGTGATAGGGTTCTAAGTTAAGTTATTTATTTTTCGGCATGGACCCTGGTGGTAGTAGTGCCCATGCTAGTAGGAATGAGGGTGTTGGACCCTCAGGCGCTGCGGGTGGAGATTCAGATGCTGTTTTGCATAGCGTGGCATACAAAGTCATGACTGAAATTGCCAGGAATTCTAGGGCGCTGGGTGGTTTGTATGTAGGCCATGGAAGCTCGATAAAGAAATTTATTAAGATGAATCCTCCAGCATTCTCAAGAGGAATTGATTCTATTGTCGCTGAAAACTGGGTGCAGGAGATAGAAAAAATATTTGTAGTGCTGAAGTGTACAGAGGAATAGAGGGTGTTGTTTGCTACCTATAGACTGACTAGAGAGGCCGAGAGATGGTGGATGGCAGTGAAACTCTTGGAGCAGTAGAGGATGGTACATGTGGAGATGTTGTGGGAGTGATTTAACGAGACATTCTTCGATAGGTATTTTCCAGCCTCGTCCAGGGAAGTTAAGATAGAGGAGTTCCTAAATCTGAAGCAGAGACAGCAGACCGTGCAGCAATACACAGCGAGGTTCATCAAACTATCTCGCTTCACCCCGTACATTATTCTAGATGAGACGACAAAGGTACGATAGTTTGACAGAGGCATGAGGAGAGAAATATATAAACAGGTGTCGATACTGAAGTTATAGGGTTTTATTGAGCTGGTAGATATTGCCACTATAGTAGAGATTGAAGAACGATTGGAGGCTAAGGAGCAGAGGTAGAAGAAGAGATCCGCACCTTCTGGTTCCCAATAGGGAGTTGGCCATGGTTTGTGGAAGAGAGGTGGCTACTACAAAGATCGGAGGAAGGAGACAGGGACTTAAGGTTTTTAGGGTACACAACCACTTCCAGCTTGCCCGACTTATGGGAAGAGACACCTGGGGGAGTGTCATGCCGGGTGAGGTGTTTGCTACCGGTGTGGGGAGCCAAGGCATATGATAAGGGATTGTCAAGCTCATATTGGTTCTGCTCCTGCTCCTAGACATGCTCTAGGAGGCTATCAGGCGCCACATGGAGGCTAGGAGAGGAATATGGCTCCAGTCAGGGCTTTCACTCTAACGCCGGGTGACGCTGAGGCGGCCGGCGATGTGGTGATAGGTACGGTTAATATGTTTTCATATAAAGTTATTGCACTATTTGACTCAGAGGCCACGCACTCGTTTGCATCTATGAAATGTGTTAAATTATGTGGAGCAGACACACAATTATTAGATATTGAATTATTAGTGGCTACACCAACTAGGTCAGCCATGAAGTGTAGTAGGGTACTCCGTGGCTATCCATTTGACATTTAGGGGAGGATTTTATCTGCTAATTTGGTGGTGCTAGATATGTATGAGTTTGATATCACTTTCGGCATGGATTGGCTAGTAGCTAATTATGCCAGTATAGATTGTTGTGTGAAAGAAGTGATATTCAGACCTCCAGGGAAACTAGAATTTAGATTTACAGGGTCACGAGTGCAATCTCTACCTCAGTTAGTTTCAGTTATTCAGGCGAGGAAACTACTTTAGAATGGTTGTCAGGGATTCGTGGCTTTTGTGAAGAAAATGTCAGAAAATGAAATGAAGCTTATTAACATGCTAGTAGTAAAAGAATTTACAGATGTGTTTCTAGATGAATTACGAGGTCTGCCACCTGAACGTGAGGTAGATTTCTCTATTGATCTACTTCCAAGTACAACGCCAATTTCTAAAGCCTCGTATCGAATGGCGCTAGCAGAGTTGGTAGAATTGAAAGATCAGTTGCAGGATTTACTTGATAAGGGCTTCATATGACCTAGCGTATCTCCGTGGGAAGCTCCAGTACTATTTGTGAAGAAAAAAGACGGGTCTATGAGGATATGCATAGATTACAGGGAGATTAATAAAGTGACAATCAAGAACAAATATCCTCTACCCCATGTAGATTATCTATTTGACCATATCCAGGGTACACAGGTGTATTCTAAGATCGACCTCTGATCAGGCTACCATCAAGTAAAGGTAAGGGTAGAAAATGTATCGAAGACGCCCTTTAGGACCAGATATGGGCATTACAAGTTCCTTGTTATGCCATTTGGTCTGACGAATGCTCCTACGATATTTATAGATTTGATGAATAGGATCTTCCATCCATTTTTAAACTAGTTTGTTGTTGTGTTTATTGATGATGTACTGGTCTATTCGAGGAGCTATGACAAGCATAAGGTACATTTGAGGTAGGTCTTGCAGATGTTCAAGGAGAAGAAGTTGTATGCCAAGTTCAGTAAATGTGATTTCTGGCTTGAGAAAGTTGTGTTTTTGGGGCACATTATCTCAAGAGACGAAATTTCTATGGATCCTAGTAAAATTGATGCAGTAGAGAATTAGGCTAGACTGAGGAACATCCAGGAGATCAGGAGTTTCTTGGTGTTAGCTAGATAATACTGTCGTTTTGTCGAGAGGTTCTCAGCTTTATCAGGGCCTCTAACACGACTGATTAGGAAGAATGCCAAGTTTGAATGGGACGATAGCTGTAAGAAGAGTTTTCAGGAATTAAAGTAAAGGCTAGTCACAGCACCAGTATTGATCATCCCGTTAGGGGGTGAGGGTTATACTATTTACAGTGATAAGTCATTGAAAGGACTTAGCTGTGTATTGATGCAACATGGCAGGGTGGTGGCGTATGCGTCCAGGAAGTTGAAAGAATATAAGAAACACTACCCTACCTATGATCTTGAATTGGCTGCAGTGGTACATGCATTGAAGATTTGGAGGCATTACCTGTACGGCGAGCGATGTGAGATTTTCTCTGACCATAAGAGTTTAAAGTATTTTTTCACTCAAAATGAATTGAATGTGAGACAGAGGAGGTGGTTAGAGTTAATTAAATATTTTGATTGTATTATCAATTATCACCTAAGAAAAGCAAATGTGGTAGCTAATGCGTTGAGCTGGAAGTCTGTGAGACCAGTGTTAGCAGCTATGGAGATCCAATATCCGATTATGATGGATCTGGCGAGACTCAGCATAGAGTTAGTAAAGGGTGATCCTCTAGTATGTATCACCAATCTAATGGTACATCTTACCCTACAGCAAAGAATTAAAGCCCCTCAGAAGGAAGACCAAGAATTAGCAGAGGTTATAGATAGAGTGCAAACTGGTCAGGATAAGGAATTTTGCATTTCAGATGAAGGAGCTTTATAGATTTGTTCCAAATTATGTGTTCTTATTGATGCTGACATCAGGAATACTATTTTGGAGGAGGCTCATAGATCTTTGTATACGGTTCATCCTGATAGTACGAAAATATACAGGGATCTGCGAGAGTTCTATTGGTGGAGTGGTATAAAGAAGGAAATTGCCGAGTATATAGTGCAGTGTTTGATGTGCCAGTAGGTAAAAGCTGAGCACCAGAGGCCGACGGGTCAGTTGCAGCCGCTATTTATCCTAGAGTAGAAGTGGGATCATATATCTATGGACTTTGTCTCACGGGTGCCTTCGGCATCGCATGACTAGAATGGAATTTGGGTGATAGTAGATCGGTTGACTTAGACTGCCCATTTCCTCCCTATCAAGATCAGCTACTCTCTCAACCGTTTGGTAGAGATTTACATTCGGGAGATAGTTCATTCTCACGGAGTGCCTGTGTCCATAGTGTCAGATCGAGAATCACGTTTCACGTCATGATTCTAGGAGAAATTTGCAGAAAGCTTTAGGGTCTCAGCTATCATTTAGCACGATATTCCATCCTCAGTCAGATGGGCAGACTGAGAGGATGATACAAATACTAGAAGATATGCTCCGAGCAGGTGTATTAGATTTTGGGGGTAGTTGGACTCAGTACATGTCGCTAGTGGAGTTTGCATATAATAATAGTTATCAGGCCAGCATTGGCATGACACCGTTTGAGGCTTTATACGGTAGGAGATGTCAATCTCCTTTGTATTAGGACGAGATGGGTGAGTGGCGAGTTGTGGGACCAGAGCTTGTGCAGCAAGCATATAATAAGATTCGGCTCATCAGGGATAGAATCAGTGCAACTCAGAGCCAACAAAAGAGTTATACCGATAATTGTCACACGAAATTAGAATTTGATATTGGTGATCATGTATTTTTTAAAATAGCTTCGTTAAAAGGGATTATGAGGTTTGGAAGGAAGGGTAAACTTAGACCTAGGTTTATCGGTCCGTTTGAGATTTTAGAGAAGGTGGGACCAATTGCCTACAAGTTAGCTTTACCACCTGCATTATCTAGGATGCACGAGGTATTTCACATTTCCATGTTGAGGAAATACATCCCAAATCCTTCTCATATAATCAGTTTTAGTGAATTAGAGCTCAGTGATTCTCTAGTCTATGAGGAGATGCCAGTGTAAATTCTAGATAGAAGAGAACGGGAACTATGGAATAAGAAAATTCCTTTGGTAAAGGTTCTATGGAGGAATCATGCAACAGAAGAGGCTTCTTGGGAGCTCGAAGAACATATCAGACAAAAATACCAACAATTGTTCCAAGAAGTTTAGATGTAATTAGGAAATGTAAGTAAATATGTAGTATTTCTTTTGCAGGTACAAGTAATACTTTAGTCAATAAGTGGCATTTTAGTTTTGGGGGAAATTTTCTTTTAGTATATGCAATCTCTCAGGACTCAGAATGTTACCACGATATTCCTCCGCCATAAGTGAGGGTAAGTAATAAAATAAGTAGAACATTTTGCCTTTAAGGGATGATGAATTATATGAATAGTAAATTTCGAGGATGAAATTTTATAAGGAGGGGATAATGTAATGACCCGAAGAATAATGGTATTTAAATAATAAAGAAAATGGAAAATGGGAAACGATAATAGAAAGAGGCAACAGGCTTCGTCGACATTGTATATTTGGCTCATCGACGGAGGTATGCTTCGTCGACGAGAAGATACAGAGAGGATGTTTTTGGGCGCCTCTGAATTTCGTCAATGAAGGGGAGAGTTCGTCGATGAATTTCCTCTTAACCTTGTCGACAAGGTGACGTGACTCGTCGACGAAGCCCCTAGTATAAATAGCCTAAAACTCAATTTTTACGCAGAAAAATTGGCAAAAACGCTCTATCTCTTCTCCCTACAGTTTCTCTCTCCTCTCTCTTCAATTTCAGCTCCTTCATTCGCCAGATTGACGATCTGAGGCAACCAAGACGCTCCTGGGGACGTTCTCTCCAAGTCTACCAAAGTGGATCGTCAGTGGAACAGAGTTGAAATTCAGGGTGTTGTCATTTTCAAGGTGTTGAACGGGGAACCATGCGGGTGCAGGATGAGCACGTTTTAGGGTGTTTATTTTCAATGTCAAGTAAAGGAATAAACTAAAGAAGTTATTTTCCTTGCAAATTATTATTATTTATCAATAAATTACTTTTCAAGAAAGCGTGTACTTTATTTGAATATTGTTGAGAAAATGCATATTTGGGAAAATACTGCTGTTATAATATGATTTTAGAATAAAATATATGATTTTGGAATAAAATATATGATTTTACTCAACATTGTGTGGTATGAATATGGTTTTACATGATAAGTATTATGTTATGGAAAATTTTATGAGTAAAGAATGTTTTTAGAAATTATGAAATAATATAGTACATTATGATTTTGAAATACATGATAATTGATTTATTTATTCAGAATGATATGTATGAGGTATTCGGCGCAAGGCCATGATTGATAGCTGGCATAAGGCCGTGTTTTACGTATGATTTCGGCGCAAGGCCGTATTTATGAAATGTTCAGCGCAGGGCCGTATTTATGAAATTATAGAAAAATCTATCAATTCATTTATGTTAAACGCTATATTTTCATATATTATATGTTATCAGAACTCGGATGTTAGTTTAGTTTAGTTTCAAGAGCACGGTACCATAGCTATATAGATAAGATATCTATGTTCAGATTTGTGCTAACCGCCCCACAAGGGGGTGGGAGATGGATTGTCGATGTGGTTTTCAGTGTAAAGTTGTAGACATCCACCTAATAGTTCGAACTAGGGTGTGGCGGTCGGGTCCCGCCTTCGGGCTGCACAACCTGTTATGAGGTAATACATGACATCGGCTAGCTATACATTTTGGGTGAATTTTCAGTATTATCAGCTATATCAGACATTTTATGAACTATATGATTTATTAAAAAATACGAAAGTATAAGATTATTTAGTATGTTATGATGAATGTTTCCAAGTATATGAAATGTATTATATATGTATAATTGCATCAAATATTCATGTTACCATACAACTGTATTTAGTTTTTTTTTCTTACTGAGAAGTATCTCACCCCCGAACTTAAATGATTTTCAGGAAACCTAGAAGGACCAGCGGATCAAGGCCGTCGTTGAGTTAGTATGGTACTACCCAGCTAGGAGGGTAGGTTTTGATCTAGGAACAGATGATTGGTGTTGTGAGTTCCTAGATATGTTTGTATTTTGTATTTTGTATTTTTTTGAGATTGTACATAAACACAGTGTTTTAGATTTTTGTTAACTCTGGTATTATGTATTTTGTGGTCATGAGAATGTGATTTTCATTTACTGCTGCTTAGGTTTCCACTGTCAATGTCAGATGTGTCCCCGTTACCCACGGGTTCGGGTTGACCTTATTATTAAATATGTTTTATTATATGATTAGATAAACAAGTCGTTATAGGGGGAATAATTTGGTAAAGTAATTTGGTTGAAATAAATTGGGTGCATATTGATAGGGGGAGCCTTCTTAGGCTTATTCCCATATTTTTGTCGGTTATATTTGTCATTGTTAAAAAGGGGGAGAATGTTGACCTTATAGGTCTTTGATTATGATAAATACTCAGTATATCTAATGGTTGTTTGAGATTATGTGCAAAAAACTAAATTGTCAAGATCAAGATGCACATAGAAAAAGTGAAGAATCAAGACCCAAATCATTTTTTGATGTAATATATAATTCATTCATGTAATTGGACTGTAATAGTAATTAGGACTTTTGCTTGTAATAACCCCACACCCTATATGCATGGTCTAATAGGTAAGCACAAACTGAAATATAATTAAAATAGGACCTAGAAAAGACCTTAGGACACTCGCCATTGCACGTGTATGTGTTAGGCACTTGAATTGAGTGATTGTGGAATAAAACAGGACCGAATTGCACAAAATGTGCACCTTCGGACCTATTCAGGTCATTTTGCCCCTATTGACTGAACCCATTCTAGGTCAATTGGTTGACCACAGTTCGGTCGACTAAGCTTCTGAAGCTCATTTGACCCCGGTCGGCCGAACCCCCTTGAAGTCAACAGTTTGACTTCCTAGTCCATCAAGAGAAATTTGTATACCACCAAATTGGGCGATCGAGTTCCCATGTGTGGGAATCCAACGGTCTGGTCGACCAACCAGTCTAGTTCATTCTAGTCCTGGTCGATCGAACCTCGCTAATTTGGAAAAATCGACTTGTACATACTTATCCGGTTGACCGTACCTAAAGTTTATTTTTGGCCCAGTCGACCGAACCATATGAACTTGGGTCGACCGAAAGTATTCTAGTCAACTAGTGCTCTCGGGTTGCCCTGTATTTTTACCGTGGTTAACTATTTTTTAATAGGGCTAAAAAAACTAAATGTCATTAAAAATTTTCTAATAATCCCAACCTTGTCCCTAACGGTTATAATTTCAGGGGAGTCTATATATAGCCCTTCATTTGGGAAAATTAGCAAGAAGATTCGCAAACCCAATTAAAAATTCTCTCTCAAGCCAAATATTTTCTACTACTCATTTTCATACTCCAATCACTCATACTTACCCTCTTTGATTGCTTGAATCCTCTGTAAGTTGATTGAGTTTTTTTTTTTTATTTGGTTTGCTCTCCCATTCTTGTGTGGTTGATTCGATTTTAACAAGAGCTAAGCCTAAGTGTTTTTAGGGGACTTTGCTAATAAGTCTCTCTTAATAAAACTTGTATTAAGCTTATAAGTATTGCATTTGTGTTGCAATATCTTAGGAAGCTTGTATTTGTTTTTGGGCCGCAAAAAATTTTTCCAAAACATTCTCAAATATCTTGGGTGATCTATCTTGACATCTTTTTGAAAAGATATTTGTGTTCATGATATTAATCTTTGTTGCAATATTTATTTACATATCATTTGTTGAATCCAAAGAATATATATCTTTTGCAAACCAAACATATTCATTATCAATATTCACGTGATTGAGATATCCTGCTGATTGGTAAACTCAGAAATGTCGTTGACTGACCATAGGGACCGAATGACCTTCGGGCACCCTTCGGTCGACCTTCGGTCAACCGACGCTGGATTTTTGGGACTATCTCAAAATAGCCTTAGTAAGACCCTAGTATGACTCTAGGTCCCAACACTCATGCACATATATCATACAAAATACAAGAATGTTGCAAAATGCACTTAATTGAATACTTTTAGAGAATTTGAGAGAGCTCGGGCGACCGAACCCCAAGAGTTCAAAACTCCTCAAGTGCCCAAACTGTTGAGAAGTCAACAATTGACTTAGGCTCTCGGGCGATCGAACATTTTTGTGCACACGTTCCACAGGCGACTGAACCACCTGAAAAGGACATTTCACCAACTCGGGCTACCAAGATATTTAGTTCAAATTAAGCTCCGGGCGACCAAACACATGAGTTCGGGCTACCGAACCTATGATCGGGCACCCAAAAGTCTGAATAAATGTTTCTAACTTTGATTCGAGCCACCAAACTGGGACTCAGGCTACCAAACCTATTTAAAGGTCATTTATAACTGTGTCTATTCGGGCGACCGAACCACGGCTCAGCCACCCAAACCTCACCGGGTTAAAAGTGTTTTAACTGTGGTAAATACGAGTTATTTTAATTACATTTAAACATTTTGGAACTTTTTTAAGAATACCCAATAGGTCCCAAACGGTTATATTTTTTATCTTACCTATAAATATAGGCTTATTTGTAAGGATTAGCAATTAATTAGAAAAATTATTGGCCAAAAATCCTCTCTACTCCAAAAATCCTACTTTACCCAAATACCCTCAAATACTCATTCTTTTTATACATCTTGGTATTGTAAGAGCTTAGTGAGTGTGCTTATAATTGCTAGATAGTGCTAAAACTCCCATTTTCTTGATTGATTTTTGATATTATTTTTGGGGGGTTTGGCTAAGGTTTATCCCACAAATTTCAAAATTATAAATCTTGTGTTAGGATAAACTAGCAAGCTTAGGATATTTACATTGTTATTACAAGTGTCTCATAGCTTTGATTTTGTTGTGTAAAATATTTTGTACAAGCTAAAATATTTTTCAAACTACTCATGTGCGTATTTCATTGAAGGAAATCTTTTGAGTTAGTTTTAATATTTGACTAGCATCTTTAAAACTCTGATTGAACATTGAGATTTGATATAAACCTGTTTCAAAGATACAGCTTGTTTAGAACACTCTTGAACATTATTGTGATCATATCTTGTTGAGTGTTATTTGCACATATATTCGCATCATCGAGCTTACATTACCTATATTGTTGATGTGTATGTGATTGTGCGTATTGAGTACATATTTACTTTACATGAAACTATAATCACTGTAGCAGTTGATTGAAAAAATACTATTGTATTCCAAATGTGGTTTGAGGGGGCGGTAATCCACTCCGTAAGTATTGTTAGGGCATTCTCCGCCCCGCAAGGAGAATTTGTAAAGGTTGAGGTCAGCCCTGTGCTAATTGACCTAGTTGTAATTGGTGTCACTCCATCCATTAAGTGAGCATTAGTAGAATCTTCGTGCTTGCGACCTAGAGGTGGGGACATAGGCACAGTTGGCCAAACCCGATAACATATCGTGCGTGCTCTTTACATTTCCTCTATTTATTTACTGCACGTGCATATTTTATTGTGAATGATTGGGTTTATTTTTGAATAGACAGACCCTAGGTTGTGTAATACTGTTGATCTGGTTTAATCTAAGCAAAAGTTTTGAAATACCCAATTCACCCCCCTTTTGGGAATATACGAATTCCAACATACTTCATTATAAATATCATTTTGAAATGCTTTGAAGCTCGTTAGGGGTTGATATGGACGTAGAGATCTTATTTGAAAACCTCAAAAAAAGCTTTTTAAAAGTAACAAAGTAAGATGGCTAAGAGTTTTGAAACTAACCTGAAAAAATAGTATTTATAACTATTTAGGCGACTGAACTTTAGACCTCAGGTGCCTGAAGATTTTCCTAAACTAATTTTGAACAGGGAGTGTAGGTCCAAGCGACTAACTCCTGAATCCTCAGGCACCTGACCCTGTTTTAAACATAAAATTTACACTACATTCAGAAGGATCAGGTGCTCGACCCTCGTTAACGGCTATTATTTCTAAAGGTTTTAAAATTCAAATTTGAGTTGCTTGTGCCTCAAATTTCGTATAAACTTGGGAAAAACTCCAAGTAACTAGGGCAACAGGAATTAAATACTTTTTAAGCCTATAAATACATGGTTTCTCAAATCAAATCAATACCAAAAAATTGAAAATAAGTTTTCAAAGCTCCATTTCTCATACTCTCTCAAAGCTCTCTTGCACTTGTACTTTTGCTGAGAATTTCCTGAGATAATTTGAGTCTCCAATCACTGATCTAAAAACTAATCTTTTGAGGTTTGATACAAATCTAAAGAAGAAATCCAGTGAAATACTTCTTTGAGCTTCAATTCAGTTTCTCTTTGATATTTACTTTGAAGTATATTAGTTGAACTATATTTGTACTAACCAGCTCTATCTAAGAGCACCTCTTGTACAAAAGAAATCTTTCTTGTTTCCTTGTTTTCTTTGACAATTCAGGGTCATCTGATCATTGTACCAAGCGTAGGGTATCGTTTGGAGAGGTGCACTCTAGCCTATTGAAAAAGAGATTGTAACGGTTTGTTTCGTCGATAAAGGAATGCTATAGTGGAATCTTTAAGTGGTCTTACCTAAGGCGAGGACATGGGCTGCATATAAGCCAAACCTTGTAAAAAGTCAGTCTCACTCTCAACCTTTACTCTTTAATTTTTTTGCCTATATAAATTGTATGATCGTGTATCTAAGTGCAGGTAGCTGAGACAATTGAGATTGAGAAAAACTTTTAATTAAGTTAAGTATGTTGATTGATCGTTTGCGGAAACCTTAAAGGGAGTACGTTGATCAATCATTTGCGGAAACCTTGATTAAAATAAAGTGTATAAGATCCATAAATACAAGGCTATAATCAAACTCTATGCTGAGTTTTGCAAACACTAATTCAATGAAGCACTGCTGCAACTTTTGTGTTGGTTACGTGTTTTATATTTGATTGATTGATTGATTGATTGGATTGTCATTGTTGAAAGTATTTGGTTTGTGTGGATTGTGGTTGATTTAATTAAAGAATTAAAAATTAAAATCATCCTAGTTTGTTTGTTAAGTTTACAAAAGGTTGGGAATTTGTAATAAGATTTAAAAAAACTTTAAAAAACTCAATTCACCCCTCTCTTGGGAATACACCTTCCTGTTTAGTAACTAATTAATGTCCATGATTCTCTAATTAAAGAAACAAGCTCAAAACTCGAATTATTAAGTTTTGTCCTTTTTCCCCCTACAATATTATCTTTTGAAAGTTAAATTAATTACGCTAAAGATTCTTAAACTATCATCGATCAAAGTTATTTTTTTTTATTCCTACAAAAATTTTGATTATCTTCTCTAAAGGACCCAAATCGTGCGACTCATCAAGATATATATCTTCAAAAATTGCACATATGTAGAAAAAATTGAATTCACTGATGTTAACTTAGGCTATCATCAAATTTTAGTTAACAAAATGCAGCTAGTAAATACCTACAAGTATCAAATCTGATCTTCTCATATATTAATATTACCATTGCAACATTTAAACAAAGCAAGATAAAATAAAATGAGTTGTACTAAGACTAGAACTGAAGGTAAAAAGAAGCATTTGACTACTTGGTGGCAGGCAGTGGCTTTGGTGGAGGGGAGTCACAGGTGGTAGTTTGCAGCAGAGGGGAGTCGATCCACGGACTTGGGCATGGAGCGTAGGTGTAAAGACCCGAAAAATTAAATTATTAAAATAATTAAGAAAAAAGAATAAATAAAATTAATTAATTAATTAAAATTATTAATCAACTAATTAGTTAAACATTATTAATTGATGTATTAAATAAATAAAAAAAAGAAGTAGTATGAAAGAAATAAAAAAAAAAGGAATTAGATTAATTATTAATTAACTAATTAATTAATTAAATATTATTTAATTGAATTAATAAACTAATTAAACGTTATTTAATTGAATTAATTAAATTAAGTATATGATATTTATATATTTATATATTTATATTTAATAAAATATAATATTATAATATTATAATATAGTATATTATATTATATGTTAAGTTGCGAATCTGGATGCTCAGATTGAATTTCATAACTTCAATAAAGAGAGGAGCGCCAACCCCCTCCCTTGAGATTTCTCATGCGCCAGCTCCAGCTCCTTCCGTCTCCGTCTCTCTCTCTCTCTCTCTCTCTCTCTCTCTCTCTCTCTCTCTCTCTCTCTCAATTTCTCGACGAGTTTGTGGCGGATCAGAAAACGAAAGGTGTCGTTAGATTCCTAACTCCGCCACCGACATTTCTACTAGAGCAAATTTGTCGTGGGAACGGCTTAAGCACTGCTCCTGGAGAAAGATAACTTTTCGTTATTTTCTCAATTTTTTCTATAAATATGCAGTTAAATCGACGATCGGTTACCACCACGTGGTCCTAATCACGATTGTCATCATGTTGACGTAGGTAAACTTCCAATTGGGGTTTTCTAGTCCCCACTCCAAAGCGAGAGTGAGATTTGAGAAATTTGGCAATTTGGGTATATTTGCGGGTATAACTATTTATTTGGGACTTATGGTCCTAGGAAATATTTAAATAGTATTTTATTTAGGATTAATTTAATGGAACAAGGTATTTAATTTCAGGATCCGGGTGAGCACCGCAGGCATCTTTTCGGGGTCCCTGTTGGTGTGGTTCAAAAAATCAGGTAAGGGGAAACATATATATTAAATCAGAATTTTTATGAATTTAATGAAAAATAAATTGTGTTATATGTATGTGTATATGTTTCGGTATGAATTTAAAATGCCAACAATTTAAATTATATTTTTCCGAGTTTAAGGTTGTTTATTATATATGTATAATGCGAAAATGAACTGATGAAAGTGGAAAAATATTTTGAGGGTAATTATGTAAGGAATGAAAGGTATTTTCGGTACATAAACGTTAAATGTTGGTTGACTTATTTTATAGGAATATGTATGAACTTTACTATTAAATTGTGTGGCATGAGATTCTGTGCAAATATATGTTAAATGTATGAGATGCAGACTAAGTAAGTAAGACATTATGAATAAAATGTGATAAGGACAATGTTGTCTGTGTATGTTAAATGCAACTATGTAAACGTAAGACAGCTGGAAAACAGCCATGTTAGCAAATTCTAACGCATTTCTATGTAAACTAATTGTAGCAAATTCTAGTGCATTTCTATGTGGACTAACAAATGATACCTAAAGAGCAGTTGTAGTACGAAGGAATGAGATGAAAATGTTATGCAATGAAATGACAATGGAATGAAATGAAATGTGAAACGTGAATGATACAAATGCAAAAGAGTCACTTAAAGTGAAACACAATGAAATGTTAAGTTATGAACATGAAAGGATGTGTATGATTGAATAATGATAGAAAGAATGATGTCTTATGATATTAGAAGTACGTATGTACGTAGAACATGTTATGATTGAGCGAGGTGTACCTTTCTCCTGAGAGCTTGCTAAGTAAGGCGAGTGCACTAGTAGTTATAGATGTGGCAGTAGCCTCATAACGTACTAGGGCAGAGGGAACCTACTTGTATGGGTGGGTAGATTTTCCTATCCTTAGAGCCTTTGCCAGTAAACTATTGTTGAACTGTATGAGTACGAGATTAATCTTACACTTGAGGGCTTACTGTGTAAGGTGAGTGCTCTAGTATGTTTTAATTGTGACCTTGGGGTTACCTAAGTATGAGAGCAGAGGGGTGCTACTTGTATGGCAGGGTAATCACCCTTATCCTAGGGTAATCTCGTGGGTAAATCTCTACATGTGATTGTTTTGGTTCAGAGAATGATTTTAATGTTATGATAATGATTTGCAAATGTATTTAAAATGATATCTATATACCTCATGTTAGCCACCCGCTGTGTTTAATATATTGTTTCTTCCCTTACTGAGATGTGTCTCACCCGAATATGATTATTTATCTTTTTCAGGATTTTCTCGAGATCGAGCTTTGAGAGGTCGAGGTTTTTATAGCATTTTTGGGAAATAGAAAAAAGAAAAGGGTATATTCCTATGTTAGTTTTGGGGAATGTAAATATTTATATTTTGTGTCTTTATATTTAAAGGTTGTCTAGTAATGAATGATTGTCAAAATACTGAAATGATTTGGGAATTAAGTATTTATGGAAATGCAGGTGTTTGATGATTTATTATGGATTATAGTTAGAATTAGTAAACTCTGGTATTATGTTATATGGAGATTTTATTTATGTTTTCCGCTACATATGTTATGGATTATGATTTATCAGGATATTATCAGGTATAACGCATCGGACTCAGGATTAAGGGTTTGGGGCATTACAGATGGTATCAGAGCAGTGTCCAGTCGGAAGTGTGATTAATTTCACATCGTCTGGATATAAAAATGTTAGAGTATTAGGTTAGAGATGATTTATACCAAAGTATAGGAAACAAATAGGATTAGGATGCTAGATGGATAGGTCGGGTTAGGTGTTAAGAAGTAGGTACGGTGTAGGGAAGTATAGGATTTTGTCTTATAGCTTGGAGGAAGAAATCCCTTGGCAGACTTCTGTGATTTTCTGATTCAGTCGACGGTTTCAGAAAACCACGGTAAATCCATCGACGGTGATGTTTCCTAGTTGTGAGACTAATTCTTATATGGGAATTTGGATGTGTATTAGATTTAAAATATATAATTGTGTCGTTGAGACTATAGCGTGGGATATAGTAAATCGTAGAATTATGGAAATGAAAGATCGGGTAACAAATTTCGAGGACGAAATTTCTTAAGGAGGGGAGAATGTAAACCCAAAAAATTAAATGATTAAAATAATTAGGAAAAAATAATAAATAAAATTAATTATTTAATTAAAATTATTAATCAACAAATTAGTTAAACATTATTAATTGATGTATTAAATAAATAAATAAATAAAAAGAAGTAGTATGAAAGAAATAAAATAATAATAAAAAAATGGAATTAGATTAAGTATTAATTAACTACTTAATTATTTATTATTTAAATTAATTAATAAATTAATTAAACGTTATTTAATTGAATTAATTATATTAAGTAAAACATATATATATATATATACATATACACATATATATATATGTTTATTTAATAAGATATAATATTATAATATAGTATATTCTCAGCATCCAGATTGAATTTCATAACTTCAATAGAGAGAGGAGCGCCAACACCCCCCCCCCGAGATTTCTCCTGCGCCAGCTTCAGCTCCTTCCGTCTCCGTCTCTCTCTCTCAATTTCTCGACGAGTTTGCGGCACATTGAAAAACGTAAGATGTCGTTAGATTCCTAACTTCGCCACCGACATTTCTATTGGAGCAGATTTGTCGTGGGAACGGCTTAAGCATTACTCCTGGGGAAAGGTAACTTTTTCCTATTTTCTCAATTTCTTTGTAAATATGCGGTTAAATCGACAATCGGGTACCATCACGTGGTCCTAATCACGGTTGTCGTTATGTTGACATAGGTAAACTTCCAATTGGGGTTTTCTAGGCCCCACTTCAAAGCGAGAGTGAGATTTGGGAAACTTGGCAATTTGGGTATATTTGCGGATATAACTATTTATTTGGGAATTATGACCCTAGAAAATATTTAAATAGTATTTTATTTAGGATTAATTTAATGGAATTAGGAATTTAATTTCAGGGTCCGGGTGAGCGCCGCAGGCGTCTTTTCGGGGTTCCAGTTGGCGTAGTTCAAGAAATCAGGTAAGAGGAAAAATATATATAAAATCATAATTTTTATGAATTTAATGAAAAATAAATTGTGTTATATGTACGCGTATATATTTGGGTATGGGTTTAAAATGTCAACCATTTAAATTGTATATTTTCGAGTTTAGGACTGTTTATTAGATATGTATATGTGAAAATGAATTGATGAAAGTGAAAAAATATTTTGAGGGTAATTATGTAAGGAATGAAAGGCATTTTCGGTACATAAACGTTAAATGTTGGTTGACTTATTTTACAGGCAATGTATGAATTTTATTGCTAAACTGTGTGGCATGAGATTCTGTGCAAACATATGTTAAATGTATGAGATGCAGGCTAAGTAAGTAAGACATTATGAATAAAATGTGATATGGACAATGTTGCCTGTGTATGTTAAATGTAACCATGTAAATGTAAGACAGCTGAAAGACCGTCATGTTAGCAGATCTAGCTCATTTCCACGTGGACTAACAGATGACAGCTAAAAGGAGCCGTGTTAGCAGATTCTAACGCATTTCTATGTATACTAACTGATGATGGCTAAAGACCAGCTGTAGTACAAAGAAATGAAATGAAAACGTTATGCAATAAAATGACAATGGAATTACAATGCAATGAAATGAAATGTGAAACGTGAATGATACAAATGGGAAAGAGTCACTTAAAGTGAAATGCAATGCAATGTTAAGTTATGAATATGAATAGATGTGTATGATTGAATAATGATATAAAGAATGATGTATTATGATATTGGAAGTATGTATGTATGTAGAACATGTTACGATTGGGTGAGGCGTACCTTTCGTCTGAGGGCTTGCTAAGTAAGGCGAGTGCACTAGTAGCTTCAGATGTGGCAGTAGCCGCATACGTACTAGGGCAGAGGGAACCTACTTATATGGGCGAGTAGATTTCCCTATCCTTAGGGCCTTTGTCGATAAACTATTGTTGAATTGTGTGAGTACGAAATTAATCTAACACTTGAGGACTTACTGAGTAAGGTGAGTGCTCTGGTATGTTTTAATTGTGACCTTAGGGTTACATAATTATCAGAGCAGTGGGGTGCTACTTGTAAGGGCGGGTAATCACCCCTATCCTTGGGTAATCTTGTGGGTAAATCTCTGCATGTGATTGTTTAGGTTCAGAAAATGGTTTTAATGTTATGATAATGATTTGCAAATGTATTTAAAATTATATTTATATACCTTATGTTAGCCACACGCTGTATTTAATACATTATTTCTTCCCGTACTGAGATGTGTCTCACTTGAATATGAATTTTTCTTTTTCAGGATTTCCTCGAGGTCGAGCTTAGAGAGCTCGAGGTTTTTATAGCATTATTGGGAAATAGAAAAAGAAATGGGTATATTTCTATGTTAATTTTGAGATGTATATGATATGTTTTATGTTTTGTATTTAAATCTTCTAGATATTATTAAAGGTTGTGAAACATATTGGTATTATGAATGCTGAATAATGTTTGGAGATATGTATATATTTGAATACAGGTGGATGATTAATTTATTATGGTTGGTAGATGGATTTAGAAAACTCATGTATTATATAACTGGGAGATTATATTTATGTTTTCCACTGCATATATGTTGATTATGGATTATCAAGGATTTTATCAGGTGTAACGCGCCGGACCCGGGTTTAAGGGTTTGGGGCGTTACAGTAGGAGTGTCAATCCACAGACTTGGGCTTGTAGCAAAGGAGTGTTCGACAATGATCGCTTGCGGGAAAGGCTAGGGGAGCTGATTGACGGATGGTGGCTTGCGGCAGAGTGGGGTTCGTGATTTTCAGTGAGAGGTTGGGGATTCTACGAAACGAAGAAGCAGAATCACCCTTTTCTGGATAAGGTTTTTAGTGACGGTTTGAAAAATCGTCACTAATACTCTCAGATCGCCACTAAAACATGACTATTAGTGATGGTTTTTGACCATCACTAATACTAAACTATTAGTGACGAAAATTTTCGCACTAATAGTCGATAAATTGTTACTAATATTTTCGCGCAATAGTTTGAGCGGCAAACCCACTTTCAGTGGTGAAAGCATTAGTGATGAAGTAAAAACCCTCACTAAAAATGTCGTATTGCTGACGGAAACTTGTTCCGTCACTAAATGCCTTAACTATTAGTGGCGAATTTAATTTTCGTCACTAATTTTACATTATTAGTGGCAATTTTTTCTTCATCACTAATACTTTCATTTTGAAAAGGACCATTTTTTGTAGTGTGGATAAACTTTTTAGCATTAATAAGATAGTATTCATTCCATAATATGTAGTTGATCAAGACCTTCTTAAAGCCAAGTGGTTGATTATCAAATTTGCATATAATATTTTAGGGAGATGCACAAAGGTTATGCAACATCCATTTATTTATACAGTTGTTTTTATGTGCTTATAACTTATGCACTAAATACTAATAATGTGGGCTTTTTAATTGAATTGTAAGAATTAGTTTTATTTGAATTTTTCTTTATTCAAACAATTATAACTACATTAAAACCCAACCATATCTAATTTTGTTTCAGATAAGAGAAAGAGGTAATATCATGCACATGAAAGGAGTTACAATCCTATTTATTAATATAACTTAACTCATATGCTTTAGTGATGAAAACCTACTATTACAAAAGTTACGTCTCTTTTTTCTTATGATTTTGTTTTGACTTGCTAGAAAATTCACACTCTAACTTTAGTGATGAAAATATAAATTTGCTACAACAAATTTTCTTACCCGTCCTAAACCATGGGCTGAAATTTAATTTTTTTCCTAAGTTGTAGCACGAAAAGTAAAAAAAAAAAAAAAAAATCGTTGCAAAAGATTTCTACGAGGAATCATAAGTTATCATGAAATTGTCCACACAAAAAATTATACTTTCTTGTAGTATCCTCACATGTGACTATCTTCAATAACGAGACTTTTACGTGACAATGTGGTAGGTAAAGCTTTAATTTTTTAATGATAAATTGTGCTTATATTTTTTAAAATGAAAGGAAAGTGTTATCTTTGATAATCCACTTTTGTGTTGAGCGATTTACTTTAAATACCATCTATACCAAAAAAATAAAATACAAAATATAGTAAGAAAATAGTGATAAGAAACTAATATGTATTTTTGTACATGTATGTTTATAAATGTGTAAATACTTTATATATAAAATAGTAAACTTTTAGAAATTACAATAAGATTAATGCAATTTAAAAAATAGTGTCATAACATCATAATATGGTTTGAATACTTGAATTAGTATTGACTATTAAACTATATATCTGTCTTAAGAACATGATTTAGTTTATCTATATGACATACAAGAACAAAAGAAAACATACTTAATTAATAAATCCTCAACAAATATTTAAAACGTCAATTTTGTTGTGAAAGGGGCGCAGACCTACACTAGGAAAGACAAAAAGTATAGTGGGCATTTTATTGTTGCAAGTATTACACAATACAAAGAATAAATGAAAAGGAAAGCAAGCACATTATTCAGAAAAATGCAAGAGAGCTAACTATCATTCCAAGAAACATCCGGAAAGCTTTTCATTATTTACCCTTTAAGTAAACATCACTACTGTCCCTAGCTAGAAACGACAATGAAAAACATCATTACTCTGGATGAAGATTCTGTTCACGGGACTACCTAACATGGCAATTGGTCAATCTTGTGATCCAAACGACCTCAAATTTTAAACAAACTAAATTGAAAGTTGAAGCCCCTATGATCCAATAATAGTATTTAGAATCTTTCCCGCTTTGCCCAGTTAAATTCCTGGTTGCCCTCTTCGCATGCCTACATGAACTTTATTTCACATGCACTCATATAATTTTCTTGAATTTCTAATCATATCAAACGACACACCAGCCCCTATTGCCCTCTATAAATACTAAATATCATGGCTTAGGAAGCGCAGCCGCAGATAGTAGCTAGCTAGTGCAGTAAAGATGAGGATGGGTTCCGAGAGATCTTCAGCGTCAGCTGCTCTCTTCCTTGCTCTCAACCTTCTCTTCTTTGCTCTAGCAAGCGGCTGCAACACCTGCATTGGTAATCCTGGGACGACGACCCCAAACCCATCCCAGAACAGTAATCCAACTCCATCCTCCAAACGGAGCTGCCCCAGGGATGCCCTAAAACTTGGGGTATGTGCCAGGTTGCTGGGCGGACCCATTGGGGCAGTGGTGGGAAACCCACCGGACACCCCTTGTTGCTCTCTGCTGCAAGGGCTTGTGGATCTTGAAGCTGCCCTATGCCTCTGCACTGCCATTAAAGCTAACATCCTTGGCATCAACCTCAACATCCCCATCTCACTCAGCCTCCTAATCAACACTTGTGGCAAGAAGCTCCCCTCTGACTTCCAATGTTCTTAAGGCATCTATTTCCTTCTAACAGGTTTGGATCCTTCTCGATCTGCAGGAAGTATAAATGTGATTCCTATGTTTCCTTCTCTGTTGTTTTGTGATCGTTAGTTCTTTTTGTTTGTTGTTTGTTTTCTTTTCAGAGATCTTTTGACCGGACTAATTTTCCGGAATAACGGGCCGTTGTGTTTGTTTGTTGTTCTGTGATTCGCCAGTGTTCAATAATTCTTACAATGGGATTACATATTCTCAATGTTACTAATTGATTCCTAGGTGACTATTGGAAGCTTGTATTACCAAGTCAATGATTCAATGAAGAAAAAATATCAATTGCTTTGAGTTTTGCTCTACAATGTTGAACAGTGATAGCACTTGGCCAATTTTAAATGATCAAGATGCAGTGTCTTTTCTGTTTAAAGCGACCCGTGAGCTCCCTCCTGTCGCTTATTTGATTTTTACCCAACTACTGTTTAATTCCATTTTTACCCGATTCATGCATATTTTATATATACATACGTACATATATATATATATATACATATATATATATATATATATAAACACATATGAGAGAGAGAGAGAGAGAGAGAGAGAGAGAGAGAGAGAGAGAGAGAGAGAGAGAGAGAGAGGACATAGGAGTACGGGATACTGAAATGGTTTACTGTGACAGCCAGCCAGAAAAGAGAAATATGTGCATGGGAAACGACGTTGAATGACAGGCTAAAATGCGAGAATCGATGAAGCTAATTCATTTTACTGGCAACAGTCCACTGTTTAGGTTTTTTCGGGTTTAACTTTTAAAAATATATATATATATATTAAATAATATCTTAAAGTATTTTTCAGAACGATTTTATCTTAATCTTGCTGCTTGTTCCAACGAGATTTAAATAAATCTTCCTGGGTCAAGTAATGAGATTTGTCACGTGTCACGCTTAAGATAAACATAAACAAATCTCGCAACCTAGTCTAACGAGATTTACCTTGACACGCATTTAAACCAGATTGGGCTGACATTTAAATCTCGTTACACTAAGTAACGAGATTTGTTGTGCATATGGAAATTGTTTTTTGTTCTGCGGATTTATTTATTATAATTATAATGATTAATTAAATAATTGGAGGGAAGCATCATTTATTAATTTAAATTTTCACATACAATAAGTTACATTTTGTAAATGTTGTTTTTTAAAAAATATATTTTTTAACTTATATAAAACTTAATTTTACTAAGAAATAATATTAAATTTAACGTTAATTTCATAATATAATAACAATAGAAAGCCATCAATTGAACTAGATAAGGTCAACTACATAAATCATTTTTCATCAATTTATCTTATCGAAATTTTTTCTATTAAATTAAAAACTATTAAATCCTTTATTGTTATCTCATTCTAAGTTATTTTAAGTCTACCCACATCCCTTTTAATAATAAAAATAATAACTAACACACTTTTATTCACAGATGCTTTACTAGTAAATATTATGATATAATCATAGTATAATTGTTGATTATTTTTATTATTATTCTTAATTTAAAATGAAGTAGAGGTGCTGATTGCACGCATGTGATGCATCGACCTCAATCGGAGTGTACCAACCTCAATCAAAATATTTTGCATGTGGTGCGCCAACCTCAATTGAGGTGCTAATTGCACGCATGTGATGCATCAACCTCAACCAAGATGTTTTGCACTTGGTGCACCAACCTCAATCGATCGAGGTGTTCAAGTACATGCAATGCATGTGCTCGAGTAATGTAATGCACATTGTACGTTGACCTCAACCAAGGCATTCCGACTTCAATCAAGGCACTCAAGTACGTGCAATGCACATATGTGTTGACCTCAATCGAAGTCCTCGAGTATGTGTAACACATATGGAACGGTGACCTCAATCGAGGTGCTCCAAGCATGTACGTCCACCATCCAAGGTATACAAAACTTGATCGAGGTGTTCAAGCATGCGAAACACACAAAGTGTATCAACCTTGATCGAGGTGCCTAATCACACGCAATGCACGTCGTGGGTCGACCTCAACTGAGTTGTCGTAAGCACATATAATGGACATGGTGCAGCCAACCTCAATTGAGGTGCCTTGAGTACACATGACGCACATAGTATGATCAACCTCAATCGAAATTTAAATTCATTTAAAAATTTATATTTGTATATAACAAACATTATCTTAAATTAGCTAAAAAATGGATTTAATACAATATTAATTGTTGATATGATTAATTAGAAGTATAATAATATATTTAATAATAATACAAGACACAAAAAAGATTTAATTTTTTGTATTTTTCTATCATGCTTTCTATTCTGATTATGACTTGGAATTTAAATTTTAGTTGTAAATTAGCCAACCCTGCCTAAACTCCTTGTTGGCAAATTAACGAACCCTACCTAAACATCTTGGTGTTATCACGCCTAACAATGCACTTATGGGTTTTTTGTTATTACTATACCTATTCTTATCAATTCAGTATTTAAGATAGCATAAAATCTCACTTCGGTTGCCTAAAAGACAACCTATGGACTTGTATGTTAATACAAAAGTTAGACAAAGAAAGCTTAGATATACGAAATCTTGTAACGATAAAATTTGCATGACAATGAGCAATTAGGTGCTAACCTTGTCGGTGTCTCTATGTGCTAAATAAGTAGCATACATAATTTGAGGGTTTATTGTTGTAGGATCATACCAAAGTACCCAAAAGCTTGAAGTAAGAAAAAACCTATTTTTATCAACATCAGCAGAAAACAGATTACTGACCTTGTCCAGTTCAAACTTGTTGGATAATAGTCTCTTAATGCCACTTCCATCAAAGGTATTTTCACTGTGCACAACAATCACAGGTTGTTCCTTGAGAAGTTAAGCAACACTTTCTGATAACTAATATATATATATATATATATATATATATATGCTTCTTTTCTCATCATTATTTATAAAAGTTGATTGCTCAAACATTCCTTCAGACTATTGTATATATAAGCGAAAAGCCATAAAAGCGAAAAATCGGCAATTCTACCCAGTAAAGTTTTCCAACTAAGCAGTCATATCGTAGATATAAATATAATCTACAGTCCTATTGATTTAGAACCGATGCACAAATCCCCTTACCTTTTTATAGAAAAATGAACCGCAACGACTCGAAAGGGCTATAACCTAGAACATCCAGCCGGTGAAAACATGTATACTTGCTAGACCAAGGGTCAGAGAGGCAATCGGGACCAAAGGGAGAGCTCAGAAAAGCTTTTTGGTGAAAAAGTTTCGAAACCCTAGGAGAGAGAAGAGGGAGATTTCAAATTTCCAAGAAAAAAGAGCTCAAACCTATTTATAGGAGAGTAGGCCCAGAGGAAAACCGATGTTAGTTTCCCCTGTATCAACAAACCGTCGCTGGTTTTGTGGTTAACTGGCTTGGTTGACCAAAACCGTGGCTGATTTTCTATTCATAACCTATTCCATGTTGGATGGAATAAGACAAGATTTTGACAACTTAAATTACATTGTCATCTTATTTCACTCTATGCCTAGGAATAGACATCCTATCAATCAAATGTAACCTCATTGAATTGTGTAGAAAAGAAGTGCCTTCTTCCGTTAATTTTGTCGTGTTATTGGGTATAAGCTTTAACAAGCATTTTATTAAAAATTTTTAGGGGGTGTTTGGCTTGCGGCATCTTTCAAGATTCCCAGGAATGTGATGCCTGTGGTATCTCATTTACACATTTGTTTGAGTATGGGTATTTGTGTAGTATAAAAGTTCACATTATTAGGGATGAAAGGATTTGTTGACCTTATGGGTCACGCCCGGTTTTGATTATGAAAAATACTCATTGTATCTAATGAGTGTTTGAGGTTTTGTGTATGAACTAAGGGTGTTAAAATAAAGATGTGCACAAAGTCAAGTAAAGCCCGAAAACCAAAGTTTTATTTCATATTGTAATATATTTAATTGGTTTATAATAGTAAGTAGGTACTTGGTTTGTAATAATCTCACACACATCACATGTATGATTTACTATGTAAGCTCAAACAAACCATGAATAAGAAAGGACCTTAGAAAGACCTTAGGGTGTAGGTCGACCAACACCGGACTTTTTTCGGTGTCTCTATTTTGGATCCAAGTGACCCTAAGACACACACATGTACACATATGATTGTTAAGCACTTGAATAGGGCTTGTTTGTTTTAAAACGGGACCGAAATGCACACATGATGCACTTTCGGTCGACCAGCCAAGCCAGTACATTTTGGCCTGGTCGATCGAAACAGGTCCGGGTCAACTGTTGACCAAGGCCCTGGTCGACTGAGCCTTTACAGTTCATTTGACCCCGGTAGACCGAACCACCTAGCAGTCAACATTTTGACCTCTCGGTCGACCGACCACTTTTTGTACTCCAACCACCAGATCGACCAGAGGGTCCTCGGGAGAATTCCCAACGGTCTGGTCGACCGAACCAGCCAGTTCAAAATGGCCTAGTCGACCAAACCTCAGAAATTTAAAAAATCGCCTTGCCTCGGTCGATCGACCACCTAGTTCAAATTATTCCTCGTTGACCGTACCACTTGAGTCCTGGTCGACCGAGACATTTCTGGTCAACCAGACCTCTTGGGTTGCACTGATTTTTTTACCGCAGTTAATATTTTCAAACAGGGTTAAAATGCTTTAAACATCATTAAACTTTCTTAATAATACCCAATAGGTCCCCAACGGTCATATTTTCTCCCATGTCTATATATATGACTTCATTTGAGAAAATTAAGGGTGATTAACCACTTTGATTAGGGAAAAACTCTCTGAAAAATAGAAACCTATGCTACTCATTTTCTTACTCAAACCACTCATACTTGCCTTTTATCATTGCTTACATATTTTGTAAGTTGATTGAGTGTTTTTCTTAAATAGGTTTGCTCTCCTTATGTTACTTGTTTGACACGATTTTATTGAGAGCCAAACCTAAGGATTCTTAGGGGGCTTTTTCTAATAAGTCTTTCCTAAGAAAACTTTGTTAGATCTTTTAAGCTTGCACCTTCATTGCAAGATCTTGAGAAGAGTGTATTTGTTTTTGTTTGCAAAAACTTTTCAAACACTTCCAAATCTATTGCACTTTAATCTTGTAAAATATTTGAAGAGATATTTGTTTGTGTGACAGTGGTTTTTGTTGCAATATTCTTTCACTCATATATTTTACTGAATACAAAGATTACATATCTTTTGCAAACCAAGCATATACATCGTTTAATACTTACATGTTTGAGTTATCTTACTAATTGAAATACTGGAGACTTGACATCTTTGTGTGAACTTATTTTTTGAATATTGTGTGATACAAAGACTGTTTGTTTGCTACTCTTACGTACGCATTACACGTATAGAAAACACTTTTGAGAGTTGAACCATTTAGACCACATTGAGCTTACATATTATTTCATATTGTGGTGTATATTATTGCGCGCATTTGGGTACATATCTGCTTTACACGAAAGCTTATTCATTGTATCGTTTGATTGTACTTCAAATACTGTTGTATTTCCAGGCACGGGCCTGAAGAGGGAGACTAGCCCTGGAATAGTCCCGGATTGGCTTAGACCCGGTTAGGAAAGTTAGCTGCGTCGTGTGTTAAGGCGTGTAGGTTAAGGTCAGCCCCGCTAATTGACCTGGTGTAGGTTGAGGTCAGCCTTGTGTTAATTTGACCTGGTTGTAAAAGGTGTCGCTCCACCCTCAAGTGAGCTTTTAGTGGAATCCTTTGGCTTGCGAGCTAAAGGCAGGGACGTAGGCACAGTTGGCCGAACCTCGATAACATATCGCGTGTTTGTTTACATTTCCGCACTTTATATTTACCGCACGTGTATGTTATTATGTGAATGATGCGCTTGATTTGAATTTTCATATATTATATTTATCGGCGTATTTGGAAATTACATAGATTGACCCTAGGTTGTGTATATACTATTGTTAGATAAAGCAACCTAGGAGAAAAAGTTTTAAATTCCAATTCACCCCCCCTCTTGGGAATACACCTTTTCTAACAATTGGTATCAGAGTCTCGTTGCACTTGACTTAAACATTTTTGTAAAAAGATCACAATGGCTCACATTGGTGTATCCCCATTCGTTGAGGGACAGTCACTTTCCAGTCCTCCAATATTTTATAATGTCAACTACACCGTGTGGAAAGTTAGAATGACCATATTCTTGAAATCTATGGACTGGAGGGTCTGGCTTGTGACTGCCGAAGGAAGATGTGCACAAATAAATGAGACTGATTTTAATATGATTAATTCTAATGCCATAGACCTGTTATATATTGCGTTAGATTCTGATCTCTTTGTTGAGTTTGTGGCATATCAGACTGCACAGGAAATCTAGGATGAACTAGAAAAGCAATATGGAAAATCCCAGAAAACGAAGATGGTAACTCCTCAAGATGCTCCAAGCTTAAATGATCAAGAGGAGGTAATTCATGAGCTAGACATCAACGACGAGGTATATGATTCTCACTTTAGCCCATTTGATGGTTTTTGTGATGAATACTGTGTTGGGTCATATACTGAATCATCTACTCATAATGCTGTAAATGGTTCATGCGATGTTTACTATGAAAAATCTTGTGATGAATCATATGTTTGTTTTTGTGACATCAAATGCTGGACCATCTGTTGAATATCATAATAGTTTTGATAATGATGTTTGTGATGATTCATATATTGAATGTTGCAGTATACTATGGAATGAATCATCCCTTGTACTTCATGATAACCCTATTGAGTATGCATGCAATGATTCGTATGAAAACTGTTGTGATAATTCCTTTGGTGAATCATGTGCCGATTTGAATATTAAAAGCATGCTATCACATGAAGAACTAGAAAAGACTTTATTGAAAATGCACAAGTTTCTAGTTAGAATCTCTAGGCATGAAATATGTCTAAAGAATGAGAACAAAAGAATAGCAAAACAATTAAAGGGGCTGAAAAATTTTCATGCTATGCTTGAAAAGAAAAAGGTTGAAAAGATATTGATTATTGCATGCTTGGATGAAGAAACAAATGATTATTCGAAAATTGCTCTTGAGATTAAAAATGATACGAATAATCATAATAAACCCTTCGGATCTAAAGAGAAAACTCACTTCAAAAAGGGTTCGGGTTGCTTACATTGAACCGATAGTCTAGTCTTACTAAAGAAAGATGGAATAAATAAGCACAATCCTTCACGTATATTCTATACCTGCTTATTTTGCAAATCTGTATGGCATACGTGGTTTAATTGCTTACTAAAAAGTGTGAGAGGACTAGAAAAGGAAATGAGATGGATAATCAGCGAAGCAAACCTCGTAGGACTTAAGGAAAGACAAATTCAAATCGAAAATACATTCTTGATATATTTCCTTAGTTCCTAGGCTTAAGTTTAAGAGGTTGTGATGACGATAGGATTGAAAAGTGGTCGTTGCTTATAGTGATAATCTTGGTATGCGCACTCACCTGTCCTCTTCATAGGTAGTCCTCACCAAAACCACAATCATACTCGGTGAGTTTTCACTCGTTTCTTGGTTCATATCCTTGTTCCTTTATGCCATCATCTCTGCAGGATACTCTCCAATCACCATAGAGCACAAGTTAAGCAAATTCTCATACTCCGTAGTGCCCGGTACCTAAAATAAGTCGATAAGTCAATTCTTGGTACGCACCTCATTTAAGCGATATATTTTCACCAAGAATCCCTATGAATCATGCTTATACTATTACATATCAAATCTGGACCTTAGGGAGAATTTTGGGTCAAAAATCAAGCAAAATTTGGAAAATACACTATACTCGGTCGACCGAGCACTGCAGTTATAAAATGCCCCGGTCGACCAGGACATGTTGACTTTGACCCCTCACGGTCGACTGAACACCTGTGAACAAATTCCCTCGGTCGACCGATAGTTTCGGTTTCCTCCTGGTCGACCGAAACATGGCACAATACACCCTTTCGGTCGACTGGCAATCCTAGTTCATTTTCACCTCGGTCGACCGAAATGTGTCGGTGCCTGGAAAATCTCAAGCGTCGGTCGACTGTATCAAGTTCTGGTTGACCGAGCTGCTATATATATATATATATATATATATATATATATATGATTTCTTCATTTTCAGCTCATTTGCACGAGATTCTTAAGAGACTTTCCATTCCTTCTTCGTATTTCTATCAATCCAAGCCTCACAATCTTCATTGCCATGGCCCACATTGAAGCCCATGATCTTGCTTATGCGGAAGATGAGTATTTTCTCTCCAATAGGTGCAAGATGCGGTATATACGGGAGTTCCGTCCTAAGGAAGCTATATTAGGTAAGATACTCGACTTAGTTTTTATGGGCCATTTTTAAAATATTATGGATATGTTCGAGTATCAGGGGTGGAGATCTTTTATCTCCTACCAGCCTGGGGGGCATTACCAGACCTTCGTTAGAATGTTCTACCAACCTAGGCAATGATGAGAACGGGTACTTCTCCCGTGTTCTGAGGACAGATGTGCGCTTCGACGCACAATATATCTCTGACGTCCTCGACATTGGCCGTGGCGACTTTGAGTGCCCCGACGTGGGTAACTCTTGGATCTTTGAGCAGGAATTTACCGTAGCCACATTCGCCAACCTGACCATGTCTAACCCTGGCACTGCTAGCCAGAACCATCCTCCCCAGTACAGAAAGTTCAGTTTAGAGGCTAAGGTCGTGCACCATCTAATCACATACAATGTCCTGTCCAAGGCGGGATCTAGAGTGCATGTCTCCTTTTTAGACTGCTTTATTATGTGGTGCCTTTTTGCTCGGAAGAAGTTGGACTTGCCGAGTTTGATTGTCTGTTGGATGATGGCCAAGACGATTGGCCACCGAGTGATCATGCCATATGGGGGAATCCTGAACAAGTTGTTCAGGAATATCGGAGTCAGGAGGACGAATGTGGCTTCACTAAAGAGGAGACATCCGACGGACACTTTCTCTGGCGTGACCCTTAGACTGATGGGTTACGAGCTCATAGGGAACATTTGGGCGCCCTCTAGAGCAGCAGCAGCACAAGTAAAGGCCCCACAGGAGCCACCACAGCCTCCATAGCCATTGAATGTGGATCTCATGGCTGCTATCTCCGGCTTGTTTGACATGTTCATACAGTTTCGTGGATTAGTCCAGTCAGACTTGCAGGACTTGGTATCGTCATCCGCTGGACTTCGACAGGAGTTCCAACAGCACTCCATCTCCACTGATAGCCGCCTTACAGATTTGGAGCGGACCATGACAGCTGGCTTCAGTGAGCTGAGTGATCGCATTCAGGAAATGCAGGATGAGAGGGACAGGATGACTATGGATTTTGATTTTGATGCTGCCGATGGTGGTGATGGAGGAGAGGATGGAGGAGATGATGGAGGGGAGATCTAGACTCCAGAGTTGTCCGCAAATCAGATGGCGTGGCCTTGATTGTTTTTGTTTTATCTTATATCATCTGATCTGTATTAAATAAAAACAGCTCTTTCATTTTATTTTGTACTCTCATGATATTATTGACATACTACCCCAATTATTTATGATACATATACATCTGCAGTTTCTTGACTTGTATAGTGGTTAATTGTGTATTGTATTGAAATGCATGAGTAGTATAGAATGCCTACTGCATGGAGGATGCAGTTGTTGATAATTGCCTACTGGTAGATGATAAGTTCTCGCATGCCTTACTTCTATGATACTGTCTGTTTAAGAACGGTTTTTGTGCAGGTAAAATTTGGGAAATGTCCTGCCGGGCATGCTGCCGAATTTTCTGTAGACATTTGCCCAAATAATTGAAACATTACTTGTGTATGCCAAATATATATATATACATGTGAAGTAATTGCTTCATAATTTGCATACATTTAGGGGGAGCATCTAAAAATAAATGTCTATCTTGTCTTGCTCACAAAATATGTTTGGATTATATCTACTTTTAAATCAAGTGTGGCTTGTGCTTAAATGGAATGCTTTAATCATAAATTTGAAAGATGTTCTTGTTGCCATTGTTACTTGATTTGCCATATGATCATGTATGAAAATCTTAAAATTTCTGGATCATTATGGTTATGATTTTTCTGGTCATAATTTAGTATGTGCATAATTGAAAACCCAGAAAAATGTTGTTTGATTGTCTTAAAATTAAAGTTCTCTTTTCTTCAAACAACTCCCTCCAGTAATTTTTGCACATATCAAAGGGGAATATATATATTTATTATATACATATGTATATCTATATCTATATACTCATATACATATCTATTTATGAAAGCAAGAACTGAACTCATATTGAATATATTGTATGTCTTGCTAGTGTGCTTACATGCCTTCATGACTTGTGTTTTCTCTCTATTAAAATCTTATGTCATGAAGTATCTTAAAGGTGTTGTATTATATAACTGGTTCATTGGTAATATGTGAAAATGCATGTGAACTAGTTAGACTATATTTATGCTTAAACCTTTTTTTTGATATCATATGCCGTGTGTTCTTAACTCAAATCTTCCACGGGTCTTATGATACGTTTCAACTTCAAATGGTTTGTGTATACTTCTAGTCTAATCATGTTTGATATGTCATTTGAACATCGTAATAACCAGTTATATCGTTTGTATGCTTAATTGTTGAGGTTATCTTTATCAGTCTTTGTGCATAAGTATAACCATTATATTATTGAATGATTGAAAGATTACACCTCTATTCTAGGCGTTCACCATACTGAACTGTTTAAGTAGTCGTGGATAAATTGCTAGGAAATATAAACTAAAATAGGTTACATGTTATACAGGATTTATTTTTGGAAAGTCCAATTTACAAACGACACTCTGCCAAAATTTTCCTAAATCTTTCCAAAATTTCTCTTGTATAACTGTACTAATTACCCATGACCTAGGATTTTATTTCAAATGACCTTTTTTGTTGTTGCCAAAAGGGGGAGATGAAAAGAAGGCAAAATAATGGGAATACATTGGATGCATCTTGTGAGGGGGAGCCTTCTTAGGCTTAACCCTATATTTTTGCTTGTCGTATTTGTCATCATTAAAAAGGGGGAGATTGTTGACCTTATGGGTCACACCCAGTTTTGATTATGACAAATACTCATTGTATCTAATGAGTGTTTGAGGTTTTGTGCAGGAACTAAGGGTGTTAAAATAAAGATGTGCACAAAGTCAAGTAAAGCCCGAAGACCAAAGTTTTATTTCATATTATAATATATTTAATTGGTCTGTAATAGTAAGTAGGTACTAAGCTCACACACATCACATGTATGATTTACTACGTAAGCTCAAACGAACCATGAATAAGAAAGGACCTTAGGGTGTAGGTCGACCGACACCGGACTTTTTTCGATGTCTTTATTTTGGACCCAAGTGACCCTAAGACACACACATGTACACATATGATTGTTAGGCACTTGAATAGGGCTTGTTTGTTTTAAAATGAGACCGAAATGCACACATGATGCACTTTCGGTCGACCAGCCACGCCAGTACATTTTGGCCTGGTCGATCGAAACCGGTCCGAGTCAACTATTGACCAAGTCCCTGGTCGACCGAGCCCTTACAGTTCATTTGACCCCGGTCGACCGAACCACTTGGGAGTCAACATTTTGACCTCCCGATCGACCAACCACTTTTTGTACTCCAACTACCTAGTCGACCGGAGGGTCCTCGGGAGAATTCCCAAAGGTCTGGTCGACCGAACCAACCAGTTCAAAATGGCCTAGTCGACCAAACCTCGGAAATTTGGAAAATCGCCTTGCCCCGGTCGACCGACCACTCAGTTCAAATTATTCCTAGTCGACCATACCACTTGAGTCCTGGTCGACCGAGACATTTCTGGTCGATCGGACCTCTCGGGTTGCCCTAATTTTTTTACCACAGTTAATATTTTTAAACAGGGTTAAAATGCTTTAAACATCATTAAACTTTCTTAATAATACCCAATAGGTCCCCAACGGTCATATTTTCTCCCATGTCTATATATATGACTTCATTTGAGAAAATTAAGGGTGATTAGCCACTTTGATTAGGGAAAAACTCTCTGAAAAATAAAAACCCTATACTACTCATTTTCTTACTCAAACCACTCATACTTGCCTTCTATCATTGCCTACATATTTTGTAAGTTGATTGAGTGTTTTGCTTAAATAAGTTTGCTCTCCTTATGCTACTTGTTTGACACAATTTTCTTGAGAGCCAAACCTAAGGATTCTTAGGGGGCTTTTTCTAATAAGCCTTTCCTAAGAAAACTTTGTTAGATCTTCTAAGCTTGCACCTTCATTGCAAGATCTTGAGAAGAGTGTATTTGTTTTTGTTTGCAAAAACTTTTCAAACACTTCCAAATCTATTGTACTTTAATCTTGTAAAATATTTGAAGAGATATTTGTTTGTGTAACAGTGGTCTTTGTTACAATATTCTTTCACTCATATATTATTTGCTGAATACAAAGATTACATATCTTTTGCAAACCAAGCATATACATCGTTTAATACTTACATGCTTGAGTTATCTTACTAATTGAAATACTGGAGACTTGACATCTTTGTGTGAACTTATTTGTTGAATATTGTGTGATACAAAGACTGCTTGTTTGCCACTCTCACGTACGCATTACACATATAGAAAACACTTTTGAGAGTTGAACCATTTAGACCACATTGAGCTTACATATTATTTCATATTGTGATGTATATTATTGCGCGCATTTGGGTACATATCTACTTTACACGAAAGCTTATTCATTATACCATTTGATTGTACTTCAAATACTATTGTATTTCTAGGCACGGGCCTGAAGAGGGAGACTAGCCCTGGAATAGTCCCGGATTGGCTTAGACCTGGTTAGGAAAGTTAGGTGCGTCGTCCTGTTAAGGCGTGTAGGTTAAGGCCAGCCCCGCTAATTGACTTGGTGTAGGTTGAGGTTAGCCCTGTGTTAATTTGACCTGGTTGTAAAAGGTGTCGCTCCACCCTTAAGTGAGCTTTTAGTGGAATCCTTTGGCTTGCGAGCTAAAGGCGGGGACGTAGGCACAGTTAGCCGAACCCCGATAACATATCGCGTGTTTGTTTACATTTCCACACTTTATATTTACCGCACGTGTATGTTGTTATGTGAATGATGCGCTTGATTTGAATTTCCATATATTATATTTATCGGCGTATTTGGAAATTGCATAGACTGACCCTAGGTTGTGTATATACTGTTGTTAGATAAAGCAACCTAGGAGAAAAAGTTTTAAATTCCAATTCACCCCCCCTATTGGGAATACACCTTTTCTAACAGGATTCTCATGAGGTCATCTTATTCCCACCTGCCTCGATCCCTCCGTGGATAAGTTTCATAGGAATTCCATTCCTACGGGAATAATATTAATTGAATAAATATTTAGCATTAATATTAAATAATTTTAATTAGAGAAAACTATATACATGATTTTAATTGAAATATAAATTATTTTAAAAATATCTATTAGAAGTGTAAAAATTTATGTTAATTAACATTTGTAATTTATTAAATAAACATAATATTATTATTGTCTTATACAATTTTAATATAATACATTATATTGTCTTCAATCATTTCAGTTAATAAATTATTAAATGTTAAATACTTTAAATTTATAATTGTTAAGCATGCATTTCTTGACCTACTTTACAGGCATGACTCGTTTTGACATAAACCATGGTATATGCCCAATGGGATACAATGTAGGAACTGCTACATACCCTAAAAGGAGGAAGAGTGGGGAGGAGTAAGGGAAAAAGGTAAAAAATTACTGTAAAAACTTATGTTCAGTAGGATACAATTTTGGGCCATTGTACCTACTGAAATAATGGTTATTGGAGTGTTTTACGTAAAAATAATCTTCTTATTAGTGTATATTTATAACGTATGACTGTTATATTGTGTTGTTTATTTTGTTGACCCAATATTCTATGATATGAGTAATAGTAAACTGAGTACTGGAACTCAAAATTTGATATACATTTAGCGTAGTGTGGGCTAAATTTATATAAGTAATCGTTACTGTAGAAATTTTGGTAAAGTCCCCTTTAAAAATTAAGTATATCCATCCATGCACCTTTTCAAAGAAAACATTTATCCTAAACAATCGATGCCAGTATGATCACAACGTTACATTGACAACTTTCATACACATTCAACGTATCAAATTACTGTAAAAATTTCGGCAGAGTCCCTTTCAAAAATTGAGCATATCCATCGATGCACTTGTTCAAATAAAACATTTATCCTATACAGTTGATACAATATGTTCACAACGTTACATTCAAAACTTTCTTACACATCCAACATATCAAATTGCTATAAACATTTCGGTAGAAATCCCTTTAAAAATTGAGCATATCCATCCATGCGCTGTTCAAAGAAAACATCTATCCTACACAATCGATACTAGTATGTTCACAATGTTACATTCACAATTTTCATACACATCCAATATATCAAATTACTTCAAAAATTTAGGGAGAATTCCCTTTAAAAAATAAGGATATCCATCCATGCACCTGTTAAAAGAAAACATCTATCCTACACAATCGATACCAGTATGTTCACAACGTTACATTCACAACTTTCATACACATCCAACATATCAAATTACTAGAAAAATTTTGGCAGAATTCCCTTTAAAAATTAAGCGTATCCATCCATGCACCTATTCAAAGAAAACATATATCCTACGCAACCGATACAAGTATGTTCACAACGTTACATTCACAACTTTCATATACATCCAACATATCAAATTACTCTAAAAATTTTCGCAGAATTTCCTTTAAAAATTGAGCATATCCATCCATGCATCTATTCAAAGAAAACATCTATCCTGCACAATCGATACCAGTATGTTCACAATGTTACATTCACCACTTTCATGTATACGTTCGTGGGAAACAATACAAAACGTTCATTCACACTTGTCATAACCAAATTTCATTCCCATATACATCCTATGGAAAATGAATAAATAAATCTAATTATAGATAAATAATACAACAATGCTCTATACAATTGAAAAAATAAAAAAAAAATAGAATGTTGTACACATGAAATAATAGAATGATGATCTATACAAATGTAAAAATGGACAAGTAGATGTTGTACAAAAGAAACAATACAACGATGATCTTTACAAATGAAAAAAATGAATAAATTTATGTTGCACAAATGAAATAATACAAAGATGATCTATACAAATGAAATAATGAACAAATAGACGTTATATAGATGAAATAATACAATGATGATCTATAAAAATGATGATCTACTACTCGGTGCCATAAGGAGGTCTTCTTCGGTGTCGGGGTGATTGCCGTCTCCGTTTGCCCTCTCTTAGTTGGTCCTCCGCATCTGATGTCCGGGCTCGTCGATGTGTTACATGTTGATCATCTTCACCAATATGTACTACATCATCTATATCCATGCGAAGCGGACGGGGAGCTAACTCGTATGAAGTCTCTGGACGAGTTTGAGGTGGAAAAGCGGGTGCATCCACCTCCTCTGCATCGAGAGGGTCTTCTAGCAGGTATGACATCAACGGGGGGCGGCAGAGTCAAATAGGGCATCCACCTGTCTACTGGACGAGTTGGCAATATCGGTGGCTATCGATGGGGCATGCGGTGCAGACGGCCCAAATACGTACTCCGCCTGTACAACGAGCAGCGAGAAGATCAGACTTGACCGATGACTAGAGAAAGCTGCTCAACCTCCTTGTACTAAAGTTGCTTGACCTCCTAGAGGTGCCGGGGCTCGTCGTGGTGTAGGGATCTGTTGCCCGCCCTCGTGGACAATGTCCAAACTTGCTTTCGCTAAATCCTGGACAATGGGCTCTGAAGAGAGTAGGTCAAATTGGTGTAGTATGTCCGCCTATAGCATACAAAAAAGCGGTTACCACATTAACATCATAATGTAGATAGTAAAAAATTAGGTGTGCATTAGAGTATTCTTACGAGGATCATGTAGACCGTTGCGGTCTTATCCACGAAGCTTTGTGTGATGGACCTATACTACGTATAATATGGGTCCTCTAGATCTATCGAACCGTCCGCCTCCACTCCCTGTATGATGTACTCTCATCGATGCCCCCATATAGTCACATACGTCGCATGCTCAGAAGCCCAATCCATGTTCCTGTGACCGCGACCATCAATCTCATGTAGGTCATCCCCAGGTACATTGACCCCCGAGATTTGTCAAGCGTCCAACGTCGGCTGGATGGGCAATGAGTATTTTGAAGCAAATCTCTCTAGACAAACCAGTGAGATTTGCCACACGTCCAGCATCGGATGGTTGAGTGATTAGGGTTCCCAAGCAAATCTCACTGGATAAACCAGCGAGATTTGCCACGTGTCCACAGCAGCATCCTTCATCCATAGTAAATCTCACTACTTGGTCCATCGAGATTATATCAGAGTCATTCTGGGAAATACTTCCCAGAATAGGGTATTATTTAATATATATATATATATATATATATTTAAAAAAAAAAAAGATAAACCGAGAAAAAACTCATCCACTATTCTATACTTCAATTCTGCAGCTTGCATAGACAACATTTCTTACTTTAGACTTATGGAGAAGATCTTGATTCTATGTGTAGGGACCATCCTCATAAGTATTTATTTTATTGGCATGCATATGGTAATAATAATTCAATTCAATCCCCCTCACTTAATCACGTAAACGTGGAAACACTAATAAAAATTCATTAAGTTGAATTACATTTGTTTAGTTGAAACCAACTCATAATTAATTCTCACATTAAAAGGGTCAAATATGGTTTAAACTTTTTATCCGTCTCTAAATGAGTCCGTTAACGGATTTTAGATTTTATCATATGAATATTGGTTTATCTTTAACAACTAATATCTGAGTTTATAGATAACCCCATATACCTATGCTTATTAGGCATTAGTCCAACTAATATAAAAATCTAATCAATACTTAGTCTAATACTCCCAACTCTTGCACTATTGGGTGAGTTTTTAGATCTGCCCCATGCCCACATTCAAACTCAAGGTCTAATACTCAATTCTCATAATTAAAACAAAAGTTTTAAATTCATGATTTGAAAATATATATATATATATATATATATATATATATATAATTTTGTGATAGGTAATTGAAATTTAACGTTTTTTTACCAAATTCTATGTTTTTTTTTTTCAAAAAAAAAAAAACTTTAGTTGATATGTGATATAAATTGTTCTTTGGATAGTAAAAAAATTATATTAGGAATGAGAATGGCGAACTATCCATCATCTGCCACATGTTATCTGATTTGAAACATTATAAATCAATCACTTAATTGAGTCAGATACAAATTATAATTTCCTTACCCAATAATCTGTCTAATTTGCTATGAATTACCCAATCCGATCTTTTTTACCAAGTCTAATCACATTGTACACACCCCATATTTATCCAAACATTATATAGAAAAGCTTTACTTTTGCACAAAAAAAATAATAAATAATTTTTTTTAAATTTTATTTGAAATTTCAATGGGGTGCCATCTAAGGTCTTCTTTTATTCTAGTAGCCCTCAATTAGGACTCTAATCCATGCTAGAATAAAATACACATACATCCACTTCCATTACATCATTCACATTACTTTGCAAATTAAGATATATACAATGTTAATTCAAAGTATAGCAAAATCAGCTGTTTTATTCAAATCTCCATCTTCATAAACTCAGAGTTAAGTCACCCTTTATTGAGTCTATATTCTGCATCCACAAGAACACAAGCATAGTTAGCCCAAGTTTACTTGAATATTTCAAATTGAGGCCCAATGCACTCAACCCGCTATTCTAAACCCAGCCTAAGTTGCAATAAGCCCATCCTAAGCTAGCTCAAACTCTCCCTTTTTCTTAAGCTTGGCCAATCCCTGCTTCACTACCATGCAAGCATAGTCACTGCTCCCCACTGCCCTTTGCCCCCCACTACCCAATATCAAAGATGTTAGGGATTTATATTGAAAGACATGCTTTATGTAATCAATTTTAGTATTTATTAATAACTTCAGTTATTTCATTTTAATGAGAATCTTTGTAAGTAATGTTTGTCTGACATTATTTATTTAATGATTATGCATGTGTGTCTTTTATTCTATATAGTAGGTGATCTAGTGTGTAGAGTACGACTTATATATAAAAGATTAGATCATTAGTTCTTATAGAATATAAGTTTATTTTTCACATTCTTAAATGAAATTGGACACGCCGTTGGTAGGATTGTAGCACAAGGTTTTAATAGGTCTATCTTAACTATTGGGAATGATATAGTTCCAACTCCTTGTGCTAGTACACTTTTTGTGTATTAAACAAGATCATCTTGGGGTAATTGTTTTTATACTGATTATATAAAACAATTAATACCTCATGGTTATTATGAGTGCTTATGCTCTTAATCATGATATGACTATTGAACACGTGCATATAGTGTTTATTACTTTGATTCATGGAAGAGTGAGATTCTTTATGGGTCAAAAAATTTAATGAGTGGGGTGATGACATTATGTGTATGGTGAATATTAATTATTGATGGAATCCACGTCTCAGTATCGGGATTGATGATACACCATTGAGGAAGCTTATAAGTTTTGATTGTGTCAAACCCTGCAGGTGGATTTTGAATCGAACATATCAAATAAGTTAAGTAGAAGGTCTCAGGGAATTAATATGTCAATTAATCAATAGACGGGTATCTGTAATCTTTATGTGGAGAGATAAATAAGAATTTAGTAATAGGAGCTTGAAATTTAATTTCAATACGAAACGAAGTGCAATTATAATTCTTTAGTTGTATGAAATATAATTAATGCAATTAAGGATGAATTCATGTCAGACTTGGAGTTCTTAATTACGTGGGAAGCCCTAGTCATATTTGCCCAGTGGTCCCTGTTGTAGCCTATATACACGCATTCCATTCAGCAGCTAGGGTGAGACAAAAGAACTCTCACAGAGGCAGACATTTTCTCGAGGGAAGAAAATCCTAGTAGCCACTTAGTAGCCCACCATATTAGGAGCAAGGTGTGCTCAAGGAATACAGTAGAAGATTCATGGTCACCTTCATAGCTCATTTTTGTACTTGCAGATTCGGGATTAAACCAGACAGATCTCACAGGTATAATCCTAATCACATAATTAGGGTTTGCATGATCAAATTATTATTATTTTTTATCCGTATGCACTGCAGTCGGATCTTAGTGCTATTCTGCAAGTCCCATCAATTGGTATCAGAGGCTCGATTGATACTGTATATGAATAATAATACCATGTTCTTCAAAAATCAAACCAATGCATGCTTAGGGTAGAACGTGTGTATGCACTAACTTGTGTTTCGTAGTGTTCTGTCTAGTAATTATGGTCACACGAATGTATTTTTTCTGATTGTGATTGTTTATTACAAGATTTGTAGCATGTGAACTCCGATTATGGAGGCATATGATTTTGTGATCTAATTTAGCTTCATTCAAGAAGGAGGCATAGTTGCGGCGTGTGAATAGTGGTCAAAAACTGAGTGAAACCCTAGTTACAGAATAATGATCAGATGGCCAGTAACGGCGCATAGCAATGGCAAAAAATAAGAAAAATCCTAGAACAGTGATGCGAAGTGTGAATAGTGGTCGAATCTCGCCCACCGATCCCCGACACTACGTAATGACAAACAAGGATTAACGGTGTTATGATGCAAGCTGCTTGACCATAATAGCCGAGATATTTATTATATCATATTTATTTTTTATACATGCTTGCTTGGCGTGTTTGTCATTCTTGTGTTATGTCATTAGCATGTAAAATTTAAAATTTCAATGTTGGTTTATGCATGTGCAACTAAAGAATAAAAATAATTCTTAAGTTATAATACAATTTTTTTTAATAAAAAAATAATTAAAGGAATTTAGAATTTTATTTGTTGCGTATTTTAGTTACCAATATTGAAATATTAAATTTATTGGAATATTAAACATGTGTTTGTATCCCTTGTGAATTAAATAACTAAGTGAGTGAGGGAATTTATTACATATAAATCCCATGGCCTCCATCACTAATTTATAGGTGAAGTAATTATTTTTATGTGATGATATTAGTATCTTCCTCCCCATTGGATGGAATTAATTATAGACTCACCAAGTATAAACTCTAGTAATTGTTAGTATTGGGTCACCTCTCCATATGAGGATTCACTACGAGACAACATGTCTAGCATTATGTGATGGTATACACTTAGTTATGAATAATAGTATCCTCACCATCTGAGTCACTGCTATTGTTTATAGAACCAAAGATAAGTCAGCAGTTTAATTTTTCTTGCCATAGTTACTTGCCTAGATAGTAAAATTAATAGGTCCTCACCTATCTACACAAATGTTGAATAGTAGACAACCTCCCATCGAGGTATACTACTCACGGTGTGTTAGGTTGCTAACAAGTTCTTTAAAAGAAAATATTGATAGAGGGAACCATATTCTTTTAATTGAATTAAAAGTTTATTATTGCTCATTATATTTTGTTATAATATGTGATTCTCAAGATTAAATTGGCTTTCAATCCCCTGGCTATTTTTCTCAAAGAAAACAAACTTGTTGGACCTAATTATATTGACTGGAAAAGGAACTTAGATATTGTACTAACTACAAAGAAGTACAAGTATGTGCTCGTAAAGGTATGTCCACAGAAACTCGATGAAGGAGCAACCGATAAGGAAACCCAGGCTTACTGCAAGTGGATTAAGGCTGATGAGATGGCATGGTAATACATTTGGCATCTATGTCAAATGTTCTGTAACATCAGCATCAGTTTATGCCTTTTGCCTATGATATGATGCAGAACTTTAAAGAAAGGTCTGGGGATCAAAATCGTGCTGCTAGGCAGACTGCTATGAAGGAACTTATGAATACTACTATGGTAGAAGGGACGCCAGTAAGTGATCATGTTTTGAAGATGATTGGTTTTCTCAATGAGCTAGAGATCCTTGGAGTTGAAATCGATGAGGAAAGCCAGGTCCATATCATTCTCCAGTCACTACCTGACTCTTTCAAGCAGTTTTTCTTGAACTACAACATGAATAAGCTTTCTTACTAATTGGCATGACTACTTAAAGAGCTTTAAGAAGCTGAGGGCCTCATCAGGAAGTCAACTATTGCTCTTGTGTCGAAGAAAGTTTCTTCTTTTAGGACAAAAGTCCAAAAATTAGCAGAAAAAGGATCAAAAACCATAGGGAGCTCCTTCACTAGTACGTGGGCCGCAAGATGGAGTGAAAGAGCCTAAGGGCAAGTGTTTTCACTGCAAGCAGCCAGGGCACTGAAAATCACAATGTCCAGTTTATCTCGCCAAATAGAACAACAAAGTTATATCTCATTCGCTAGTAGTTGAAACATATTTAGCAGTGATGTCTACTAGTACTTGGTGTGTAGATACAAGAGCCACTATTCATATTTGCAATTCTTTGCAAGGGTTCTAGCAAACCCGCCAACTAAGTGATAGGGAGATTTACTGAAAACTAAGGTGTAGTCCCAAGAGAGGGGTGAATTGGGTTTTAAACTTTCTTTTAAAACTTTTTATGAATTTTTTAACTTAATTTAATTATCTCAACGAATTCATGATTTCTTGTTGATCTAGCAATCACACAATAAAAGCATAATTCGCTTTATCTACTCCACAACCACAAAACAAAGAAACATTCAATCAACCACTCAAACTAATTAACCAAAATGCAAGTAACCAATCAATTAGCTACACAATATTCAATCAAGATGTTTAGTTTGTCTGCAGCCTTGTGGTGAATGAAATTGTAAGCCCTATAGAGAATGTAATTTGTTTCTCAATTTGATATTTAACATAACATCCACACTCTTCCCAAAATTCAGAATTCAAATAAACTTTTAGTTAATTTATCTTTGGGTGTTAACTAATCAATGTACTCCCTTTGAGGTTTTTGCAAAGTATTAATTAACTAATGTACTCCCTTTCGGTTTCCGCAATCCCAAATCAAAATTAAACTTTAAGTTTACTTGATTTCCAAATTTATGTAGTATATATGATTTAGGAATTTAAAACATCCACGCAGTTAATATATGTGCTGAAAATAAAGAGCAAGGGAAAGAGAGAGTGAGACCACGATATTTACGATGTTTGACTTATCCCAAGCCTAAGTCCTCGCCTTTGGAAAACCATCAAAGGATTCCACTAAACCAGTTCCTTTCCAGGAGAAACAACACCGTTACACACTCCTTCAATAGGTAAGAGCACCACCTCTCCAAGTGATATCCCCTTACTCGGTCACTCCTTCAATAGGCTAGAGATACACCTCTCTAAGCGATGCCCCACACTTAAAAATAATGATCCAAACAATACTTGGAGTCGTCAATATACAAGAAAATAAAAAAGAATTTCTGTGTACAAGAAACACTCTCTAAAAGGAGCAGGTTAGTACAAGTTCATCACTATATACTTCAATGTAAAAAAATCAATATGAAATAGAATAAAGCTCAAGTGTAGAATTCACCAAATTATTTCTTAGATGATGATTGGCAATAGAAACTCAGAGTAGTAAGTATCAACACTTTATAATATCTTAGTAAAATAGTTTTGCAATGAGTGAGCAAGAGAACTTTGTAAGAACAAGAGTGCTTTCAGCTTATGAATTAAAATTTTCAATTCTTGGTGTGTTTTGATTTGCAAAATCATGCATGGCTTTCAAAAATGTTTTTCGTGTTGCCTAAGATTACTTGGAGTATCTTCCAGGTTTTTAGAAAATAAGAGGCACAAGCAGTCTTTATTTCAAATTTAAAATATTTAAAAAATTTACCCATTAACAGTGTTTGGATGACTGAAGTCTCGAGTTCAGTCTTCTGAAGTTCTTTAAAGCACTAAAAAATCAAGTTTAGATACAGGATCAGACGATTGAACTTGAGGTTCATATTTTTAAAGTCTCCGTTAAATTGACTAAACTCACACTTCAGTATTTTGAAGGTACACTGTCTTCTCAGGTTTTCAACAAGAAAAACTTCAGTCTTCTGCACTTAATGTTTACTCTTCTGGGCAAACAAAAACTTGACAGCTTCAACCCCCCTTCAGTATTTTGGTCATAAGTTTTTTTGTACATATCCATATTAGTTGATCTTGGCATCAACAGAAAGCTAAGAGAAAATCCTACAACTTTTATGTTGAACATGTTTTAAAATATGAAGGTTTGGATAGAGAAAATACTCATCAATGCTGATGTAGAAAAATTTACAGCATTTTAAAAATCCTATTTTTGGTGCTTTTCATTCCAAAAATAATTTTAAGCTTTTGAAATAATTTTTGACCTTATAAAAATATTTTTCCAAGTATTTGAAAAGGTATCTAGGTCCAATAAATTTACCTAAGAGCTTCAAAATATTTCAAACGATACTTAAACTTTAAAGTACTTACATAAAGACTTCTAAGACATTTGACATTTTAAACACTTAAATCTTAATGCTTGTTTTGGCTCTTTCATGGTCTTCAAGTTTTAATATTCTTTGAGCTTTCTCTTTAACATCATGCTCTCATATTCTTCAAGTTTTCTTTAAATCATCTTTGAATCCATGCTTTAAGCTCCATATGATCATCATTCTTTGAAGTATAACCTTTCAATGGTTCCTTGTGAACACTTGACCTTGCTTTCTCTAAGTGAGTCCTAAAATGCCATCACTTAACCACATATGTTAAGTTCTCACTTTTTTGTTAGCATCAAAATAGGATTTTAAGCCTTGTAAGGCCAACAATCTCTCCCTTTTTTATGATGACAAACAAGGATTAAAAATTTGAGTGAGCCTTAAAATGACTCCCCCTTTCAATAAGTGTCATCTTGACAAACTTAACAATATCCTGATCAATTTCTAAAAAATCTTTTACTATCATGCTCATCACATTATTCAAGTTCAAGATCATTCAATATCAAATACTTCACCCCTTTCAAAATTTCAAAATTTTCAATATACCAAACTCAATTTTTTCTCAAAACTACTCCCACTTTTGACATCAATCAAAAAAGTAGGATACCAAAAATCATATTTTGAGCATATGAATATCAAACATGCATATCAAGCATATATACACACTCAATTCATTATTTTTCAATATGGCATGTGTAGTGTGCTTCAATAGTCAAATAGTCATGAAACCAATTTAGAAATTTTATTAATTTATGATACTAATTGAAAATTGCATATGATACCAATTGACAATTAGGAAGGAATTATAATACAATCAATAAGTCATATCACTCCCCTTGCATTTAATATATTCAAATTTGATAGCAATTATGCTTTTAAGTTTATCATTCCATACTTCAAATATATCATGTATGTGCTCATGAGTATTAATTCCAAATACCAATATCATATCATTATCATCATAACATGCTCATGGATATAGTTATGCTTGTCATGCTCAAATACCAATTGAACTTATGATTTGTGACACCAATTCAACTTTTTAAAGTGTGATACTAATTAAAATATTCATAGATACCAATATACTTTATACATACCAATGCTAATATCACATCATGCATAGCTCATGGATACTAAGAATACTAGTATTATATCCTTCATAACTCATAGATACCAATATAAAGAGCAGTACAAGATAAACAAATTTATCCACATGATTTATCATTAGCATACATGGTCAAGAATTAATCTCATATAAAAATTCATGCTTATACTAAATAATCTCATGCTTAAATTTACAATATAGTGAACCATACATCTTAAGTTAAGTCATGATCATGTCTTTGATACTTTCGAAATTTTAGCATAGAAGTATATAGCATATCAGCATATCATGTAAGCAGGGAGCATATCATTATCATTTGCATTGTACTACAATATTGCTCAAGTTTTTCCCTTTCTTAAATATCTGTCATTCTTAAATATTTCTCATTTTGTTCAAAAACGTTTTCTTAATCAAAATATTCGTGCAATAAGCTTGAGTTTTGCTTCCTTTTGATTTCATATGAATTTCCAAACTTTATATTTCTTTCCAAATCTCAATACTTTCCAAGTCAAGGCTTGTATGAATCATCCTATGATTTTGACCAACAATGTTATTTTTTTTTTATTTGTTTCAATTTAATAGACGTCAATAAGATTTAAATTTTTGTTTGAGATTTTCCATACAAGGCTTTTTATCTAGGTATCCATACTTTCTTGGATTCGGTTGGTTTAACAAGACATGTTTCTTTTACTTTCCAAACTTGTTTAGTTTTCACACCCTTTCTCTTAGATGGACATTCAAACTTTACATGTCCCTTCTTCTTACATAGGTAGCATATGGTATGAGTGTAAGCATTTGAAGAAGTGCTTGCATATTCTTTGGAGGCTTTTGTAAAGTACCCCATATAGAGGTTCTTCTTCCTTATATTTTCAACTCCATTAAATCCTATACCTTCTTTGTTTAAGGACATTCTTTGTGATCCTATCATTTTGTCAAGGTTTTCCTTTCCTTTTGTGAAATTGTAAATCATCTTTTCTTTATCTTCAATTTGACTTTTGAGATCATTTATCTCAATATCTTTTATGCGATCAATATTCTCTTGTGATTTCTCTACTTCTTGAGATAATTTTCTGATTTTATCCTCTAATTCAGAAATATATTTGTCTTTCTCATTTTCTATAAAGGATTAGGAACGAAGATCTTCTATTTCTTTCATCATATTTTCATTCTTGCATTCTAATTTCTTGACTTTCAAATCTTTTTCCTTTTCAGCAAGATTTTTAGCTTTCAACTCTTTTATCACTCCATCATTCTTGCTTTTCAATGGTATGTATTGTTTAGTTACTTTTACTAACATCTTATGTACTTTGAATAATCATTTTGAAGTTCTTCATGATTACGCACTAAAACTGCGTAATTAGGCATCTTAATCCGGTCATTAGGGCTTCTATTTTTATTTAAATGCGTAATTACGTCCAATATTTTAATAAAGTGCCTTATTTATAATTTTTAAGTTTTATCAAACAATTTATGAATTTTTCGCAATTTTGTAATTCCCGTATAACTTTCCCGTCTGAGCTTTGATTGAAACGATTCGAATTTTTGGAGAAAAAAGAGAGGATTATCTACAACTTCCATGTTTTAAGTTTCAAAGAGAAACAGACTCCAGGAAGGTCAAAATTGGTTGTGATTGCGGAAAGAAAGATGAGAAAAAAAAAAAGAAAAAAAAAAAAGGACTTGATGTGACCCCGCCATACAGGCCGAGTCGGGTTGGGTTAGATGGGTCAGCTTGCTGGGTCTAGGGCTTTCTTCCCCCCATATCTATGTATTCTTCTATTATCCTCTTTCCTGGCCGTGCCCCACACTCTTTTCTTTTCTTTTCTTTTCTTTCCTTTTTTTTTTTTCTCTTTCCCCTTGCTCCCTTTCTCTTCTCTCTCACTTTCTCCCTCAACTTTCTCTATTTTTCTACTATTTTTCCTTTCGACTCTCTCTGGTCTCCCTTCCTCCTCTCATCTTTTCTCCTAACTTTCCCTCTTTCCCTTTCCCTTTTCTTCTGTCTCTGTCTTCCCTCAGCCTCTCAGCCCTCTCCCTCTCCTTGCTTCTCACTCATACCTCTGCTCCTCTATTTTCCGCATGCACTAGTGGCCTCCGGCATCACAACCGCCCCCCAGCTCCGGCTTCCTCTCTAGCAGCAACACCAATCTTCCCAAGGCTACTGTAACCACAACACCAGCAGCTAGCCAACCACTCCAGCTCTTGGCCACCACAGCAAGCAGCTGAGCAACCTCTGCCTCTTGGCCACTACACCAAAACTTCTAGCCACTGCAACACCACCAATCCACTGCAGCACCAACAGCCAACACCTAGCCCCCGAACTAGCAGAAAATAGTTGCCACCCGAGAGCCCTCTGCAACTCTCCTCTTTCTCCAACTTTTCTCTCTCTCTCTCTCTCTCTCTCTCTCTCTCTCTCTCTCTCTCTCTCTTACTCTCTCTCAGCTTTTCTTTTGTTTTTTTTTTTTTTTCTAATTGAGTATTGATTTAAATTGTTTTGAACTTTATTAAAGTTTGCTTTAGACTTTGATTATTTTTTAGAATTTTTATTGAAGTATGAATTTTTATTGGAGTATTGAATTAGGTTTTTTATCCTTATTGCAGTATTTACTTATTTATAATCTAGTGAGGTCCAATTCGGTTCTAAGATAAAAATAACAAGGAAGAAAAAGAATAAAATATTAAGTGTGTGTTTTTATTGTGTTCTTTTATCATTTAAGTCATTAATGATTAATTTTGGTTTGAGTTTTTGGTTCTTGTTAAAGGTTCAGTTTTTATCGTCTGTGTATGTGTTTGAATGAGTTCTATTATTGCGTGTTTTAATTCCATGTTCTAAGTTACCATATTTAGTTAATGTCTGTTTCAATGTTTCCTTGAGTAGATTAGGATTTCCATTCTTGCTCTTTAATTCAATGTATGCTAGTTTTATGATTTTAATTTACATGTTTATTTAATTGGTCCAAATAAGTCTCCACAATCTTGAAAACACCTGAATTTGAACTGAGTTAAGTACCCTTTAATTTCGATTAGAAAAATGTGAAATTTGAAATTAAATGCATTCCTTAAGGAGACGATCTAGCCCTTGGGTTAAATAGTATAGGACAAAACTCCTATAGTTGGGATGACTTCCAAGCTACTCATTTTTCGAGTGAGTCAAGTTTTTGGCGCCATTGCCGGGGAATGTCGGCCTTAGTCTCAAATTAGCTTTTTTCCCATCATTTTAATTAGTCTTATGAAAAAGGAAAAAAAAAAAAAAGAGTTTTGAAAAAAATAAAATATAAACAAATAAAAATGGCTACACCTGCACTGCGCATGATGATGGACTTTTTTGCAGCTTGAATATGCCACTGCATCCTCTTCCACAGTTTTGCCTAATGAAGAGTTTAATTTCATGATGCAGCGCAGGAGGATGTCATTGCTACCCGATTTCTACAGGACGGAATTTGAGTGCCCTTATCAGCACCTATTAGAGTTTGAGTTAACTTGCAATATGTTTTTCTCTCATGCTAGAACTGATGAATCTACTAGACTGCGTTTATTTATTGCTTCTTTGCAGGATGGGGCACAGATGTGCTTTCATTCCTTGAGATCTCACTCTATTACTAATTGGGTTAATATGGAGCGCGAATTTCTACATACATTTTGTCCCTTACAGAAAACTCAATTTTTACAGGAACAGATTATTCGGTTTGTGTAGCAGGGTGATAAGACTTTTCGAGCTTGCTGGGAGCGATTTAAGGATCTGCTAAGTACTTGTCCACATCACGGGTTTGACTCATGGAGGTTAGCTGATTGTTTCTATACTGCTCTTACCCCAGACTGCAAGTAATTTTTCTAGACCATGTGTAATGGAGAACCCCTCAGCGAGAATCTAGATCAGGTATTATCATTCTTTGATTACTTAGTTGAAAGTGTCCCACAACGGAATACACGATACAATCAAGCACCCATAACAGTTCAACATATCAACACAATCAGTGGTAGAGATGCATATGAGTCGACATACTATCCAGACAATCCTCCACTTCAATATCAGCCACAACAGATCCCTCAGAGTTGTATGCCATCATATTTTTTGAGGAGAGCATGACACAGATGGCGAACATGCTCCAGCAGTTCATGCAAACTCAAGTCAATCATAATAATGAATTGCGGGATATTATTAATGCGAGAAGCATGTAGTTGGACATCTTAGGAAAAGAGGACTTACCTATGGAACTTCAGCCTAGTCCTTAAGAGTACCAGCAGCAACAACAACAAATGCACGATGTTCTCTTTGAGACAGCAGAGGCCAACACATCGAGAAGCGGGAAAAAAGTTCCCCAACTTGAAACACTTATCACCAGTCAACCAGTACTCTTGATACTAGAAGTTACGGCTGAAACAGATGAATTCAAAGAAAAATCAGAGGAAACAGGCCTAGAAGTGGAGCAATTAGTTAATGAGGAGGTTGATACCAATAAGGAGTACCAACCTATAGTACCTCATACTTAGAGCTTGGAAATCGTGGAACCATCACTCCTGACTGAATTAGATGTCAAGGAGCCTAATGTGGAAATAGACACTTGTAGTGGTAAGATGATATGTACACCCGATAAAAAGGGTGAGCAAAGTAGTGAGAGTCTCATTTTCAAGGAACCAGGTAAAACTTGTAATGCTAATGCTTCTGAAAAGCTACAGGTAATTGTTCCAATAACTTTCCCTCAAGCACTAGTTCGTAAAGAAGTAAACTTCCTGGAAAATATGCGGAATAAAAACCCTTTCTTGTTAAAACAAGAGGGTTAATCTGCATACATATTGTCTAGTATTCTGATGTGTATTATTTATTTGAGGCTGATTTTCGTGTAGGTATGAAGACTGATCCATTGTGGCTGCTCAAATTTAGAGGCCCGCTAATTAAAGTTATAGACCTGCACCCACCAGACAAAATTCCTCCAGAGCCTCTGCCAGACAACTGTGATGTTTTTCTTTTCTTTATTTTCCTTTTATTTTACCTTATTTTATTTTTAGTTAATTTTCAAGTACATTTTCTTGTAGTTCAGTTTTTCTTTTCCATTACTTCGCCACTCAGGTATGCCCTACTTTTCCTGTGCACAGTTTTTCTATTTCTCCTATGCTTTCACATCTAAGACAATGTTTCACTTTAGTTTGGGGGGTGGGGTGAGCATTCGCATATGACACTGTGCACGTATACGTACTGGGTTTTATATTATAAAAAAAAATCAAAAAATAAAAAAAAATAAAAAAGAAACAGAGAAAGAAAGAATGAGCACTGAGGAATTACACTACATTATGTCATGCTTAACATTGACGTATACCCTTCACTAACTTGCGTATAACTTAAGAATGACACACTTGAGTCAATCATGTATAAATTATCTTTATATGATTTTATGACACCATGAAGAATTGATTGGTAGTACACTCGTTTTAATCTGGCTATATAATTTATTATATTTACACGGTATCTCACAAGGCTGAATAAACACATTCACATGATTCATCGCACTTAGGAGTTTCTTGTGAGCACTGAGAGAACACCCGTGGCGATTATGACACCTTGTGAGATATCCTTGAGCTATTTATTGTCCTTTTGAGCATTAACATCAAATTAGAGTTCATGGAACTCAATTCTTTTTTCTTTTTCTTTTTCTAGATGATTCCTTGTACACTAGTTTCTATTTTGATTTTCTAGCCTAGAGGTGACATCTAATGGGGAGATAGAAACCTAAGTCTGGTAGCCTACTTAAGATGTGAAGGCTGAGCCATCCCTAGAGATAGACTTAGTTCATGGACCACTATTCGAGCTCAATTCCCATTGATGGTATGAAGATAACAAAAGAGGTGTAAAGATTGTCCTAATTGATCAAGCAAAGATAGAAATTGAAGAATGAGTAGAAGAAAGAATAAGAAATAAACATGCGTATGAAATGAAATGCTAATGCCTGCTCCATAGAAATACCATAAAAAGTCTAGGACACAACACATGTTCTCCACATACGAAGATTCTTCAACCCGTTAACACCTCAGATGTATTCATGACCAGTTTGTGAATAAGTTGATCTAGGGTGGTCTCAACTAGATATGATGATTAGGTGAGAAGATGCTAGGGTGAAGGACCCGACACCTCATAGATAGGCTAGATCCTTCTCAAACTAGTTAGCTTTGTTTCTTTCAGTATGTGGGATGTTTGATCGCGACACTCCTCCTCATATATAACGAGTGAACCCATTTTCTTTAAGTGTTCTTGAGGGTATGCTAGTTAGGCTGAGTCAAAGCGACCGTTCTGTAGGTGTCCACTGGTATCCTAGGTGTACTGAGTCACAAATATCACACACACCTTAAGAGTTCACTTGTTTATACTCAAACTTATATGACTGCATTAACTCTGAATTGTGCCGCTGATTAATTTAATTGTGAGTATACTGTTCTTAAATGACATATAAATGATAAAACTTGCATGAGTGACATGCTTCGAAGTTGTGTGCATTGATTATGAACGAGCTAGTGTGAAATTCAGTTATGTTCTTGTATGAGAAACGGTATGGTTTTGTCGCATGTGCATTAATTTCATGTTCATTAGAGTTCATAGTTGTGGGCACTACCTTGAAATTCATTCATGTTATTTGCTAGAGACTAGCAAAACGTTAGTTGAGGGGTGTGATTACGTGCGAAAACTGCATAATTAGGCATCTTAATCCGGTCATTAGGACTTATATTTTTACTTAAATGCCTAATTATGTCCAATATTTTAATAAAGTGTCTTACTTATAATTTATGAGTTTTATAAAAAAAATTTATGAATTTTTGGTAATATTTTATTGCAAGAAAATTCCAAGGAGCCAAAACCGGTATTAGTTCATAATTCACGTATAACTTTCCCGTCTGAGCTCCAATCAAAATGATTCAAATTTTTGGAGAAAGAAGATAGGATTATTTACATCTTCCATGTTTTGAGTTTCAAGAGAAATGAGCTCCAAGAAGGTCAAAATTGGCTATGATTGCGGAAAGAAAGATGAGCAAAAAAAAAGATAAAATTAAAAGACTTGATGTGACTTGGCCATACAGGCCGGGTCGGGTTAGATGGGTCAGCTTGCTGGGTCTAAGGCTTTCTTCCCCTATCTCTATTTATTCTTCTATTCTCCTCTTTCCTGGTCGTGCCCCGCACCCTTTTCTTTTTTTTTTTTTTTCTCTTTCCCCTTGCTCTCTTTCTCTTCTCTTTTGCTCTCTCCCTGAACTCTCTCTTTTTTTATTCTGTTTTTCCCTTCTGCTCTCTCTGTTCTCCCTTCCTCCTATCATCTTTTCTCCTTCCTTTCCCTCTTTCCCTTTCCTTTTTTTTTTTTTTTTTGTCTATCTTCCCTCAACCTCTCAGCCTTTTCCCTCTCCTTGCTTCTCACTCATCCCTCTGCTCCTCTGTTTCTCGCATGCACCAATGGCCTCCGGCATCACAATAGCCCCCCAACTCTGGCCTCCTCTCTAACAGTAACAACCTTCTTCCCAAGGCTGCTGCAACCACAACACCAGCAGCCAGTCATCCACACCAGCTCTCGGCCACCACAACAAGCAGCTGAGCTCCACTGCCTCTCGGCCACCATAGCAAGCAGCTGAGCTACCTCTCCCTCCCGGCCACTGCACCAAAACATCCAACCACCGCAGCACCACTAGTCCACCGCAGCACCAGTAGCCAACACCCGGCCACCACACCAACAGAAAACAACTGCCACCCGAGAGCCCTCTGCAACTCTCCTCTTTCTCTAACTCTCTCTCTCTCTCTCGCTCTATCTCTCTCTCTCTCTCTCCCTCTCTCTCTCTCTCTCACAACTTTTCTTTTGTTTTTTGTTTTATTATTATCTGTTTGAGTATTGATTTAAATTGTTTTGAACTTTATTAAAGTTTGTTTTAGACTTTGATTATTGTTTAGAATTTTTATTGAAGTATGAATTTTTATTGGAGTATTGAATTAGGTTTTTTATCCTTATTGCAGTATTTACTTAGTTATAATCTAGTGAGGTCCAGTTCGATTCTAAGATAAAAATAAAAAGGAAAAAAAAGAATAAAATATAAAGTGTGTTTTTATTGTGTTCTATTATCGTTTAAGTCATTTGTTAGAATTGGTGTTTTCCCAAGAGGGGGGGTGAATTGGAATTTAAAACTTTTTCTCCTAGGTTAATCTATCCTACAACAGTATATACACAACCTAGGGTCTGTTTATTCAATTTCCAAATGCGTAGATAAATATAATGTGAAATTTAAATCATACGCATCATTCACCCATAACATACATGTGCAGTAAATATAAAGTGCGGAAATATAAATGAACACACGATATGTTATCGAGGTTCGGCCAACCGTGCCTACGTCCCCGCCTCAAGCTCGTAAGCAGGAGGATTCCACTAATAGCTCACTTAAGGGTGGAGCGACACCGTATACAACCAGGTCAAATTAACACAGGGCTGACCTCAACCCTAACCAGGTCAATTAGCGGGGCTGACCTCAACCTACACGCCTTAACAGGACGACGCACCTAGCTTTCCTAACCGGGTATAAGCCAATCTGGGACTATTCCAGGGCTAGTCTCCCTCTTCAGGCCCGTGCCTGGAAATACAACCAAAGTGTATTACAATGAAATGGTACAGTGATTATGCTTTCAAGTAAAGCAGATAAGTACCCAAATTCGCGCAATAATATACACCACAAATATGATTCAATATGTAAGCTCAATGTGGTCTAGATGATTCAACTCTCAAAGGTATTTTCTATCGGTGTAAAGCGTACGTGAGAGTGTCAAACAAACAATCTTTGTATCACAAGATATTCAACAAATAGTTTCACACAAAGATGTCAAGTCTTATGTATTTCAATCATTAAGATATCTCAAGCATGTATGTATTAAACGATGTATATGCTTGGTTTGCAAAAGACGTGTAATCTTTGTATTCAACAAATAATATATGAGTGAAAGAATATTGCAACAAAGATTACAATCACACAAGCAAATATCTCTTCAAAGTATTTTGCAATATAAAAGTATAATAGATATTTGGAAGTGTTTGAAAAGTTTTTGCAAACAAAAAAAAATACACTCTTCTCAAGATCTTGCAATGAAGGTGCAAGCTTAGAAGATCTAACAAGGTTTTCTTAGGAAATGCTTATTAGCAAAAGCCTCCTAAGAATCCTTAGGTTTGGCTATCAAGAAAATCATGTCAAACAAGTAGCATAAGGAGAGCAAACCTATTAAACAAAACACTCAATCAACTTACAAAATATGTAGGCAATGATAGAAAGCAAGTATGAGTGGTTTTGAGTAATCAAATGAGTATTATAGGGTTTTGGTTTTTCAAAGAATTTTTCCTAATCAAAGTGGCTAATCTATCTTAATCTTTGCAAATGAACCCATATATATAGCTATGGAAGGAAATATGATCGTTGGGGACCTATAGGGTATTATTAGAAAAGTTTAATGACGTTTAAGGCATTTTAACCCTGTTTAGAAAAATATTAACCATGGTAAAAATTGGACCAACCCGAGAGGTCCGGTCGACCAGGACTCAAGTGGCTCGGTCGACTAGGGGCATTTTGAACTGAGTGGTCGGTCGACCGGGCAAGGCGATTTTCCAAAACTCCGAGGTTCGGTCGACCGGCCCCTTTTTGAACTGCATGGCTCGGTCGACCAGACCGTTGGGAATCCTCCTAAGACCCCTCGGTCGACCAGGTAGTTGGAGTACAAATCTGGTCAGTCGATCGGGAGGTCAAAAAGTTGACTCCCAAGAGGTTCGGTCGACCGAGGTCAAATGACCTATAAGGGCTCGGTCGACCGGGCCTGGGTCAAACAGTTGACCCGGACCGGTTTCGGTCGACCAGGCCAGATTGAACTGAATTAGCCGGTCGACCGAAAGTGCACCAAGTGTGCATTTCGGTCCCGTATCGACCCAAACAATTCCTATTCAAGTGCCTAACAAATATATGTGAATATGTGTGTGTCCTAAGGTCACTTGGGGTCCAATTTGAAAGCATCGAAAAAATTCGGTGTCGGTCGACTGAAGGGCACCCTAAGGTCTCTCTACGGTCCTTTCTCATTCATGGTTCGGTTTGAGCTTATGTAGTAAATCATACATGTGATGTGCGTGAGCTTATTACAAACCGAATGCCCTAATTACTATTACAGACCAATATAAATATATTACAAAGAATATGATTTAGTCTTCAAGCTTTTCTTGCTTTGTGCACATCTTGATCTTATCATTCTTGATTCATGCACAAAACCTCAAAAGGTTCATTAGATACAATGAGTATTTGTCATAATCAAAACCGAGCGTGACTAATAAGGTCAACATCATTAATGATTAATTTTGGTTCGAGTTTTTGGTTCTTGTTAAAGGTTCAATTTTTATCGTCTATGTATGTGTTTGAATGAGTTCTATTATTTCATGTTTTAATTCCATGTTCTAAGTTACCAACTTTAGTTAACGCATGTTTCGATGTTTCCTTAAGTAGATTAGGATTTCTATTCTTGCTCTTTAATTCAATGCATGCTAGTTTTACAATTTTAATTTACGTGCTTATTTAATTGGTCAAAATAAGTATCCATAATCTTGAAAACACCCAAATTTGAATTAAGTTAAGTACCCTTTAATTTCGATTGAAAAAATGTGAAATTTGAAATTAAACGCATATCTTGAGGAGACGATCAATCCTACTATCTTTTACATCTCTAGTACCCTCATATGTGACCTCTAACTTATCCCATATCTCCATAGCAGATGAACATGCCATGACTCTATTAAATTCATTCACATCAAGACCACCATATAGATTATTCATGGTAGTAGCATTTAAACTAATGGCTTTCATATCATCATCAGTATATTCCTCTTCAGTCTTAGGAACTCAAGCTACACCTTCAGTTTTCATAGGAACATAGTTTCCCTTAGAGACAACTCTTTACACCTTGTAGTCAATATTCTGAAGATAGATGCGCATCCTTTATTTCCAAAAGGTGTAATTGACACCACTGAAAATCATAGGTCGTGTGGAAGAGGGTCCCTCAGAGAAAGGGGTTACAATGGTATGAGCCATCTAGATCTTTTGCAAAATAACTATTAACTCTAAGGTAGTAGGTTCTGATACCAATTGTTAGCTTTACTGTAATCCCAAGAGGGGGGTGAATTGGAATTTTAAAAAAATAATCCCCTAGGTTAATCCACTAGAAGCAGTATTACACAAGCCTAAGGTCATTCTAGTGCGTAAAAAATAAATCAGTATATATATTCAACAGAAATTAAACTACACAAGTGATTTAATTAAGCATGCACGATAAAGTAATAAATAGAGACGATACCAGAAATGTTATCAAGGTTCGGCAAACTACCTACATCCTCGCCATGGCTCATAAGTACAATGATTACGCTATAGGCTCACTTAATGGGTGAAGCAGCACCTAAATATAATCTGGTCAATTAACATAGGGCTAACCTCAACCTTCACAACCAATCCTTCCGGGATGGATTACCGCCCCTCAGGCCATGCCTAGAATACAACCAATATTTCAATACAGGATGCGTACAAATAAAATGCTTCTCAATCATGCAGATTTGCACCAATGTAATCAACACATTACAATATGATAAGATTTGATAAGCTCAATGTAGTTTTGATGTCTACTCTAAAAAATAATGCATGTATAGCAATCAGTGCATGAGAGTGTGAGACTTAGGATCTTTGTGTCAAGAGAATAATATCAATCACAATATTCAGCAGCAAAGATCTTTCATAATAAGCAAATATGTGAAAAATATTTTTCTCAAAATAAGCACAAGAGATATTTGAAAATCGTTTGTAGAAAAAAAATATATTTTACAAACAAAAAACAATACGAGCTCTTGCGTATTACAATGATTATACAAAACTCACAAGCTCAAAGAAGTTTTCCTATAGAAGACTTATTTACGAAGTTTTCTAGAAAAACTTAATGCTTACTCTAAAAATAAAATGAAACTCAATCAACACAAGAAGATGAGAGTGTAAGCTTAATGAGATGTTCACAAAAACACTCTTACTAAGTGATTTTAGCAATAAGAATGAGTAAGAATGAATCTAGGAAGCTAGAATATGAGAAATGGAACTTTTGGATTTCAGAGAAAAATTGCTAATCGTTTTTGCTAATCTTGTCCTAGTCCATGCAAATGAACCCTTATATATAGAGAAGGTTATAATTATAACCGCTGGGGATATGTAGGGAATTATTAAATTTATTTTAAAATCATTTAAGAAAATTAACCCTATTTTAACCTCGGTAAAATTCGAGCAACCTGAAAGTGTCGATCGACCATTTTTATGGTTTAATTGATAGTGGTGCTCAGTTTGGTCGACCAAGATGAATTTGAACTGGGAAGATGGTCGACCAATTAAAAGCGATTCTAAACCCTCCGAGGTTTGATTGACCAGATTAAGTTAAGTTAACCGAACTTCATATACTTCGGTCGACCAAGTTCTTTTGAACCTAGAGGCTCGGTCAACTAGAGCGTTGGGACTTCCCACCTGTCCGTGCGGTCTACCAGGGTGTTAGTATACATTTTAGGATGGTCGACCGAGTGGTCAATAGTTTGACCTTGGAAAGGTTCGGTTGACCGAAGAATTCTAAGCATTGGAGTTCGGTGGACCAAACGTGCCAACACTGTGTATTTCTGTCTTATTTTTTTTATGAAATTTTCCCTAATCACATGATACTTTATTCTAAGACAATACGAGACTTTTTTATGCAAAACCTTGGGTCCTATAGTCGATCTAAGTCCTTTGAGCTTATCTATCCTATCATGCATGCAATGCATTAATTATTATAGACCATTGAACTTTAATTATTACGGACCCCGAATAGTACTTAATTAAATTAGAATAAATAAAAAATCTAGGTCTTTATTCTCCACGACTTCATGTGTTCAGATAATCTTGCTAATATGAATCCTCACACAAACTCGATAAGCATTAAATACTTGAGTATTTTTCATTATCAAAATAGGGTATAACCTATAAGGTCAACAAATTCTCTTCCTTGATCACTTCTTATATTTGAAACATTAGATCCTTATTCATTTTGAAGTTTCTTGCATAGATTTATTAACATATTACAAGCTTCATCCTTGGAGGCTAAAAACAATACCCAAGTAAACCTAGAGTAGTCATCAACTATGACAAAGGTATATTGCTTACCTCCTATGCTTTGAGTTCTTGCAGGACCAAACAAATCAAAATGAATAAGTTCTAAGGGTCCACTAGTAGATATATGTTTCTTCTTTCTAAAACTTGTTTTGATTTGCTTTTTAAGTTGGCAAGCATCACAAATTTTGCCTTTTTTGAATTTTGTATTTGGTAAACCTCTAACTAAGTTCTTTCTAGATAACTTTGATAATAGGTCCATGCTTGCATGTCCTAGTCTTCTATGCCAAAGCCAACTAACTTCATTTATGACAACCAAGCATGTTACATCTTAAGAGATTAAGTTTTCAAGGTTTATATAATATACATTATTTACTCTATAAGTTGTGAATAGGATTTCATGTTTTCTTGGATTTTCAACTATGAACTTATCTTGCTTAAAGATTATGTCAAGACCTTTGTCACTAAGTTGACTAATGCTTAAAAGGTTATGCTTTAATCCATCAACTAACAAAATATCATCAATTGTAAGTGAGTGTTGTTTACCAATTTTACTAATTCCGACTATTTTACTTTTGGCGTTGTCACCGAAGGTCACATACCCTCCATCTTTTTTAACTAAGGTGGTGAACTTTGTTCTATTTCCCGTCATATGTCTTGAACACCTGTTGTCCAAGTACCATTTTTACTTTAATGGAGTAGTCCTAAGGCATACCTACAAGGAAGGATTCATGGTGTTACTTTTGAAACCCAAACCTTCTTAATTCTTTTTAAGTCATACCTAGTTTTAGTGTTTACTTTCCATTCATTCTTGATTTTGACTTACTTCTTTTTAAGTGGACAATTAAACTTTATGTGTCTCTTATTTCGACACAAGTAGCAAGTATTTTCATGTATATTTGTAAAAGATGTGCATCCATAGTATTTTGCTTCTTTTACAAAATATCACATAAATCAATTTTTCTTCTGTGTGTTTTCAATTCCATTATAACCTATTCCTTCTTTGTTACTAATCATCCTTTGTTGTCCAACCATATTTTCAAATTTCACTTTTCCTCTAGTAAATTGTAAATGATTTTATCTTTGTCTTCAATTTTATTTTTAAGTTCACTTATTTTTTTGGTCTTTCTTGCTTTCATCATTTACTTGTAGTTTTACTAACTCTTGAGACATATTGTTAATTTTCTTCATTAGATTATTAATATGAAATTCTTTTTTCTTTTTCAACTAATTTAGAACTTTCTAGTTGACTCTTAAGATTTTCATTTTGTTCATCCTAGGCTATATTCCTTTTAGAAACTATTGTGTAAGTTTAATAATTCAGCATGGATGTCCTTTTATGAAGGCATACTATCACATGAATTTTTACCAGACTCTCCACTAGATTCTTCCAATGAACTATAATAAGAGTTTACCTCAGCATTGTGTGCCATAAAACACATGTTGGCAACTTTTTGTTCACTTGATTCATCCTCCGATACGTTTGAGTTTGTGTTGTCCCATGTAGCTTTCATTGCCTTCTTTTTCTTCTTCTTGTCCTTCTTCAACTGTCGACAATCAGGTTTAATGTGTCCAACCTTCTTACAATTATAACATGTAGGTTGATCGTTCTTAGTTTCCTTTGTGTTTGTTTCTCCTTTGTTAGTTTTTGATCCTTTAAACTTTTGAGGGAATTTCCTATTCTTCCTGAAAAATTTTTCAAGTCTTTTAGTGATAAAGGCTAGTTCTTCATCATCTAATTTGTTGTCTTTATCTTCATCACTAGAACTTTCTTTACTAGCCTTAAAGGCTATTGATTTCTTATTTTTATTAGTGTTATCTGAATTTCTTTCATTCATTGCAATCTCATATGTGAGAAGGGATCCAATTAACTCATTAAGGGAGGTATTTTTCAGATTTCTACCTTTCGTTATTACTATGGCCTTTGGTTCCCAAATTGAAGGAAGTCCTCTAAGGATTTTTCTAATCATTTCATACATTGAATAGTTTTTCCCTAAAGCATTTAAATAATTTATTATGTGAGTGAACCTAGTACACATGCTAGTGATAGTTTCTTCCGGATTCATCTTAAAAGCCTTATACTCGCTAATGAGTAGGTTGATTCTACTATCTCTAACATCTATAGTTCCTTCATAGGTTACTTCTAACTTGTCCCAAATTTCTTTGGTTGACTTACATACCATGTCCTTATTAAACTTATTGTAATACCCCAACCCCAAAGGGTCTGGGATATTTACTTTTTTACCATTGATTTACAGCAAAAGTAAATAAACTCAATTATTATTAAACCAGAGCGCTAATTATCCCTATTACAATCATTCATTATAAAAGAAGAAAAATTACACAACCATAAATATCTGGCATCATACTAATATTTCTAATCAATCTTTATTTTTCTATCCCCACCCGTATACTTGCTAAGCCTGATTTCCAACATATCCTTCAGAGTTATCAGAAATAAAAATATGATTGGAGTGGGAAGACGTTGAGTAAGTAATAAGATTATTATTAGTGTGTGGTCAAAATGAGCTTTTAAAAATTTCGTAAAATAATATTTAATACTATAACTTCAAATTTTCTTCTAAAATAAATGTAAATCTAAAAATTTCTGCATAAAACTTTTACCATCAACTATAACAGTAAAATTTAATAACCATATATTGTGACCGTTAAATTAAACTTTTAACTTTAAAACTATAAAAATATTTAACTATATACATACGCATACTTTTCCTTATATGTTTCCTTTAAATCATCATTTAGGCACAAGAATGAACCTTTTCATATAAACTTATACTTTTCCTTCAATTCATTAATAATTCTGTACACGTAATTAAATATGTATAAACATATATTGTAAAAACCACCCTTAGGCCTGTTTGCCGTAAGTCATGTTTACCCTCATGACTGGGTTGTGCGGTCCGAAAATTGGGCTTCATTGGCTGGCCGATCAAACTAAATCAACGTACGTAAACATTAAGTGAGATTTTCCTTATTAAGTCTTGTTCCGGAACCAAGTGTGCACTCAGGAGAAATCCACTAACATAAATAACCACTCTGATCCGTTTAAACTTTAAGTTACGGTATCGAGCATCTGTAACTTTGAACTTGCTTACCATAAGGGGTTTTAAAACCATCATATTATAATTTATGCAATTTAAAATAATCTCGTGAAAATCTCATCTTTACTCATATTTTCATGAAATAATGCAACATAGAAATAAACTCATGCCACACAATTTTTGTATTAAAAATATATATTATTTTTTTTTAATAGAAAGAAATGCTGAAAATTTATCCGAGGAGATTAGAATATATCCTAATCCAAAAATAAATGCAAGTATATTAAAGATAGAACTGGTATAATTAAATATACGTAAAAATAAAGTCATGGAAATTTTATGGAACTGACTAGCATAATTGAAATTTACTTACAAAATAAACTCGAGTATGAATTTTAAATAAAAAATACTAACATAATCAAATTTATTTACCTTCTTCTTTACCTTGTGCTACGAACACAATAACTATTTCTAAGAAATGAGATCGAAAAGAGTGAGTGAATGAGAACTTACTAAAAAATTCTCTCTCCACCACAAATTCTTTCACTCACTAATCCTTCTTTTCCTTAGAAAAATTGTTGTGAAAAATGAAGGTTGAGAGCTTCCTATTTATAGGAAAATTTTGGGGAAGAAATGGAATTTATAAAAGTGTGGGGAGATGGATGAAATTATAATTTTTTTTTTTAAATTAAAGAATGGGTAAGGGATGGGCAAGGTATGGGTTGAGTATGGGATGGAGATGGAGGCCATGTGGGAGTGCTTGCCACCATTCCCATTAAATAAATTTTTAATTAATTACTTACCTAATTAATTAATCAATTAGTTAATTAATTATTTTATTATTTTATTATTTTTCTTAATCATTATTATCATTATTGTTATTACTTTTAAATACTCATTCGCATCAACCACAATCACAAACACAATACCAATCACAAACCAAGTAGCAACTAATCAATCAATAACAATACTTAACCAATTTGTGAGAGCTGCAGTAGTTCCTTATTTTAGCGTTGCCAAAATTTTAGTTTATAGCCCTATGTGAATGAATTTTAATGCGTTTCTTTTATTCAAGATTTTCGCAAGCGATTAATCAATGTACTCCCTTTAAGGTTTCCACAAAAGATTAACCAACGTACTTTCTTAAATTAAAAGGTGATCTCATTCTCTGTTTTTAGCAATCTTGCAATTTGAAACACAATTTGTAAATGCTGAAATTTTAAGAGTGAAGGGTAAGAGTGAGACTGAGATTTTTTACGAGGTTCAGTTTATCCCCAACCTATGTCCTCGCCTTAGGCAAGACCACCTAAGGATTCCACTAGCACGTTCCTTTGCGGGCGAAACAAACTGTTACAAACCCTCCTTAGAGGTGGAGCCCCCTCTCGAAGAGATACCCCACTCTCGGTTACAATGATCCAATGACCTAAACCATCAAAGAAAAAAGAAACAAGAAACAATTTCTTTTGTACAAAGAATGCTTTCAGATAGAGCTAGTTAGTGCAAATAAAAGCACTAATATACTTCAAAAATAATATCAAAATAAATTGAATTGAAGCTCAAGAATTAATTCACCTGAATACTTCTCTTGATAAAAATCAGTAATTCAGAAGTTTCAGCTCAGAGAAGATTCATTAGAGACTCAGAGAAACTTAGCAATTCTCAGTTTGAAAGAGTGAGCAAGAGAGCTTTGAGAGAGCAATAGAGCTTTTGACTTGAGAGCAAATTTTCAATGCTTGGTGTCATTTTGATTAGAGAAAACATGCATTTATAGGCTAAAAAAGGTTTAATTCATGTTGCCCAAGTTGCCTGAAGTGTTTCCCAAGTTTATACAAAATTTGGGGCACAAGAAACATATTTTTGAATTTTAAAAATTTTAAAAAATGTAGCCATTAACAGTGTTCAAGCACTTGAGGTCTCGAGGTCAGTCGCCTGAGGTTTCTTAAAACTGTGTATTTTAAGTTGTAAAACAGGGTCAGATGCCTAAGGTTACCAGGGTCAGTCGCCTGAGCCTACACTACCTCTTTCGAATTCTTTCAGTAAAATCTTCAGGCGCCTGAGGTTATTCTTTAGTCACTTGAATAGATATGATTTCTATTTTTCTGTTCATTTTTCAAAAACACTCAGCCATCTTGCTTTGTCACTTTAAAAAATATTTTTCAAGATTTTTAAAATAAGCTCTCTAAGTCCATGATTGTTAACTTTGGTGTATTCCCATAAAGGGGGGGGGGGTGAATTGGAATTTTAAAACTCATTCCTATGTTAAACTAGATGTTAGGAAAATATCATAACCTAGGGTCTTTCTATGCAATCCCAAATGCGTAGATAGATATAATATGCATAAATTTAAATCATGCGCATCATTCACACTATAACATACACGTGCGGTAAATATAAAGTGCGTAAATATAAACAGACACACGATATGTTATCGAGGTTCGGTCAATATGGCTTACATCCTTGCCTCTAGCTCGCAAGTCCGAGGATTCCACTAAGGCTCACTTAACGGGTGGAGCGGCACTGGTTACAACTAGGTCAATTAGCGGGACTGACCTCAACCTACACCTTACCAGGATAGTGCACCTAACTTTCCTAACCAGGTCTAAGCCAATCAGGGACTATTTAACAAGGCTAGTCTTCCTCTTCAAGCCCATGCTAGGAATACAACCAATGATATAAAATTTACATACAAACAAATGTTTCTTACACAAGCTGATGTGTACCACTATGCACAATATAATCAATACACCTCAAGAATGTATAAACTATAAGCTCGGTGCTCTACGTTTGCAATCAAAACTAAAGGTTATGTCTATAGTCTATCAAGCACAAGAGTGTATAGGATTTGAAACACAATATATGAATATCACAATATCAAATCAAGGTTTCAAATATGCTAGCTAGATGATTCAAACAATCTTAATAAGATATTCTCAATGTACTAAGCACAATAGATGTTTGAATGCAAGCTTTGAAAATGATTTTTGAACCAAAAAATATAGGCTAAGGTAACTTGCAATGAAAGAACCACAAGCCACTAAGTCTTCCCATACAAGATTTATCAAATAAAATTGATGGAAGAACTTAAAACTTTACTCTCAACAAAAATCAAACAATCAATATAGCAAATGAGAGTATGAGCTAGTGAGATTAAGCACAAGCACTTTAGAAATACTCACAACACTTGAAAGATCAAGAAGAATGAAGTGTATAAGTGTTTGGGAGTAGTAGAGGCTAAAAGAGGATTTTTGATTTTAAGAGAATTTTGGCCCTAATCAATTTGCTAATCCTTACTAATTATTACAAATGAGCATATATATATATATATAGGCAAAGGGAAATTTTTGACTGTTGGGGACTCAATGAGGATAATTAGAAAAGGTTAAAACAAGTTTAGAAAAATTAACTAGTTTATCCCTTTTAATTTTTAGTAAAAATTAATAAACCCCGCCAGATTCGGGTGCCTAGTCTGAAGTTCAGGTGCCCGAATAGACTCAGTTAGAAAATCAGTTTTTAACAATTTGGGTTCCCGAAGTCAAGGTCGATTGGCTAAACAAAGGTCAGAAACTTTCTATCCGTGGTTCGGGTGCCCGAAGCTAAGTTCGGTAGCCTGAACTTGCCAATTCGGTCACGTAAGGCAAATTTGAATGTGGGGTTCAAGCGCTCGGGTTGGTGAAAAGTAACCTAATGGGTGTTCGATTGCTCGGAGAAGATGCACTCCTTTTAGGTTCGATCACTTGAAACCAAGTCAACCCGCTGACTTCCCAACTATTTGGGCGCCCGAGGTGTTTTGAACACCACAGGTTCGGTCGCCCGACCTCTCACAAAATTTGCCTATTATGTTCAATTTAATATTAATTTGATTCCCTGAAAGAGCAAGTGATCATGGGGACTTTCTTACGTGCAAGTGTTGGGACCTAGGGGCTTCCTACATGCATGCCATGCATTAATTATTACAAACCATTCATATATTACTATTATAGACCCAATATTAAACTTATAAAATTACAACAATGAATATGATGGGTCTTCACTTTCCTTGAGGTTGTTGCATGCCATTATATGAACTTGCCAATAAGAACCTGCACATAAACTTGGAAACCATTAAATACCAGAGTATTTGTCATTATAAAAACTAGGAATGACCCGTAGGGTTAACAATGATAACCCCTAATGAGCTTCAAAACATTTGCACATGATATTTACTATGAAGTACTTACATAGGTTATCCTAAAGCCTTGAACATTCTAAGCATGAAGTCTTTATATGAGTCTTTGATTTGAATCCTCTTAGACTTGAGCTTGAGTCAACTTTAGGTTTCCATATGATTTTGATCATTTTGGTCCACTTGAAATTTCTTTGGATCACTTTGAAGATGATTGTAGCTTTATAGTACTTAGTGATCTTGAACTTGCATTTCCTTTGATCTTTTGAACTTTGTCATCCAAGCTTCCCTGAAATATCATCACTTAAACACAACATGTTAATCATCCTTTATTTTTTTATCATCAAAACAAGATTCGAAAACCATGTTAGGCCAACACTCCCCACCACGATCATATTGTAGTGTTTTGATACATTTACCCTCATGCTTCTTCGATTCTACATTAAATACCTTGAATTTCTCAAAAACATTTAGACTTATAGTGCATTAAATAAAAATATCCATGTGAAATTAGGAATAACTTTCCAAGAGTAGGGTGAATTGGGTTCTTTGAAAAATTTTATTCCCTTTTTTATGTTCACTTGTATTAGTATGACAACAAGAAAATAAAATAATCAACTAATAAACACATTGCAAGATACTGATATTAAAAGAAACAATTCAACCAATTTAAAGTAAACAGTTTAAACAAACAAGCGAAAGTTTTCGAATTTTTATCAGCTGCCCTATAGAAGTTTGCAACCTTCTTCGAATGAAATCTTTGTTTGCACTTCTCTTGATCAATATTTTCGTAGATTAATCAACGTACTCCCTTTTTGGGTTTCCACAAACGATTAACCAAAATGTACTTTCTAAATATCAAGAGTCTTCCTTTGATTTTAATTTCAAGCCCTGCTATCTACACATTAGTACACACAAAAATAGATTGTACCAAAAGTAATAAGTAAAGAAGAAAGAAAGACACAAAGATTTTACAAAGTTCGGCTTCAACACAGCCTACGTCCTCGCCCTTGGCAAAATATCGAAGGGTTCCACTATAGAAATTCATTTACTGGGCGGAACAACACCGATTACAATCACTCCTTTCTCAAGGCTAGAGCGCACCTTCTCCAAACAATATACCCTCGTTTGGTCAACGATCCAACAACCTGGAATTGTTCAAAATCTACAAGAAAAAATATAAGAAGATTTGTGTACACAAAATGCTCACACAAAGAGCACGTTAGTACAATTCAAAATTATGTACTTCAAAAGATAAATATCACGAATGAAATACACTTTTGAAGCTTAGGAATGGATTCACCAAACTCCCTTTTCTCCATATGAGAAATCAGCAGTATAACTTCAGGGATTGATGAACAACAATCTCCAAATCACAATACTTTTAGTTTGCAAGAGATGAACAAGATGAGACTTTGAGAGCAAGAGAGCTTATGAACAATTTTCAGAACTTGGCGTGTTTTGCATTAGAAAACCATGTATTTATAGACAATCAGACTTGTTTCCTTATTGCTAACGTTTCTTTGGAGTGTTTCCCAAGATTTTAAAAAGTTTGGTGCCCAAGCAACGGATATTTAAAAAATAAAATTTTAAATATTTCTGCCCATTAACAGTGTTCAGATGGCTGAACACTCGAGTTCAGTCATCTGAAGTTCTTGAGCTATTTAAAAAAATGAACTAGACACATGGTCAGACGACCGAAGATGGGGTTCAGATGGCCAAAGAGTTGGGTTCAGACGACCAAAGTCCAAGTTCAGTCATCTGAACTGCTACTGCTAGTTTCTGTTTCTCACCAGAAAATATTTAGACGTCTGAGCTTATTCTTCAGTCATGTGAAGTAATTCTTCAGTAATCGGAACATGAAGTTCAATCATCTGAAGTTGTTACTTCAGGCATCTGTTCAAAACTTCATTTATCTGAACAAATTGCTTTCTGAATTTTCTTATTTCAATAATAGAAAATGGTTTGCTCTTTTTCTTTTATTTTTTATAAAACTTATTCTGGGGTTTTTTGAATAGGTCTCTAAGTCCATATGATCCCATGAAGAGCTTCAAAATATATTTTAATAGATATTTAAACTTTGATGTACTCATATTGGATTCCTAAATCCTTATATGTTAAGCTTGAGATCATCTACTTTCTTTTTGCTTTTGAAGTCCCTTGGATGTTTGCTTGAGCTAGCTTTTTCTTCCAATGCTTTTATCAATAATGATCTATTTTAAGCATCTCTTTGGATCACTTGTTAGTTTCTCTATCTCGATGGTCCACACTTGATCCTTGTTTTCCTGAAACATCAAAACTTAAACATTCCAAGTTAAAATGTCCTTTGTTTGTTATCACCAGAACTGATTGACAAGCCTAGTCAGGCCAACAATGTCCCTTTTTTTTTTTTAATGATGACAAACAAGGAGCAAAGATAGAGGTTTCCTTGAAAAAATACTCCCCCTTACTATAAGCATCCAATACAGATTCATGGCATTTTATCTGAGTAAGTTCATAATAGCATTTTATCCAAAGAAGTTCATAATGGCACAGTCCATATGTTCTTTGTTAATTTTAATTTCTCATATTTCATTTTACTTTTGATATGTCTATGTATTCTTTTTATCCTTGCTAACAACACAACACTTTCTCCCCCTTTGTCATTATTCAAAAAGAACAAATAAGTAATAGGAAAAGTATTTTTATAACCAACAATGAAGTGTTTGCATAACAAAAATATTGCAACCAAACATTTCATCAAGAAATATTACAAAAAAAAGAGGCAAAGTATTAATACTCAAACATTTGAGTTACATTCAAAAAGTTACATAGTAACTAGTAATCTATACTAGGCATTTCCTAAAGATTCTAGTCTTCTTCTTTTTCGTCTTGGTTGCCTTCTTCTTTAGAACTTTCTTCTTCTTCTTCCTGGTTACCTTTGCTGGCAGAACCTTCTTCTTCTTCTTCTTCTTCTTCTTCTTCTTCTTCAGTTTCTTCATTAGAACCATCATCTTCACTAGGAGGAGCAAAGCTAATATCCATAGGATCACTTCCCCTAGAAGATCTAGCTTGATACTTTTCTATGTGAGTGATGCACTGATCAAGGGATGTAACCTTTTCTTTAATATTTTGTAACCCAGTTTGCACTTCAGATGAAAAACTTGAGAAGTCCCTTTGGAATGATAAGAACCATGAAGGTGCATCACGAAAGGTCCCTAGATCCTGTGTGGGAAGGAGTGAGCTACTGCTGAGGTTAAGGCTGAGGCTGTAGGGGTGCACTGAATCCTACATGATTTCAAACACCACCCCGAGCTACCTTTGTCATACCCCATTTTCTTCAGAGAGGTCTCATTAAAAAAAACATAGCGGGTTCTTTTTATAAAGAATTCAGAGCTATTTGAGACATGGAGATGAGAGAAAATGAGAGTAAGGACACCTCCATAGGGAAGGACAACCCGGGAGGATTCTAGTTTTGCCCACATCCATCTGATAATTAAGCTGGCCAAGTCTAGTTTCTTCCCTTTGAGGAGACGCCAAAGAACAAAATACTCAATGTAGGAAAGATGATTAAAAGAGCCTTGCTTGGGTAGCATGTTATTTACAACTATTTTGTGTAGAATTTGGGCTTTTTGACTTAGTTGCCTGTACAAAGGAAGATGCCCAAAATAAATAGGTTTGTTTTCCATGATCAATAGGAGGAAAGTTTTAGGGCTAAATCCTTGTTCTAGAATCCAGGATTGAGCAAACAGTGGACAATTAAAATCTCCTGAAGTAATTTTGAAAATGGGAGACAAGACTTCGGAATTTAACAAAATTTTATTTCCTTTCACCTTAGAGTAGATAATCCCATTTTCATTAGTCATATTGGCATAAAATATTTTGATAAGATGAGGAAAGATGCTTTTTGGTTGTTGGGTAACAAAATCAAACCACCATATATTTTGTAATAAAGGAAGGATATCGGGAAATTCAGTATTTAAGAATGAGACCTCCAAAACATTACCAAGAATGGGGTCTGTGGTGCTAATAGACGCATAGTATCGAAGCTTATCTTGAGGAGCAACAAGCCATTTGTGAATATTTTGTCCCTCTCTCCCGGATGAAGAACCTCAGTTGGTAGTGTGCTTGATACAAGGCTTGTTTAATGAAGATACCTGATTGTAGAAGCCCAAGATTTCGTGGAATGATCCTTAGAAGAGAGGAGCAAGCTTCGAATTGAGTGATTTCTAGGTGAGAGTGAGAAGAAATGGAGAGGAAGAGGTTCCAACGAGTTGAGCAACGAACTTCAGAAGGCTGAAATTCGGGTTTTAAGCTGATAGTTATATTTAAATCCCGTGACTTCAGATGCTTGAGGATTATCTTCAGTCGTTTGAAGATTTTTAGATTCGAAAATTGAAGAGTCAGTAGCCTCCCAAAAGTCTAAAGTTCTAGGTTCAGTCATCTGAACCTATTTGCTACAGTGTTATGTCGTCTGAAGTCTTTAGTTCAGACGACCGATGATCGGAAAAATTTGAAATTACTTTTCTAACACACTTCTCTACTTTTCTATCACTTAAGGGTTTTGTAAAAAATTCTAACCATTGGTCACTTATATTAATGAATTCAAGAGTTATATCCTCTTTTTGAACATGATTTCTTAAAAATTGATGCCTTATGTCTATGTGTTTGGTTCTTGAGTGTGAAATTGGATTTTTGGATATATTTATAGCACTTGTGTTATCACACTTTAGTGGAATTGTTTTGTACACTAGATTGAAGTCTTTTAATTGTTGTTTCGTATCGAATTTGTGTGCAACAACTTCCGGCTGCTACATACTCAGCTTCGTCAGTTGATAAGGCTATTGAGTTTTGTTTCTTTGAAAACCATGATACTAAGGATTGTCCTAGGAAGTGACATGTTCCACTTGTACTTTTTCTATCAACCTTGCATCCGGCATAATCAGCATCAAAATAGTTTATCATGTCAAAATCAATATCCTTTGGATACCATAAACCTAGATCAAGTGTTCCTTGCAGGTACTTAAGTATCCTCTTAACGGTTGTTAGATGTGATTCTTTAGGTGTTGAATGAAATCTTGCACACAAACATATACTAAACATAATATCAGGTTTACTAGCAGTTAGATATAATAAACTCCCAATTATTCCTCTATAATGTTTCATGTCCACTTGCTTTCCTTTTTCATCTCTATCAAGGCTTGTTGATGTACTCATAGGGGTTCCTATGGGCTTGCTTTGTTCCATATCAAACTTTTTAAGCATATATTTAATGTATTTAGTTTGATTTATAAATGTCCCATTTTTAGCTTGTTTAATTTGTAATCCTAGAAAGTAATTTAACTCCCCCATCATACTCATTTCAAATTCTTTTTGCATACATATGGCGAAGTCTTTACATAGTTCTTCATTTGTAGCTTTGAAAATAATATCATCCACATATATTTGAACAATTAGCATTTCTTTGTTTTTGATTTTGATAAATAACATGTTATGTACCACTCCTCTTGAAAATTCATTCTTGAGCAAAAACTTACTTAGCCTCTCATACCAAGCTCCAGGATCTTGTTTCAAACCATACAAGGCTTTTGTTAACTTAAATACATGTTCTGAATTTTTTGAATTTAAAAAACCTGAAGGTTACTTAACATACACTTCTTCATTTATATATCCATTTAAGAATGCACTCTTTACACCCATCTGGTATAATTTAAAATCCTTATGGGCTGCATAAGCTAAAGCATCCTATTTGCTTCCATTCTAGCCACGGGAGCAAAGGTTTCATCGTAATCAATTCCTTCTTCTTGATTATATCCTTGTGCTACTAGCCTAGCTTTGTTTCTTATAACTACCCCATTTTTATCCTTTTTATTTCTAAACACCCATTTAGTTCCTATGATTGATTTATCTTTGGGTTAAGGTATAAGTTCCCACACTTGGCTTCTTTCAAATTGATTTAGTTCCTCCTGCATGGCTATAATCCAAGAATCATCTTTTAAGGCTTCTTCAATGTTCTTGGGTTTATCTTGAGACAAGAACGCATAATGATTGCAAATATTTTTCAATGAGGCTCTAGTGGTTATTCCTTTTGATGTTTCACCAAGAATTTGTTCTTTTGGGTGACTTTTAGCACATCTCCATTCTTTAGGAAGTTCTAGATTTTCTATGATGTTTTCATTTGAAGCTTCATTATTGTTTTCTTCTTTTATTTCAAGCTCTTCTTCTCTTTGTGAAATATCTTCTTTCTCATCATTCTTAGCTTTATTTTCATAATTGTTTGATTCATCAAATGATATGTGTATTGATTCAATAATAGTGAGAGTTCTTTTATTATAAACCTTATAAGCATTGCTATTTGTAGAATAGCCTAAGAAGATACCTTCATCATATTTTGCATCAAACTTTCCTAAATCATCTTTAGTGTTAAGGATAAAACATTTGTATCTGAATACATGAAAGTAGGAGATATTAGGTTTTTTACCTTTCCATAGTTCATTTGATGTTTTTTCTATACTTGATCTTATAGATACCCTATTTACAATATAACAAGTTGTATTCACAGCTTCTGCCCAAAAGTATTTAGGTAGGTTATTTTCGTTTATCAATGTTCTTGCCATTTCTTATAGGGTTCTATTCTTTCTTTCTACAACTTCATTTTGTTGTGGAGTTCTAGGTGCTGAGAAATTATGATTTATTCCGTATTCATTACAGAATTTTTCAACCTCTTTGTTCTTAAACTCCCTACCTTGATCATTTCTAAAATTTGTTACATTATAAGCCTTTTCATTTTGTAATATATTGCATAAGGTGATTAGCATATTACAGGCTTCATCTTTGTTTGCTAAGAATAATACCCAAGTAAATCTAGAATAGTCATCTACTATTACAAAAGCATACTGTTTACCTCCTAAGTTTAAGGTTCTAGTTGGACCAAATAAGTCTAGGTGTAATAGTTCTAGGGGCCTTTTAGTAGATATATACTTTTTTTTTTTAAAGCTTGTTTAAACTTGTTTTCCCTTTTGGCATGCATCACACATCTTGTCTTTTATGAATTTGGTATTTGGTAATCCTTTGGCAAGATTTTTCTTTGATAATTTGGATAATAGGTCCATGCTAGCATGTCCTAGTTTCCTATGCCATAGCCAACTTATTTCATTCATTGTTGCCAAACAAGTTATGTTCTGATTTACTAAATTCTCAAGATTTATACAATAAACATTATTTATCCTATGAGCTATAAACAAGGTTTCATTGTTCTTAGGATTTTGGATAACGCATTTTTATTTCTTAAAGGTTATTTCAAGCCCTTTGTCACTTAATTGACTAATGCTTGAAAGGTTGTGTTTCAATCCTTCTACTAATAGCACATTGTCAATGGTGAGAGAAGGTTCTTTAACTATTTTTCCAATGCCGATAATTTTACCTTTGGCATTGTCATCGAAGGTGACATATCCTCCATACTTTTGTCTTAGAGAGGTAAACTTGGTCTTATCGCAAGTCATGTGCCTTGAACACCCACTGTCCAAGTACAACTTATCCGTTGACGGTGTTGTCCTAAAACATACCTACAATGGAGGATTCATTGTGTTAGTCATTGGAACCCAAATTATTTAACTTTCTTTGTTTTGTTGTTATTTCCATTATTGACTTCCCATCCCCTTGCACTTTAACATACTTTCTTTTTAGTAGGCAATCAAATATTATGTGCCTTTAGTCTTGCACATATAGCAAGTGACGTGTTCATGTTTGTTGTTTGAAGAGGTGCTTGCATAGTGCTTGGCTTCCTTGATGAAGTATCTGAAATTAGGATAGCTTCTCAATAGGGGGGGGAGGGGTGAATTGGATTTTTAAAAATATTTTAATTTTAATATCTTGGTTTTTTTTAACAATCACAACAAGTAAATACAAAATCAATTCAATCACAACCAATCAACAAGATAATAAAAATCTTGATCTTTGGATCAATAGCCCTGTAATAAATTGTAAAGCACACCGAATTTATGTAAGACCTATGTTTATTCCAAACTCACAATTCTTCATAGTGTTTAGTTTTTAAACAAAGTTTCATATTAATAAGTTTAGGATGATCAACCAACGTAGTCCCTTTCAGTTTCCGCAATCAATGCTAATCAAGCCAAAACAAATTATCCTCCGGTCTATTTAACAACCATACACTCAGAATTAACAATTTAAAACATACAGGCAGGTTGTAAGTATTGCTGAAAAACAAAGAGTAGGGAAAAAAAGAGAGACATAAGGTTTTACGAGGTTCGGCTTATACCCAGCCTACGTCCTCGCCTTTGGCAAACCACCAAAGGATTCACTAGTTTAGTTCCGTTGACAGGTGGAACAATACCGATTACAATCACTCCTTCCTTTAGGCTAGAGCCTGCCTCTCCAAATGAAATTCCCTTCTTTGGTCCAACGATTCTACGGCCTTAAATCGTTTATAAACAAGAACCAAGATAAAGAAGAACTTGGGTACAAGAAAATACTCTCACAACAGAGTAGGTTAGTACAACATTCAGCACAAGTATACTTCAAAGTAAATTAAATATAAAAGGACTAAAGCTCAATAATGATTTTAGATCACCAAATATCTTCCAAATATTGAAAGATTCAGACTTTGAAGGCTTTACTTCGGAGTTTGAATCAGCAGCAATTCAATATTTGAAGTTGAATGAACAAAAGAGAGTTTGAGAGTTTTTTAGAGAACTTTGATTGTTGGAAATTTCTTGATGTATAAAATCTTTGAAGTTTGGTGCTATTTATAGAAGTTTAAGAATAATTCCTTGTCCCCCAAGTTTCCTTGAAGTAATCCCCAAATTTTTCAAAATAGTAGTGCCAAAAAGTCCATTTAAAAAATCTTCCCATTGGAAGTTTTTAAGCCAACGTTCAAGTGGCAGTCGCTTGCCATAACTTGTCAGTCGCTTGTCATAGAAGAAGCTTAAAACACAGAACACTGGCAGTTGCCTACCAGAACCCAAGCAATCGCCTGGCATGACCACCCAAGCACCTGGCTATGTTCATGCAATCGCCTGGCACCCTACGACCTCTTTAAGAATTCTTCATTTAATTTGGGCAATCGTTTGCCACATAAAGACAGTCGCCTGGCCCTTCTATTTTACTAAAAAACTTTTCTTTTTAAAACCCTTATTTGATTTGATTTGAAAAACATACTTTAGGGTTTTAAAAAAAAAATATTTCTAAGTTTCTTTTGATTTTTTGAGAGCTTCAATTCAGTTTATACTTGAAATTAACTTGAAGTACTTACATACAAACATCCTTAAAACTTTATTCCTTTGATCTTCAAGTAAGTCCTTGGTCCTCCATCATCTTTGAGTTTCTGATCTTTTCTTTGAGTTTTCATCAAATTATCTTTGATCCTTATACTCTTCAAGACCTTTTTTGATCCATAAACTTTATCATCCTTTTGAACTTTGTCATTACCTTTACGCTTTGTCTTTTTCCTAAAAAACTTTCACTTTAAACCATATTAAACACATCATGATTTGTTATCATCAAAATAAGAATTGTAAGCCTTGTTAGGCCAACAATCTCCCCTTTTTTGATGATGACAAATCGAGAGCCAAAAATAATAAGAGATAATACTCATGATATATTCATAGTCACTTAAGTAATGAATTCATGTTACTTGAAAAATACCAATATATATACATCCATACAAGATCCATACAAGATAATCCATACATATTCATAGTTTTACAAACCATAGCATATTAGCATTTTTCATTTTTGCACTTCCTTTTCTCAAACATCTCCCCCTTTGGACATCAATCAAAAAGGAGAATAGAGTAATACACAAAGAACATAGTGAAGTGCTGCAATACATAGTACTTATAGATTTTACAAACATAAAAAACATACTATCCGGTGAAGCATTAATACATAAAAGTGGTAAATAGCACATAGATGAGACACATCAATCGGAGGCTTCCATAGACTCACTTTCATCTTCTTCTTCTTCTTGTTCACCAGATTTTTCAGCAGATTCATCATCACTCAATGGAGCAGAGCTGATATCCATATGAGATTTACCTTTAGAAGAACTAGCCAAATGTTTCTCAATCTTGTCAACACGCTGAACAAGGCTGGAACAATGAGTTTCCACAGTAGAAAACTTCTCCCTTAGTGTACCAAGTCCAGATTGCATTCCATCACTGAAGGTCATATAGTGATTAAAAAATGGAATGAATCAAGAAGGAGTTTCTGGGTCAAGTTGAACTAAAAAGGCTGGTATAGAAGACTGAGGTGGTGGTGCAGATGATACATGACGATGTCCCTTATGAAACCACCCTTGAGGAGAGTTCTTATATCCCATACGCTTAAGAATAGTATCAAAAAAGATATCATAATGGGTTTTTCTAGTGAAGTTAAATGATGGTATAAGAACATTAAAATGAGCAAATACCATAGTTAACATCCCAACATATGGTAAAATGACACGAGGGGCGTCAACTTTCATAATAATCCATTTGATAAGTAAACTTGGAAGATCCAACTTTTTTCCTTTAAGAATACACCACATAACAAAACAATCTAAGAATGAAATATGATCATGAGAATTGGAACGTGGTAGCATATTATATGTAATAAGTTTGTGTAGGATTAGAGCTTGTAGATTGAACTGTTTGTAAAGAGGTGGATGCCCAAAGGAGATAGGTGTATCAGTTATGACTAAGGGTAAAAATTCCTCTGGAGTAAATCCTTGGGACATTATCCATTGTTTCTCAACAATGTGGACCTCAAAATCTCCTGGCTTGACTCGAAGAATTTTTCCCAAAGATATGGTAGTAAGATGAATATTTTTCCCTAGAAGATTTGTTTTGATCCCATTTTCAAACCGTTCTATATTTGCATAGAAAATCCGAACCACATTTGGATAGTATCCTTTTTCTTGATAAGTAATAAACCGATCCCACTAAATTTCCTTAAAAAGTTCCATAATTTCAGGAAAATTTGAATTGAAGAAAGTAACATCAAGAACTTTACCTAGAATGGGTTCGGCTGAAGCAATTTGATTCCTATAGAGTTGCTTAGCATGTGGAGTTACTAACCATTTCTCTACTTCATCATTGTTGATCCTTGTCGAAGAGGAAGAACCCTTGTTACCAACTGATTTTATCCGTGGCATGTTTGTATTGAAGAGGAAGGCTGATAAACCCTAGGTTGTATTCACGATTTGATGTGGAGGACATGTTTGATGCTCGGTTTTAGGATGATTTGGAAAAGGAGTCTGTGTGGAAAAGAGTAGGAAAGAAGATTTTCGGACAGAGAGAAGAAGGAGCAGGCACCTAATGGAAGTTAAAAAGACATAAAACAGGGTTTTAAACTCTATCCACTGCGAGGCAGTCGCCTGCTAGGATGAGGTAGGCGCCTATCAAAAAAACTCGAAAGTCAGTAGCTTGGCAGCCACCTAGCACCTTGGTGGCAGTCGCCTGCCAAGCAGAAAAATTTTTAGTTTACTTCTCGAATATGCATCATTCTCAATTCTCTTCTAATGAATATGAATCGCTCTTCAGAGAGTGGGTTTGTGAACATATCTACTAATTGGTCTTTAGTATTTACAATTTCTAGCATTGTCTTTGTTTTGCACATGACCTCTCAAAAAGTGATATCTTATGTCAATATGTTTTGTTCTTGAGTGAGATACTGGATTTTTTGAAATATTTATGACACTTGTGTTGTCACATTTTATTGGAATAGTTTGATATTGAATTTTGAAATCTTTTAGTTATTGTTTCATATACAATGTTTGGGCACAGCAACTCCCTGCTGCTATATATTCTGCTTCTGCTATGGATAATACTACAGAGTTTTGTTTCTTTGAAGACCATGAGACTAAATAGTGTCCTAGAAAATGTCACGTTCCACTTGTGCTTTTTCTATCTATCTTGCATCCAGCAAAGTCTGCATCGGAATAGCTTATCATTTCAAATTCAGTTTCCTTTGGATACCATAAACCTAGTTCAAGTGTGCCTAGTAGATATCTAAGGATTCTTTTAACCACTGATTGGTGTGATTCCTTAGGAGCTAATTGGAACCTAGCACACATACATACGCTAAACGTAATATCTGGTCTACTTGCTGTTATGTAAAGTAAGCTTCCTATCATGCCTCACTAATGCTTAGTATCTACTTGTTTCACTTTTTCATCCTTGTCAAGACTAGTTGAAGTGCTCATGGGAGTTCCTATAGGTTTACTTTCTTCCATATCAAACTTCTTTAACATGACTTTAATATATTTAGTTTGATTTATGAAAGTTCCATTTTTTGCTTGTTTGATTTGTAATCCTAGAAAGTAATTTAACTCTCCCATCATGCTTATCTCAAACTTTTTTTTGCATAAACTTAGCAAATTCATTACACAAATCCTCATGAGTTGCTTTAAAAATAATATCATTAACATAAATTTGTACTATAAGCATGTATTTATTTTTGGTTTTTATAAATAAAGTACTATCTATCTTTCCTCTTGAAAAAATATTTTGAATTAGGAACTTGCTTAGCCTTTTATACCAAGCTCTAGGTGCTTGTTTCAATCCATATAAAGCTTTAGTTAACTTAAATACATGATCTGGATTTTTTGAATGTTCAAAACCTGGAGGTTGTTTTACATATACTTCTTTATTTATATATTCATTTAAGAAAGCACTATTTACATCCATTTGATATAATTTGAAGTCCTTATAGGCCGCATAAGCTAAGAGCATCCTATTTGCTTCCATTCTTACTACGGGGGCAAAGGTTTCATTGTAATCAATACATTCTTCTTGATTATAACCTTGTGCTACTAGCTTAGCTTTATTTTTTACAACAACTCCATTTTCATTTTTTTCATTTCTAAACACCCATTTAGTTCCTATGATTGATTTATCTTTGAGTTTAGGTATAAGTTCCCACACTTGGCTTCTTTCAAATTGATTTAGTTCTACTTGCACAGCTATAATCCAATAGTCATCTTTTAAGGCTTCTTCAATATTCTTGGGTTCATCTTGAGATAAAAAGGCATAATGGTTGCAAATATTTTTCAATGAGGCTCGAGTGGTTATACCTTTTGAAGTTTCTCCAAGTATTTGTTCTTTTGGATGACTTTTAGCATATCTCCATTCTTTAGGTAGTTCTAGATTTTCTATAATGTTTTCATTTAAAGTCTCATTATTATTTTCTTCTTTTATTTCAAGATCTTTTTCTTTTTGTGGAATATCTTCTTTTTCATCATTCTTAATTTTATTTTCATAATTGTTTGATTCATCAAATGTTATGTGTATTGATTCAATGATAGTAAGAGTACTCCTATTATAAACACTATAGATTTTGCTATTTGTAGAGTAGCCTAAAAAGATACCTTCATCAGATTTTGCATCAAACTTTCCTAAATCATTTTTAGTATTAAGGATAAAACATTTGCATCCAAATACATGAAAGTAAGAGATATTAGGTTTTCTTCCTTTCCATAATTCATATGGTGTTTTGTCTATACTTGATCTTATAGATACCCTACTTACAATATAACATGATGTATTTACAGCTTCAACCCAAAAGTATTTAGGTAGGTTATTTTCGTTTATCATTGTTCTTTCCATCTCTAGTAGGGTTCTATTTTTTCTTTCTACAACTCCATTTTGTTGTGGAGTTCTAAGTGCTGAGAAATTATGGTTTATTCCATATTCATTACAAAATTTATCAACCTCTTTGTTTCTAAACTCTCTACCTTGATCACTTCTAAAACTTGTTACATTATAGCCATTTTTATTTTGTAATTTCTTACATAAGGTGATTAGCGTGTCACATGCTTCATCTTTATTTATTAGGAATAATACCCAAGTGAATCTTGAATAATCATCTACTATTACAAAAGCATATTTATTTCCTCCTAGACTTAAGGTTCTAGTTGGGCCAAATAAGTCTAGGTGTAATAGTTCTAGGGGTATTTTATTAGATATATTTTTTTTTTTCTTTTTAAAGCTTGGTTTAACTTGCTTTCCCTTTTGGCATGTGTCACACATCTTGTCTTTTATGAATTTGGTATTTGGTAATCCTTTTACAAGATTTTTCTTTGATAATTTGGATAATAAGTCCATGCTAGCATGTCCTAACTTCCTACGCCATAGCCAACTTATTTCCTTCATGGCTTCCAAACAAGTTACGTTTTGATTCATTAGATTCTCAAGGTTTATATAGTAAACATTATTTATCCTAAGAGCTATAAACAAGATTTTATTATCTTTGGGATTTTGAATAACACTTTTTTTATTTCTTAAAGGTTATTTCAAACCCTTTGTCACTCAATTGGCTAATGCTTAAAAGATTGTGTTTTAACCCTTCTACTAATAATACATTATCAATAGTAATAGAAGGTTCTTTACCTATTCTCCCGATGCCAATGATCTTACCTTTGGCATTATCGCTGAAAGTGACATATCCTCCATCATTTTGTTTTAGAGAGGAAAACTTGGTTTATTGCCGGTCATGTGTCTTGAGCACCCACTTTCCAAGTACCACTTGTCCATTGATGATGTTGTCCTAAAACATACCTACAATGGAGGATTCATTGTATTAGTCTTCGGAACCCAAATCCTTTTAACTTTCTTTGTTTTGTTGTTAGTTCTATTATTAACTTTCCATTCTTCTTGTACTTTAACATACTTTCTTTTTAGTGGGCAATCAAACATTACGTGACCTTTAGTCTTGCACATATAGCAAGTAGTGTGTTCATGTTTGTTGTTTGAGGAAGTGCTAGCATAGTGCTTGGCTTCCTTGACGAAGTATCCCATGTATAAGTTTTTTTTTTTTTGTTTTACCATTGTAACCTATTCCTTCTTTATTCCCATGTAGCCTTTGTTGTCCAATCATTTTTTCAAAATTATTTTTACCTTTTGTAAAATTATATATAATTTTTTCTTTATCTTCTACTAATTTCTTTAGTTCATTTATTTCTAGATCCTTTCTATTCAAGTTTTCTTTATGAGTTTTGCCTAATTCTTGATTTACTTTACTTACTTCCTCCTCTAACTTCGCAATACAAGAATCTTTTTCATTTTCAATGGTTTTGAATGATTCAAGTTGCTTCAATAGTTCTTTACTTTGATAATTCAAGGTTATATTTCTTTTGGAAATTTTTATGAATCTTTTATGTAAGGAAAATAATTCAGCTTGTAATTCTTTGTATGAGGGCATACTATCACATGACTCATCACAAGATTCATTACAAGATTCTATTGAAGAGTAGTAAGAATTTACCTCTTCATCATTCGCCATGAAGCATACGTTTGCCATCTCTTGTCCACTTGATTTGTTTTTCATTTCACTGGAGCTTGAGTCATCCCAAGTAGCCTTCATAGCTTCCTTCTCTTTCTTCTTGTCTTTCTTAAGCAATGGGCAGTCTGGTTTGATATGTCCTGGTTTCTTACAATGGTAGCATATAGGAGGTTCACTTTTACGTTTATTTTCATTTCTACTTGATTCTCCTTTTTCAGTTTTCCTTTTGTTGAACTTCTTAGGAAATCTTTTATTCCTTCTATAAAACTTTCCTAGTCTCTTTGAATGCTAATTCATCTTGATCTAAGTCACTTGTTTCACTTTCTTCTTCACTTGAGTTGTGGCTTGATGCTTTTAGTGCAATAGATTTCTTATGCTTTGATTCAAGATTTCTTTCTTTTAGAGCCATTTCATAGGTAAGGAGTGAACCTATGAGTTCATCTAAGGAGGTAGTCTTAAGGTTTCTTCCTTCGGTAATTGCTGTAGCCTTAGGTTCCCATATGGAGGGAAGGCCTCTCAAAATTTTCCTAATCATTTCGTAGGTGGTATAAGTTTTTCCTAAGGCACTTAAGGAATTAATTATGTGGGTGAATCTTGTGTACATACTTGATATGGATTCATTTGAATTCATCTTGAATGCTTCATATTCACTTGTTAACATGTCTATCCTATTGGCCCTAACATCAATAGTTCCTTCATATGTAACTTCTAATTTGTCCTATATTTCTTTAGTCATTTTACAAGCCATGACCCTATTAAATTTGTTAGCGTCTAAAGTACAATACAAAGCATTTATAGCACTTGAGTTTATTTGAAGCATTTTATCATCTAAATCGATCATATCCTTTTTCTCTTTTGGAATATGTTTTCCATCTATTATCTTGGTGGGAATAAGGTCTCCATCCATAACTACTTCCCATGCTTTCCAATCCATGTGTTGGAGGTAGATTTGCATTCTCTTTTTCCAAAAGGTGTAGTTGTATCCACAAAAGATTGGTGGACGAGTTGAGGATTGGCCCTCTCCAAAAGGAGATACTCTTATGTTAGCCATTTAGATCTTTTTATAGCTTCTTGTTAGGAATTTTCTATAACTAGTCTCTGATACCAATTGAATTTAGGATAGTTTCTCAAGAGGGGGGGTGAATTGGATTTTTAAAAATATTTTAATTTTAATACCTTGGTTTTTTTTTTAACTATCACAACAAGTAACTACAAAATTAATTCAATCACAACCAATCAACAAGATAATCAAAATCTTGATCTTTGGATCAATAGCCCTGTAATAAATTGTAAAGCACGCTAAATTTATGTAAGCCCTGTGTTTATTCCAAACTCACAATTCTTCTTAGTGTTTAGTTTTTAAACAAACTTTCAGATTAATAAGTTTAGGATGATCAACCAACGTAGTCCCTTTCGGTTTCCGCAATCAATGTTGATCAAGTCAAAACAAATTTTCCTCCGGTCTATTTAACAACAATATACTAAGAATTAACAATTTAAAACATATATGCAGGTTGTAAGTATTGCTGAAAAATAAAGAGTAAGGAAGAAAAAAGAGACACAAGGTTTTACGAGGTTTGGCTTATACCCAGCCTACATCCTCGCCTTTGGCAAACCATCAAAGGATTCACTAGTTCAGTTCCATTGACTCGTGGACCAATTACGATTACGATCACTCCTTCCTTTAGGCTAGAGCCTGCCTCTCCAAACGAAATTCCCTTGTTTGGTCCAACGATTCGACAGCCTTGAATCATCTATAAACAAGAACCAAGACAGAGAAGAATTTGTGTACAAGAAAATACTCTCACAGCGGAGTAGGTTAGTACAACATTCAGCACAAGTATACTTCAAAGTAAATCAAGTATAAAAGGATTGAAACTCAATACTAATTTTAGATCACCAAATATCTTCCAAATATTGAAACATTCAGACTTTGAAGGCTTTACTTCGGAGTTTGAATCAGCAACAATTCAATATTTGAAGTTGAATGAACACAAGAGAGTTTTGAGAGCTTTTTAGAGAACTTTGATTGCTAGAAATTTCTTGATGTATAAAATTTTTGAAGTTTGGGGCTATTTATAGAAGTTTAAGTGTAATTCCTTGTCCCCCAAGTTTCCTTGAAGTAATCCCCAAATTTTTCAAAATAGTGCCAAAAAATCCATTTAAAAAATCTTCCCGTGGGATGTTTTTAAGCCAACATTCGAGTGGCAGTCGCCTGCCATGACTTGGCAATCGTCTGTCATAGAAGAAACTTAAAACACAGAACACTGGAAGTCGCCTTCTAGAATCCAAGTAGTCGCCTGGCATAACCACCCTGGTGCCTGGCTATGTTTAAGCAGTCGCCTGGCACCCTACGACCTCTTTAAGAATTCTTCATTTAATTTGGGCAGTCGCTTGCCACATAAAGACAGTCGCTTGGCCCTTCTGTTTTACTAAATAACTTTTCTTTTTAAACCCCTTATTTTCTTTGATTTGAAAAACATACTTTAGGGTTTTAAAAAAAATATATTTCTAAGTTTCTTTTGATTTTTTGAGAGCTTCAATTCAGTTTATACTTGAAATTAACTTGAAGTACTTACATACAAACATCCTTAAAACTTTATTCCTTTGATCTTCAAGTAAGTCCTTGTTCTTCCATCATTTTGAGTTTCTGATCTTTTCTTTGAGCTTTCATCCAATTATCTTTGATCCTTATGCTCTTCAAGACCTTTTTTTATCCATAAACTTTATCATCCTTTTGATCTTTGTCACTACCTTTAAGCTTTGTCATTTTCCTGAAAAATTTTCACTTTAAACCATATTAAAGACATCATGATTTGTTATCATCAAAATAAAAATTGTAAGCCTTGTTAGGCCAACAGTATCCCATGTATAATTTTTTATTCTTTTTGTTAATTTTACCATTATAACCTATCCCTTCTTTATTCCATGTAGCCTTAGCTGTCCAATCATCTTTTCAAAATTTTCTTTACCTTTGCTAAAGTTATATATAATCTTCTCCTTATCCTCTACTGATTTCTTAAATTGATTTATTTCTAAATCCTTTTTATTTAAATCATCATCATGAGTTTTGACTAACTTTTGAGTTACTTCATTTATTTCCTCTTCTAACTTTTTAATACAAGAGTCTTTTTCTTTTTCAATGGTTTTGAATGATTCAAGTTGCTTCAATAGTTTTTTATTTTGATCTTTCAAAGTTATATTTCTCTTGGAAATTTTTATGAATCTTTTATGCAGAAAAAACAACTCAGCTTGTAATTCCTTGTAGGAAGGCATACTATCACATGACTCATCACAAAACTCATTATAAGATTCTATTCAAGAGTAGTAGGAATTTACCTCTTCTTCATTCACCATGAAGCATATATTTGCCATCTCTTTTCCATTTGATTCGTTTTCTATCTCACTAGAGCTTGAGTCATCCCAAGTGGTTTTCATAGCTTCCTTCTTTTTCTTCTTGTCTTTCTTGAGCAACAGACAGTCCGGTTTGATATGCCATGGTTTCTTGCAGTGATAGCATATTGGAGGTTCATTCTTACTTTTATTTTCTTTCTTACTTGTCTCTCCTTTTTCATGTTTCTTTTTAGTGAACTTTCTAGGAAATTTTTTATTCCTTCCATAGAACTTGCCTAATCTATTAGTGATGAATGCTAATTAAACTTGATCTAAGTCATTTGTTTCACTTTCCTCTTCACTAGAGCTGTGGCTAGATGCTTTCAACGCAATGGATCTTTTATTCTTTGGTCTAGGATTCCTTCCTCTTAAGGTCATTTCATAGGTAAGAAGTGAACCTATGAGTTCATCTAAGGAGGTGGTCTTAAGGTTTCTACCTTCAGTGATAGTTGTAGCCTTTGGTTCCCATATAGAGAGAAGGCCTCTTAGAATTTTTTTGATCATTTCGTAGGTAGTATAAGTTTTCCCTAAGGCATTTAAGGAATTTATTATGTGGGTAAATGTGGTGTACATACTTGATAGTGTTTCATCAGAATTCATCTTTGTTGGCCTTACAAGGCTTAATATCCTATTTTGATACTAACAAACAAGTATAACTTAACATATTTTGGTTAAGTGTTGTTATTTTCTGGATTAAATGAAGAATGAAAGGATAAAGAGTTCATGATAGCTTGTACTTCAAAAAAAGGATAATTATATCAAGTTTGAGGCATGGATTCAAGAATAAAAAGCCCAACTTCAACATGGAAAGCTCAAAGTTCAAATGAAGCTCAAATTTCAAATTCTATATCTTGAAAGCTCACAAAGATCAAGGAACATGTAAGCCTTATATAAATGCAAGTGATTCAAATTGAAAGCCTAGAGAATTTTCGAAGATCAGAAGTTCAGCAAAGAAGATCAAGAGACCTTAAAGCCAAGAAAATGTCAAAACAGCTTAGGTCCAAGACTTTGTAAGTACTTCTAAAGCTTATTCAAATATGAAGTTTTCATTTTGAAGCTCTTTAGGCAAAGGGACTTAGAGACCTTAAACTTGGAACAAATATTTCAAAGTCAAACAAGTTCATATTTCAAGATTATTTGAGCAAAGAAGAGAGAATTTAAAAATATGTTTGAAATGAAAAAATGTCAGTTGACAGACGCTTTTCTATTTATAGACAGACGACTGGCCAATATAGTAAAGCTTAACTAAAGATAGAAGCCTGACAAACAACTGTCAAGGTTTTGACAGACGGCTGCTAGTGCCAAGTGAGAAGTCTGTGAGTGTTTTGCTAGACTACTGTCCATCGTCTGTGTATATTGAAAAACTTGAATTTTTCATGGACATACGACTGTCACCTTATGGACAGACGACTGCCACTTCATTGAGTTATATCATAACTATATTATTCTGGTGACAGACGACTGGCAATCAAAGGACAAATGATTGCCACCCCTCTGCCTATGTTTTTATAGTTATAACATACGGACAAACGACTGCCAGGACTTAACAATCGCCTAGCTCGCGGCATTTTTCAAACTTCCAACGAATATAATTTTTGAAATTCAAATTTTTGGAAGTGTAAATAATTTTAATATTTGGAAACAACTCTAAGTATTCTTGAAGAACAAGCAAGGAGGTTTTCTACTTCTATAAATACCTTAAGATATATTGATTTTAAAAACACAAGAGAGACATCAAGAAATAAAATTCTACTAATATACTCTCTCAAGCCTTCTGAAATTCTGAAATTTTGAAATTCTCAAAGTTCCTCAAAGCTTACATCATTCACGAAATCAACTAAAGTCTTGCTGATTTTCTCACCAAGCTTGTGCTTAAATTGCTAATTTTTTCATCTATTGAAAGAACTCTACGGTGATACAATTCTAGAGCTTCAATTCTAAATTTCATATTCTGAATTTACGTTGATGTATATTAGTTGTGCTGTAATTGTTGTACTAACAAGTTCTTTGAGGAGCAAGTTCTTTGTACACATCTATTTGATTTTTATCTTGTAGATTGATGAATCCAAGGACCGTTTGGATCGTTGGCTAAGCAAGGGGATATTGTTTAGAGAGGTAGGCTCTAGCCTAGTTAAGGAGTGACCAAGTGAGGGTATATCATTTGGAGAGGCAGGCTCTAGCCTATTTGAAAGAGTGATCGAACGAGGGAATATCGTTTGGAGAGGTGAGCTCTAGCCTATTGAAGGAGTGTGTAAAGGTATTGTTTGGCCTGGTAAAGGAACATGCTTAGTGACTCCTTTGGTGGTTCCAAAGGCGAGGACGTACGCTGAGTATAAGTTGAACCTCGTAAAAATCTCTGTCTCACTCTTTTTTTCTCTTACTCCTCATTTTCAGTACATATTTAAATTGTGTGGATGGTTTAAATTTGAATTCATATATACTATGTAAATTTGGAAATCAAACAAACTTAAAGTTCAATTTTGATTTGGGTTGCGAAAACTGAAAAGGGAGTACATTGGTTAAACCATTCTTTGCAGAAACCATACGGGAGTACGTACTTGGTTAAACACTCAAAGACAAATTAACTAAAAATTTATTTGAATTCTTAATATTTGGAAAGAGTGATTGAATTTTATATTGAACTTCATATTGAAGAATATCATTCACAACAGAGTTTAGTTCAAATTCTTACATTATTCAAGGTGTTGTATATCTCATTCTTGGTTTGGCTGCTTTTACTTTCAAATTGTAGTTGATTGGTTTGGATAGTGTGATTGAAGATTGAATGTTTAATTAGTTGATTGTTTAAAAGAATCTCAGTTATTGTGTAATTGATAAATTAAACAAATGAGTTAAATAATTGGTTAAAGAATTAAAAAGGTTAAGAATTCTCCAAAGGAATTAAAAGAAAGTTTTAAATTCCAATTCACCCCCCTCGCTCTTGGGAAGCTATTTCTAATTTCAATTGGTATCGGAGAGGGGTTATAGCAAATCTTAATTAGTATCTATAAAAAGATCTTAATGGCTAACTTAGGCGTAGCCCCATTTGGAGAGGGACAATCTTCAACTAGGCCACCAATCTTTTGTGGACACAACTATACATTTTGGAAAAAGAGAATGCAAATATACCTTCAAACCATGGATTGAAAAGCTTGGGAGGTTGTCACGGGTGGTGATCTAATTCCTACCACATTAGTAGATGGAAAACAAATACCTAAGGAAAAGAAAGACATGACTGAAATAGATTATAAAATGTTGCAAATAAACTCTAGTGCTATAAATGCTTTCTATTATGCTTTAAATGCCAATGAATTTAATAGAGTAATGGCTTGTAAATCAACTAAGGAAATATGGGATAAGCTTGAAATCACTTACGAAAGCACTATAGATGTTAGGGATAATAGGATCGATATGCTCACAAGTGAATATGAAGCTTTTAAGATGAACCCAGACGAATCCACAACTAATATGTTTACTAGGTTCACTCACATAATTAATTCCCTAAATGCACTAGGAAAAACCTACACTACTTATGAGATGATTAGGAAAATTCTTAGAGGGTTACCACCAAAATGGGAACCAAAAGCCACTACCATAACTAAAGGAAGAAATATGAAAACCACTTCCTTCGATGAGTTAATAGGTTCTCTACTTACATATGAAATGGCAATGAATGAAAAGAATGAAAAAACCAAAACCCAAGAGACAATAGCCTTCAAAGCCCTAAAAGACAATTCAAGTAGTGAAGAAGAAATGGATGAAGATGAAGTAGCCTTCATATCTAAAAAGCCAGTGAGAATACTAAGAAGGAGAAACAAATCCAAAAGAAGTAATCAAAACTCTGAATCAAAAGAAGAAGCTAGCAAAAAGTCAAAGAATAAAACTCCTACGTGTTTCAATTGCAACAAAACTGGACATATAAAACCGAAATGTCCTCTACTTAAGAAAAAGTCTAAAAAGAAAAATAAAAAGGTCATGAAAGCCACTACTTGGGACATGATGAGTACAAGTAGTTCTGAAATTGAATCAAGTGACCAAGAGGTTGCTTATACGTGCTTTATGGCTTAGGACGATGAGGAAAGCTCTTCAGCCAAATCCTTAGATAATTCTTGTAGTAATTCTTCAAATGAATCCAATAATGAGGGGATGCCATCTTATGAAGAACTACCAAATGTTCTATTCAAAGTACATAAGATGTTGATCAAAGTAAATAAACAAAAAGCTTCAATGAAGAATAAGAATGAAGTTATAATGAAAGAATTAGAATCCCTTAAGAATGCTTAAAGGGAAAAGGATTCAAGGATCAAGAAAATTGAAAATGAGTATGATGCTGCTATAAAAGGATTAGAAGCTAAAACTCTTGCTGAAAAAGAAAACGTCTTGAAAAGTAAGAAATTAGAAAGCAAGAATGAACAAATGATAGAAGACCTTCGATCCCTATCCTCTATGGTATATTAGAAAGATATGTATATTTCTGAATTAGAGAAAAGAATCAGAAAATTATCTCAATAATTGGAGAAATCATTAAAGAAAGTTGACAACAAGAAAGAGATAGAGTTAAATGATCTCAAAAATCTGATTAAAAATAAAGAAAAGATCATTTATAACTTTACAAGAGGAAAAATAAACTTTGACAAAATGCTAGGCTCCCAAAGAATGACTCTAAATAAAGAAGGCATTGGTTTTAATGGAATTGAAAATAAAAGAAAAAAGATTCTTTATATGGGTTATTTTTCAAAAGAAGCCAAAGACTATGCTACCACATCTAGTAATACCTACACTAATACAATATGTTATAAATGCAAGAAAAAGGGGCATATCATGTTTGAATGTCCATTCAAGAGAAAGAATGTGAAAATGAAACAAATATGGACAATTAAGGAAACATCCCTTGTGAAACCTACAAGACCCAAAAAGGTATGGGCACCTACATAAAAAGCATTGAAAAACTCAATGTGTATTAAAATACATTGTTGGCAAAAAAAATCATAAAATGATTCATACAAACTCATGATAGAGATTTTTTTAAAATAAAAAGTCATATGAAAGCAAAAATCAAGCTTTTTACATATAAGAGAAGGGAAGAAGAACAGTTGGTCAGGGCAGACGACTGCCAGAGAGCTGGCAGGCGACTGACAGGCTACTGTCTGTGTAAAAGGCAATAGAAAAACAATTGTCAACATAGTGACAGACGACTGTCTCATAGCATGTGGAGTTCATTTCACTTAAAAACATGATTTTTAAATCCCCCAGATGTCTGTCCATTCGTCTTCCCTTCTCTAAATCATCTTCTCTTCCTTTTCTTCAAAGTTCTTTCTCTCCTAAATTGCTCACAATGATCATCCATCATAACTCTAATCCATACACATCTAGGGTTTCTGAACTTCAACTGGTTCAAAATGGTTCGTACCAAAACCGTAGGAAGAAAAGAAAAAGCCTCCTCGTCTTCTTCAAAGCCTACAAGCAACTATGACATAGAAAAATGGCTGGTTTCACCGCATGCGAAAGCAATATATCAAAATCACATTTCGGAAATTGATCCAATGTTCTGTAAGGTACTAGATGTCACTTTCTTTGAAGAAAAATTTCCTAAAATTATCGAAATGTTCAAAAATATAGGATGGGATGAGTTCATTCTTCACCAAGTGAAAGGGTATTACTCGGATTAGATTAAGATTTTTTATTCAAACTTGGTAAAGAAATAAGTTGGAATTGCTAATTAAATTTATGGCCAGAAGATAACTCTTACCCCACACTCTTTACGGAAAATTCTTCACATCAAACATGGAAATTTTGAGTGTATTCCAGTTGAAAAGAAATGGACTATGGAATAGGGTTTCTCACTACAAGAATTTTTGCCTCTTGTGATGAATGATGCACCTGTTTATTTTGGACACCCTCCACCATATAAACATCTCAATCTTCAAGCTCAAATTCTACATAAAATCATTACGTAAAATATAATTCTGAGGTCTGGATCCTTTGATCATGTATTGTTCTTCGATTGTTTCATAATGTGGTGCTTACTAAAAGGGAAGAAATTAGACTTGTCCAGCATTATACTGAAATGGATGGTTATGAAGCTCGAATCTCCTAGAATTGGGCTTCCATATGGCGGCATTCTTTCCTTAATCTTTGCTCATTTTCAAGTCCTCTCTCCATCTTCAAAAGTAGGGAAGCGAACCCATTACCATGTCTTCTCATCTACTACACTAAAATTAGTGGGTTACAAAAAGTATACCGAGGGATGGATGTTTCGGGGCAATAGACTGGCAAGACCTGCACAAGAAGAAAGGAATCCAGCTCCTAAAGAAGTTGATATGCCACCTTGATTTGTTTCGTTTTATCATAATTATACCAATTTTAGTACTGAAAAGCGGGCAAATTTTGCCTCTCTTCATGATAAAATCTCAACTATTGATGACAAGTATACCTTGTTAGATAATCGCATTGCTAAAATAGAGCATCATGTCACTAAAAATGACATTGATTCAGATAATGAGGGTAATGAAAATACTGACGAAGAAGAAGCTAAAGAAGAAGAAGAAGCTGAAGAAGAAGGGGAAGCTGAAGGAGAAGATGAAAAAGCAACTAAATAAGAAGAAGAAGAAGAAGAAGAAGAAGGCTCACAATAATCCAAACGAAAAGGAATTGCTTAAGGTTGTAACACTAATTTTGATACATAGAATTTTGATGTTGTTTTTGCCACTTTGTATGCTATATGTGCTCAGAATTTGGATGTGGTTTGCCTTTTTGTTGATGTAAAAAGGGGGAGTATGTGTGAGCAAAGTCTATGAGTCTTTGTATATCTTTGTTTATAGTTCTGAAGCTCTGAACCTATGTAATGTTTTGTTAAACAGTTTGATTTTATATAAGTTCTAATGTTAATGTTAAATTTGAAACTTTGAATCTTCTGAATTATTGACTTAAAAGAAATTATTGAGTATGCTGATTGACAGGGAGAGTGTTATAACTTATCACGTACATATGCTTATTTTCCTATTAATCATTTGATACCATGAATCAATCTTAACTTGGATAATAACAAAGGAAGAAAAGGCTGTTAGTAAAGATATGCCTATTAACACACACTACCCATGCTATATTGAAAAATAAATTGAGGTACGCACATGGTTGATGATATACTCAAAATGGCATTTGAGCTTGATCATCATATTTTTTTTCTCTTTTTGATCGATGTCAAAAGGGGGAGAAATGTTTAGAAAAAATTGAGTTACAAAAATTAAGCTTGAACACAATATATATATCAAAAGGATGAGAAGTATTTGAACTTGAATGTTGTTAAAATGATGCTTATTGAAAGGGAGAGTCTTATTTAAGGCTCACTCCAATTTTATTTTTGCTTCTTGTTTGCCATCATCAAAAAGGTAGAGATTGTTGGTCTTAAAAGGCTTAATATCCTATTTTGATGCTAACAAACAAGTATAACTTAACATATTTTGGTTAAGTGTTGTAATTTTCTGGACTAAATGAAGAATGCAATGATAAAGAGTTCATAAGAGCTTGTACTTCAAAAAAGGATAATTATATCAAGCTTGAGGCAAGGATTCAAGAATAAAAAGCCAAACTTCAACATGGAAAGCTTAAAGTTCAAATGAAGCTTAAATTTCAAATACTATATCTTGAAAGCTTAGAAGGATCAAGGAACATGAAAGCCTTATATAAATGAAAGTGATCCAAATTGAAAGCTCGAAGAAGTCTGGAAGATCAGAAGTTCAGCAAAGAAGATCAAGAGACCTTAAAGCCAACAAAATGTAAAAGCAGCTTAAGTCCAAGTCTTTGTAAGTACTTCTAATGTTTATTCAAATATGAAGTTTTCATTTTGAAGCTCTTTAGGAAAAAAGACTTAGAGACCTTAAACTTGGAACAAATATTTCCAAGCTAAACAAGTTCATATTTCAAGATTATTTCAGCGGAGAAGAGAGAATTTAAAAATATGTTTAAAATGCAAAAATGTCAGTTGATAGATGCGTGTCTATTTATGGACAGACGACTAGCCAATACAGCAAAGCTTAACTGAAGATAGAAGCTTGATAGACGACTGTCAAGGTTTTGACTGATGATTGTCAGTGCCAAGTGAGAAGTCTGTGAGTGTTCTGCCAGTCTACTATCCATCGTTTGAGTATATTGAAAAACTTGACTTGTTCGTGGACAGACGAATGTCACCTTATGGACAGACGACTTCCACTTCACTGAGTTGTATCATAACTATATTATTCTGGTGACAGATGACTACCAATCAAGGAACAGACGATTGCCACCCCTCTGCCTATGTTTTTATAGTTATAACATATGGACAGATGACTGCCAAGACTTAACAGTCGTTTGGCTCACGGAATTTTTCAAACTTCCAACGGATATAATTTTTGAAATTCAAATTTTTAGAAGCTTAAATAATTTTAATATTTGGAAACAACTCTAAGTATTCTTGAGGAACAAGCAAGGAGATTTTCTACTTCTATAAATACCTCAAGATACATTTATTTTAAAAACACAAGAGAGACATCAAGAAATCAAATTCTGCAAATATACTCTCTCAAGCCTTCCGAAATTATGAAATTTCAAAAGTTCAGCTCAAATCATTCACGAAATCAAATGAAGTCTTGCTGATTTTCTCACCAATCTTGTACTTAAATTGCTAATTCTTTCATCTATTGAAAGAACTCTACGGTGATACAATTTTGGAGCTTCAATTCTAAATTTCATATTTTGAATTTACTTTGAAATATATTAGTTGTGCTGTAATCGTTGTACTAACCGGCTCTTTGAGGAGCAAGTTCTTTGTACACATCTATTTGATTTGTATCTTGTAGAATGACGAATCCAAAGACTATTTGGATCGTTCAGTAAGCAAGGGGATATTGCTTAGAGAGGCAGGCTCTAGCCTAGTTAAGGAGTGACCAAGCGAGGGTACATCATTTGGGAAGGCGGACTCTAGCCTATTTGAAGGAGTGACCGAACGAGGGGATATCATTTGGAGAGGCGGGCTCTAGCCATCTAAAGGAGTGTGTACAGTTATTGTTTTGCTTGGTAAAGGAACAGGCTTAGTGAATCCGTTGGTGGTTTGCCAAAGGCAAGGACGTAGGCTGGATATAAGCCGAACCTCATAAAAATCTTTGTGTCACTCTTTCTTTCTCTTACTCCTTATTTTCAGTACATATTTATATTATGTGGATGGTTTAAATTTGAAATTATATATACTATGTAAATTTGGAAATCAAACAAACTTAAAGTTTAATTTTGATTTGGGTTGCTGAAACCGAAAAGGGAGTACGTTGGTTAAACCATTCTTTACGGAAATCATACGGGAGTATGTTACTTGGTCAAACACTCAAAGATAAATTAACTGAAAGTTTATTTGAATTCTAAATATTTGGAAAGAGTGATTGAATTTTATATTGAATTTCATATTGAAGAATATCATTCACAACAGGGCTTAGTTCAAATTCTTTCATTATTCAAAGTGTTGCATATCTCATTCTTGGTTTGACAGCTTTTACTTTCAAATTGTGGTTGATTGGTTTGGATAGTGTGATTGAAGATTGAATGTTTAATTAGTTGATTGTTTAAAAAAATCTCAGTTATTGTGTAATTGATAAATTAAACAAACGATTTAAAGAATTGGTTAAAGAATTAAAAAGGTTAAGAAATCTCCAAAGGAATTAAAAGAAAGTTTTAAATTCCAATTCACTCGCCCCCGCCCCCCCTCTCGGGAAACTATTCCTAATTTCAATCTTGAATGCTTAATATTCGCTTGTTAACATGTCTATCTTATTGTCTCTAACATCAATTGTTCCTTCATATGTTACTTCTAATTTGTCCCAAATTTCTTTTGCCGTTTTGCAGACCATGACCCTATTAAATTCATTAGCATCTAATGCACAATATAATGCATTTATGGCGCTTGAATTGATTTGAAGTATTTTATTATCTGAATTGGTCATGTCCTTCTTTTCTTTTGGAATCTATTTTCCATCAACTATCTTAGTGGGAATAAGGTCTCCATCCATAACTACTTACCATGCTTTCCAATCCATGTGTTGGAAATATATTTGCATTCTCTTTTTGCAAAAGGTATAATTGTATCCACAAAAGATTGGTGGACGGGTTGATGATTGGCCTTCACCAAAGGGTGCTACTCCTATATTTGCCATATGATCTTTTTACAGTTTCTTGTTAGGAATTACTATAACTAGGCTCTGATACCAATTGAAATTAGGAATAGCTTGCCAAGAGGGGGGTGAATTGGGTTCTTTAAAAAATTTTATTCCCATTTTGATTCTTATTTGTATTAGTATGACAACAAGAAAATAAAATAATCAACTAATAAACACACCGCAAGATATTGATATTAAAATAAACAATCCAACCAATTTAAAGTAAACAGTTTAAATAAACAAGCAAGAGTTTTAGAATTTTCATCAGCTGCCCTGTAGAAGTTTGCAACCTTCTTTGAATGTAATCTTTGTTTGCACTTCTCTTGATCAAGACTTCCGCAGATTAATCAAAGTACTCTCTCTTTGGGTTTCCGCAAACAATTGACCAAAACGTACTTTCTAAATATCAAGAGTATTCCTTTGATTTAAATTTTCGGCCCCGCTATCTGCACTTTAGTACACAAAAAAATAGATTGTACAGAAAGTAATAAGTGGAGAAGAAAGAAAGACACAAAGATTTTACGAGGTTCGGTTTCAATACAACCTACGTCCTCGCCCTTTGCAAAATACCGAAGGGTTCCACTATAGCAGTTCCTTTACTGGGAGGAACAACACCGATTACAATCACTCCTTGTCAAGGCTAGAGCCCGCCTTCTCCAAAAAATATACCCTTGTTTGGTCAACAATCCAATAACCTAGAATCATTCAAAATCTACAAGAAAAACAATAAGAAGATTTGTGTACAAAGAACGCTCACACAAAGAGCAAGTTAGTACAATTCAAAACTAGGTACTTCAAAAGATAAATATCAAGAATGAAATACTCTTTTGAAGCTTAGGAATGGATTTCACCAAACTCCTTTTTCTCCAGAAGAGAAATCAGCGGTATAACTTCAGGGATTGATGAACAACAATCTCAGAATCACAGCACTTTCAGTTTGCAAGAGATGAACAAGATGAGATTTTGAAAGCAAGAGAGCTTATGAACAATTTTCAAAACTTGGTGTGTTTTGCATTAGAAAACCATGTATTTATAGAAAATAAAACTTGTTTCCTTGTTGCTAAAGTTTCCTTGGAGTGTTTCCAAAGATTTTAAAAAGTTTGGAGCCCAAGCAACGGATATTTAAAAAATAAAATTTTAAAAATTTCTACCCGTTAACAGTGTTCAGATGGCTGAACACTCGAATTCAGTCATCTGATGTTCCTGAGCTATTTTAAAAAATGAACTAGACATAGGGTCAGATGGCCAAAGATGGGGTTCAAATGACCGAAGAGTCAGGTTCACACGACCAAGGTCCAAGTTCAGTCATCTGAACTATTACTGCCAGTTTCTGTTTCTCACCAGAAAATTTTCAGACGTCTGAGCTTATTCTTCGACGTCTGAACTAATTCTTCACTTATTTGAACATGAAGTTTAGTCATCTGAAGTTGTTACTTTAGGCATCTAATCAGAACTTCAGTCATCTGAACATATTGCTTTCTGAATTTTCTTATTTCAATAATAGAAAATGGTTTGCTCTCTTTCTTTTATTCTTTATAAAACTTATTCCAGGGTCTTTTAAATAGGTCTCTAAGTCCATATGATCCCCTAAAGAGCTTCAAAGTATATTTCAATAGATATTTAAACTTTGAAGTACTCACATTGGATTTCCTAAATCCTTATATGCTAAGCTTGAGATCATCTACTTTCTTTTTGCTTTTGAAGTCCCTTGGATGTTTGCTTGAGCTAGCTTTTTCTTCCAATGCTTTGATCAGTAATAAGCTATTTTAAGCTTCTCATTGGATCACTTGTTAGTTTATCTATCTTGATGGTCCACACTTTATCCTTGTTTTCCTGAAACATCAAAACTTAAACATTCCAAGTTAAAATGTCCTTTGTTTGTTATCTCCAAAACTGATTGACAAGCCTAGTCAGTCCAACACCATGCCTTGAGTAATCATCAATGAAAGTAATGAAATACTCAAAGCCACCTATAGCCTAAATATTCATGGGGCCACACAAATCAGTGTGAACCAGTTCTAATGCCTCTTTTGCTTTATAGCACTTAGCCGAAAAAGGCCCCTTGGTCATCTCACCTTCTAAGCAGGATTCACAAACTAGTAGTGCCTCCACTTCTAATGATCCTAATGGTCCATGTTAAACCAGCCTTGAAATCCATTTTAGATTAATATGACATAGGCATAAGTGGCAAAGATAAGTTTGGTTCAATTCAGAAGGTTTCTTTCTTTTACATGGTAGTTTATCAACGTTATTCAATTCTTTTAGTTGCACTATAGAAGAAACATGATTAATAATATAAATACCATCCACCAATGTACCAGAATAGATAAAACGTTTATTTAACTTAATAACAACTCAATTATTAAAATAAACAGAAAATCCGTGATCAACCAACTTGGAAACTGAGATCAAATTCATTCTAAGGCAAGGTATACAAAGAGAATCTTTCAATATTAAAATCCTATCTCTATCAAGAGAAATGTGAATATCTCCTACAGCAACTACTGACACTCTCATGCCATCTCTCGGAAATATGTAAATGTTGGTCTTACAAGGTTTAAAATCATGTTTTGATGCTAACAAACAAGTGAGAACTTAACATATCTGGTTAAGTGATGACATTTCAGGACTCACTTGGAGAAAGCAAGGTCAAGAGTTCATAAGGATCCATTGAAAGGTTATACTTCCAAGAAGGATGATCATATGAAGTTTAAAGCACGGATTCAAAGATGATTTAAAGAAACCTTGAAGAATTTGAGAGCATGATGTTAAAGAGAAAGTTCAAAGAATGCTAAAGCTTGAAGACCATGAAAAAGCCAAAACAAGCATGAAGATTTAAGTGTTTAAATTTTCAAATGTCTTAGAAGTCTTTATGTAACAGCTTTAATGTTTAAATATCGTTTGAAATATTTTGATGCTCTTAGGTAAATTTCTTGGACCTAGATACCTTCTAAAATACTTGAAAAATATTTTTGTAAGGTCAAAAATTATTTCAAAAGATTAAAATTATTTTTGGAATGAAAAGCACCAAAAATAGGATTTTTCAAATGCTATTAATTTTTATACATCTCCATTGATAAGCATTTTTCTATATCAAAAACTCCTTATTTTAAAACATGTTCAGCATGAAAGTTGTAGGATTTTCTCTTAACTTTCTGTTGATACCAATATCAACTAATATAGAGTTGTATAGAAAACGTTATGATAAAAATACTGAAGGGGGGTTGAAGTTGTCAATTTTTGTCTGCCTAGAAGACTAAACATTAAGTGCAGAAGACTGAGATTTTTCCTGTTGAAAACCTGAGGAGATAGTGTACCTTCAAAATACTGAAGTTTGAGTTCAGTCGACTGAACGGAGATTTCAGAAATCTGAACCTCATGTTCAATTGTCTAACCCTATGTCTAGACTTGATTTTTCAGTGCTTTAAAGAACTTTAGAAGACTGAACTAGAGACTTCAGTTATCTGAACACTGTTAATGGGCAATTTTTTTAAATATTTTAAATTCGAAATAAAGGTTGCTTGTGCTCCAAATTTTCCAAAAACTTTGAAGATACTCCAAGTAATCTTGGGCAACACGAAAACATTTTTGAAAGCCTATAAATACATGGTTTTGCAACTCAAAACACATCAAGAATTGAAAAATCTGAATGATAAGCTAAAAGCACTCTTGTTATTACAAAGTTCTCTTGCTCACTCATTGCAAAACTCTTTTGTTAAGATATTCTGAAGTGCCAATCCTTACTACTCTAAGTTTCTACTGTCAAACTTCATCTAAGAAAGAATTTGGTGAATTTTATACTTGAGCTTCATTCTATTTCATGTTGATATTTTTACATCGAAGTATATAGTGTTAAACTTGTACTGACCTGCTCTTTTTAGAGAGTGTCTCTTGTACACAAAAATTAAAATTTTTTTTCTTGTAGATTGATGACTCCAAGGATTGTTTGGATCATTCGCTAAGCGTGGGGTATTGCTTAGAAAGGTGTAGCTCTAGCCTATTGAAGGAGTGACCGAGTGAGGGGATATCACTTGGAGAGGCGGTGCTCTTGCCTATTGAAGGAGTGTATAATGGTGTTGTTCCACCAGGAAAGGAACTGGTTTAGTGGAATCTTTTGGTGGTTTGCCAAAGGCGAGGACGTAGGCTAGGGATAAGCCAAACCTCTTAAAAGCCGTGGTCTCACTCTCTCTTTCCCTTGCTCTTTATTTTCAGCACATATATTAACTGCGTGGATGTTTTAAATTCTTAAATCATATATGCTACATAAATTTGAAAATTAAGTAAACTTAAATTTTAATTTTGATTTGGGATTGTGGAAACCAAAAGGGAGTATGTTAGTTGATTAATACTTTACGGAAACCTCAAAGGGAGTATGTTGGTTTGTTAACACCCAAAGATATATTAACTTAGAGTTTTTTTGAATTCAAAATTTTGTGAAGAGTGTGGATGTTGTTTTAAATATCAAGTTGAGAAACAAATTACATTCTCTATAGGGCTAACAATTTCATTCACCACAGGGCTACAAACAAACTAAACATCTTGATTGAATATTGTGTAGCTAATTGATTGGTTACTTGCATTGTGGTTAATTAGTTTGAGTGGTTGATTGAATGTTTATATTTTTTTTAGTTGTGGATTAGATAAAGAGAGTTAATCTTTTATTGTGTGATTGCTAAATCAACAAGAAATCAAGAATTCGTTGAAAGAATTAAATTAAGTTAAAGAATTCATAAAAAGTTTTAAAAGAAAGTTTAAAACCCAATTCATCTCCCCTCTTGAGACTACACCTTAGTTTTCAATTGGTATCAGAGCGGGGTTATAGCAAATCTTAATTAGTAGGTATACAAATATCTTAATGGCACACTTAGGAGTAGCTCCCTTTGGAGAAGGACAATCCTCAATTAGGCCACCCATCTTTTGTGGTTTAAATTATACATTTTGGAAACAAAGGATGAGAATATATCTTCAAACTATGATTGGAAAGCTTGGGAGGTTGTCATGGATGGTAACCTAATGCCCCTAAAACTAGTAGATGGAAAGCAAGTCCCTAAGGAGAAAAAGGATATAATTGAAATAGATCAAAAAATGCTGCAAGTTAATTCAAGTGCTATCAATGTTTTGTATTGTGCTTAAGATATTAAAGAATTCAACAGAGTCATGGCCTGCAAAACAATTGAAGAAATTTAGGATAAGTTAGAGGTAATCTATGAAGGAACGGTCAATGTTAGAGACAATAAAATTGACGTGCTAACTAGTGAATACGAAGCTTTTAAAATAAATATGGATGAATCAATCACTAGTATGTACACAAGGTTCACAGACATAATTAACTCCCTTAATGCCCTAGGAAAAACATAATCAACATATGAAATGATTTGTAAAATTCTTAGAGGGCTGTCACCAATATGGGAACCAAAAGCCACTACAATAACCAAAGGAAGAAATTTGAAAAACACCCCTTTAGATGAGCTTATAGGTTCTCTCCTCACATATGAAATGTCAATGAATTAAAGGAATGGTAAAACCAAAGTCCAAGAATCTATAGCCTTCAAAGCTTCAAAAGAAAACTCTAGTAGTTAAGAAGAGATGGATGAAGTTGAACTAGCCTTCATATCTAAGAAACTTGCAAGAATATTAAGAAGGAAGAACAAATTCAAAAGAAGAAATCAAAACACCGAATTAGATGAAGATGAAACTAATTCAAAGAAATCAAAGAATAAAATTCCTACATGTTATAATTGTAACAAAACTTGACATATAAAACTAGAATGTCCACTACTCAAGAAGGATTCCGAAAAGAAAAATAAAAAGGCAATGAAAGCCACTACTTGGGACAATCTAAGTACAAGTAGTTCGGAATGTGAATCAAGTGACCAAGAGGTTGTTTATACTTGCTTTATGGCTTGGGACGATGAGGGAAGCTCCTCATCCAAGTCGGTTAATGCTTATAGTAGTGATGAAACCAATGATGAGAGCATGCCATCTTGTGAAGTGACTCACTCGAAAAATGAGCAGCACGAAAGTTGTCCCAACTATAGGAGTTATGTCGTGTAATATTCAGCCCAAAGGAGTATAAACCATTTAGAATGAACACTAGTGAGTCCATTCAGAGCATGTACACTAGATTCACACACATGATTAATTCACTGCATGCATTAGGTAAGACCTATCCTACATATGAGATGATTAAGAAAGTCCTTAGGGCTTTGCCTCCTATTTGGGAAGCAAAGGCCACAATCATATCAAAGGGTAAAGACCTTAAGGCTATGCCATTAGATGAATTGATAGGTTCACTTTTCACCTATGAGTTAGCTATTAATGAGAGACTAAATAAGCACAATAGGATGAAAAATGTGACTACATTAAAAATGTCTACTAATACTTCTAATGAGTTCAGTGAACCTGAATCCGGAGATGACATGGCTATGCTTACTAGGAAATTCAGCAGGTTCTCAGGAAGAACAGTAGGCCGTGCAAAAAGTCTAGGGATTCTATATCTGAGAAAGGAGAGCCTAATAGAATAAAAGAAAAATCGAATCTTCCTACATGCTAGTCAAGCATATCAAAACTGTTTGCATGTCACTAAAAAAGGAGTCTAGGAAAATGAAGAAAGCCATGAAAGCAAGAACCTCGTGGGATAGACAAAACAGCAGTGATTCAGATTCAGATGGTAGTGACTCTAAGATTGCAAACCTATGCCTGATGGCATGGTACAATAAGGTATTATCATCTTGATCTTTATCTTCGTATTATTCTAATGATGATTGTAATTCTAATAGCATGCCTACTTTTAGAGAATTGCAATATGAATATATTCGTGTATCCAAATTGTAAAACAAAATGACCAAGGAAAATGATGTTTTGAAAAAGAAATGTGAAAATTAGTCAAAATTGTTTGAAATTGCAAAGAATTCTCATGCTTCAATTCTTAAAGAAAAGAATTTGAAAATTGCCGAGCTTGAGAGAAAATTGAAGGATAGCTCCAAAATTGTTTTTAAATTTACTGAGGGCCAAAGAAATTTTGAAAAACTCCTAAGGGCACAAAGAAACTCTCTTAGAAAAGAAGGTATTAGATTTAATGGCATTGAAAATGTGAGAAGACGTGATCTTTATTTAGGACATTTTACACGAGAATCAAAAGCCCAAATCCCACCTAAATATCCTAGGTGTCGTATGATATGTTTTAAATATAAACAAATTGGTCATATCTAGTTTGACTATCCGCTGAGAAATAAAGCATGTTAGAAAAGAAAGGTGTGGAGAGTCAAAGGTGATCCATAAACTAACCCTTGTAGACCCAACAAAATTTGGGGACCAGCGTTAGTTACTTAGTCTTTCTTGCAGGTATGTTTGAGATCATTCTCCTCCAAGGACAAGTGGTACCTAGATAGCGACAATGCAAAGGGTCGAATTATCGGCGTAGGTAAGGTTGGTAAGGAACCTTCCCTGGTTATTGATAATGTACTTCTTGTTAATGGTTTGAAACATAATTTGTTGAGTATTAGCCAATTATGTGATAAAGGTTATAAAGTGTCTTTTGAAAATGATAAATGCATTGTTGAGAGTAAATCTGATAACAAAGTACTTTTAACTGCTGAATGTCATGAAAATGGGTATACAACTAGCTTTGATAACTTAGCATCTCAACAAGTTACTTGTTCTTTTGCAATAAATTAAGCTAGCTAGTTATGGCATAGATGTTTTGGACATCCTAGTATGGATTTGTTGTCTAAACTTGTGAAAAAGGATTTAGTTAAAGGCTTACCTAAAACACATTTTGTGAAAAATAAGATTTGTGATCCATGTCAAATTAGTAAGCAAAAAAAATCAAGTTTTAAGAAAAAGAAAATCATATCTACCACTAGACCACTTGAAATGCTACACTTAGATTTATTTGGTCCTAATTAAGTTGAAAGTCTAGGTGGAAAATTGTATGCCTTGGTTATTGTGGATAATTTTTCTAGGTTCACATGGGTGCTATTTCTTTCTCATAAAGATTAATCATATGAACAATTCACTAAATTATGTAAAAGAATTCAGAATGAAAAAGGCTACAAAATCACACACATAAGAAGTGATAGGAGAATTGAATTCAAAAATGATGGCATAGAAAACTATTGTGACCAAGAGGTCATTTCACATAATTTTTCTACACCTAGGACCTCACAAAAAAAACGGTGTTGTAGAAAGAAAGAATAGGTCATTATAGGAAATAGGCAGGACTATGCTGAATGAACATAAATTACCCAAATATTTCTTAGCTGAGATTGTAAGTACTACATGTTATGTCATGAATAAAGTGTTAATCGGGCTTTCACTTAATAAGACTCCATATGAATTGTTGAACAACCATAGACCTAATATTTCCTACTTTCATGTTTTTAGTTGTAAATACTTCGTGCTTAGAGAAAATGAACATTTTTTGAAATTTGACTCTAAATCTGATAGAGGTATTTTCTTAGGATATTCACTTAACAGTAAAGCATATGGAATTTTCAATAAATAACATTAGTTGTTATTGAATCTATTCATGTTGTATTTGATGAATCTAATCCATTTTCTAAAAGAAATGATGAAGATGATATTGATGTTAGAAAAGGTTTAGAGAAGCTTTTTATGGAAAAAAAATGTGGATATCAACTCAAAAGCAAATGATAAATCAATTGAAAATGATAAAGTTGAAAATGAGGTTCATGAACTGCCTATGGATTGGAAATTCATTAGAAACCATCCTTTAAACCAGATCATAGGTGAACCTGCACGTGGTGTAGCAAACTAATCCTCTTTAAGAAACCTAGTTAGCCATTTTGCTTTCTTATCTCAAGAACAACCCAAAAACCTTAAGGAAGCCATAGAAGATGAGTCTTGGGTAATGTCTATGTAGGAAAAGTTTAACCAATTTGAGAGAAGTAAAGTGTGAACCCTAGTTCCTAGGCCTAATGATCATACTATTATTGGAACTAACTGGGTATATAGAAATAAGAAGGATGTTAGCTTTGGTGCAATCCCAAGAGGGGCGTGAATAAGTATTTAAAAAATGTTATCCCTTAGGTCAATCCACTAACAGCAGTATTACACAAGCCTAAGATCAATCTAGTGCATATAAAATAAATCAATGTAAATATACATCGGAATTTTAACTGCAATAGAAATTTAACCAAGCATGCACAATAAAGTAGTAAAGGAGACGACACTAGAATTGTTATTGAGGTTTGGTAAACTACCTACATCCCGGCCTTGGCTAACAAGCACAAGGATTACCACTATAAGCTCACTTAACAGGTGGACCGGCACCTAAACAACCAGGTCAATTAGCATAGGGTTGACCTCAACCTTTACAACCAAGTCAAAATAACATAGGGCTGACCTCAACCTTTAACAAACAATCCTTACCTGGCTAGATTACCGCCCCCTCAAGCCATGCCTGGAATACAACATATTTCAAAATAAAATTTGCGTACAACCAATATGCTTCTCAACTAAGTAGATTATGTATCAATGTAATCAATACACTACCGAATGATATGATAAGATAAGCTCAGTGAAGCCTTATTGTCTACTCTCAAAGATTAATACAAATATTGCAATCAGTACGTGAGAGTGTATGCAATAGGATCTTTGTGTCAAAATAATATTCTCAATCGCAATGCAGCAACAAAGATCACAAGTATGCTTCAAATATCTCAGCAAATATTTTTATCTAAATAAATCACAATAAATATTCAAAAATGATTTGTAAAAATTATCTAATATTTGTGTCAAGATAACGATGTCAATAAAACCTATAGCAACAAAGATTTTTTAGCACTCAAACAAGTATCTCAAAATATATTTCTCAAAGGTAAGCACAAGAGATATTTTGAAAATGATTTGTAAAATATTTTGAGTAATCAAAATCCATTGAGAACACATTGAGTATTGCAATGACAATAGAAAACCCAAAAGCTTAATGAAGTATTCCTAAGGAAGACTTATTAACACAGTCTCCTAGGGAAACTTGAAGCTTTGCTCTCTAATCAAATAATCTCAATCAACAAGAACAAGAGAGAGCTAATCCCTTTATAATTTTTGCAAATGAGGGGTATATATAGAATTCCCCAAAATTTTAATCGTTCAGGACATATTAGTCATTTTTGAAAAATTTTAAATGAGGTTAATAAATTTTAACTGCGTTTTAACCCCAGTAATTCTCGCTAACCCGAGAGCATCGATCGACTGAACTTGAGATTCGGTTGACCAAGTGGCTGGGTTCGGTCAACCGAGAGAAATTTGAACTAGAGGAATGGTCGACTGGACTTGAAGGGTTCAAGGGTGATTTTCCAAATTTGCGCAGTTCAGTCGATTGGGTCATTTTGAATTATGAGATTCGGTCGATCGGACGGTTCCCATTTCCCACATGGGGTTCGATTAACCAGGGTGTTGCCTATATAAACTTGGTCAGTCAATTGAGTGGTCAACTTGTTGACGCAAGGAGGTTCGATCGACCATGGCTAACCTATATACTTCTAGTCAGTCGATCGAGGTGTCAACCTATTGACCCAATGGGAGTTCGTTCGACCGAGGATCTCAGTATAACTGAGATCGGTCGACTAAAAATGCCAATTTCGACATTTTTGGTCTTTTTCTTTTTAAAATGTTTTCCCTATTCATATGATGATTGACTTAAATTTGATAAGATATTCATTTATGCGTGCATGGGGAACCTAAGTTATGTCTAGGTCTTCTTGAGCTTATCTATCCCTACCATGCAAGTAGAACATTGATTATTATAGACCATTTTCTCTAATTACTATTACAGACCCAAAATACTAATGAATTACAAGATAAAAAAATTTTCAGAGTCTTCATGCTCTTCTTCATGTGCCATAAAAGTATCTATGAATATAAACCTACACATAAACTAGATAGCCATGAAATACTTGAGTATTTGTCATTATCAAAATCGGGTGTGACCTATGAGGTCAACAAAAGATGAGAATGGGGTAGTAACTAGAAATAAAGTTAGACTAGTTGCCAAGGGATATAACCAGGAAGAGGGGATAGATTTTGATGAAACCTATGCTCCTGCAGTTAGAATGGAAGTCATTCGTATGTTGCTTGCTTATGACACTTTTAAGAACTTTAAATTGTATCACATGGATGTTAAAAGCGCTTTCTTAAATGGCTACATGAATGAAGAGGCATATGTAGAACAACCACTCGGTTTGAAAAATCATAAATATCTTGATCATGTATATTGGTTGTCCAAAGCTTTGTATGGATTGAGACAAGCTCCTAGAGCTTGGTATGAGAGACTTAGTGGTTTTCTATTAGAGAATGGGTTTAGCCATGGCAAAATTGACACTACTCTCTTCATCAAGTCTAAAAATGATGATATGCTCCTTAATTAAATTTATGTTGATGATATTATTTTTGGAGCAACTAATGATGTTTTGTGTAATGAGTTTTCCAAATGCATGCAAAGTGAGTTCGAATTGAGCATGATGGGTGAACTGAGTTTCTTCTTAGGACTTCAAATTAAACAGGCTAAATATGGGACCTTTATATACCAATCAAAATATATGAGGGACTTGCTCAAGAAATTTAACATGGAAGATGGTAAAATTCTTGGCACTCATATGAGTTCTTCCATTAAACTTGATAAAGATGAGCAACGAATCCCTGTAGATGTGAAATTATATTGTGGCTTGATTGGTAGCCTCCTATACCTCACAGCTAGTCGACTTGATATCATGTTTAGTGTGTGAATTTGTGCTAGGTTTTAGCCGCTCCTGAGGAGTCTCATCTATTAGAAGTCAAATGAATACTTAGGTACCTGATTGGAACTGTAGTATTACGCCTATGGTACCCTAAGCATGCGACATTTGAGATTGTGAGTTAGAATCATGTTGACTTTGTTGGTAGTAAGGTTGATAGGAAGAGTACTAGTGGCACTTGTCACTACTTAGGACAATCTATGGTTTCTTGGTTCTCCAAGAAACAGAACATAGTTGCCTTATCCATAGCCGAAGAAAAATATATTGCGGTTGGAAGTTGTTGTGCTCAAACGCTCTATATGAAACAACAACTTATGGATTTTGGATTGCACTATGAAATTAGGAAAAGCTTCCCAAGAGGGGGGTAAATTGGGATCTTTAAAAAATTCTATTCCCTTTTGATGCTTACTTGTATTAGTATGACAACAAGAAAATAAAGTAATCAACTAATAACACACTGCAAGATATTGATATTAAAATAAACAATCCAACCAATTAAAGTAAATAGTTTAAACAAACAAGCAAGAGTTTTAGAATTTTTGCCAACTGCCCTGTAGAAGTTTGCAACCTTCTTTGAATGAAGTCTTTGTTTGCACTTCTCTTGATCAAGATTTTCGGAGATTAATCAATGTACTCCCTTTTTGGGTTTCTGCAAACGATTAACCAAAATGTACTTTCTAAATGTCAAGAGTCTTCCTTTGATTTTCATTTCAAGCCCTACTATCTGCACTTTAGTACACACAAAAACAGATTGTACAAAAAGTAATATGTAAGGAAGAAAGAAAGACACAAATATTTTACGAGGTTCGACTTCAACACAGCCTATGTCCTCACCCTTGGCAAAATACCGAAGGGTTCCACTATAGCAGTTCCTTTACTGGGCGGAACAAAATCGATTACAATCACTCCTTTGTCAAGGCTAAAGCCCTCCTTCTCTAAACAATATAACCTCATTTGGTCAAAGATCCAACAACCTAGAATCATTAAAAATCTACAAGAAAAACAAAAAGAAGATTTGTGTATACAAAACGCTCACACAAAGAGCAAGTTAGTACAATTCAAAACTATGTGCTTCAAAAGATAAATATCAAGAATGAAATACACTTTTAAAGCTTAGGAATGATTTTCACCAAACTCCCTTTTCTCCAGATGAGAAATCAACAGTATAACTTCAGGGATTGATAAACAATAATCTCAGAATCACAACACTTTCAGCTTGCAAGAGATGAACAAGATGAGACTTTGAGAGCAAGAGAGCTTATGAACAAATTTCAGAACTTGGTGTATTTTTCATTAGAAAACCATGTATTTATAGACAATAAGACTTGTTTCCTTGTTGCTAATGTTTCCTTGGAATGTTTTCCAAGATTTTAAAAAGTTTTGAGCCCAAGCAATGGATATTTAAAAATTAGAATTTTAAAAATTTTGCCCATTCACGGTGTTCAGATGGCTGAATACCCGAGTTCAGTCATCTGAAGTTCCCGACGTAATTGAAAAAATGAACTAGACATAGGTCAGACGACCGAAGATGGGGTTCAGATGACCGAAGAGTCGATTTTAGATGACCAAGGTCCAAGTTAAGTCATCTGAACTACTACTACCAATTTCTATTTCTCACCATAAAATTTTCAGATATCTGAGCTTATTCTTCAGACATCTGAAGTAATTCTTTAGTCATCTGAAGTTGTTACTTCAGGCATCTGATCAGAACGTCAGTCATCTGAACATACTTTTTGAATTTTCTTATTTCAATAATAGAAAATGGTTTGCTCTCTTTCTTTTATTCTTTATAAAACTTATTCAGGAGTTTTTTAAATAGGTCTCTAAGTCCATATGATCCCCTAAAGAGCTTCAAAATATATTTCAATAGATATTTAAACTTTGACGTACTCACATTGGATTTCCTAAATCCTCATATGCTAAGCTTGAGATCATCTGCTTTCTTTTTGCTTTTGAAGTCCCTTGGATGCTTGCTTGAGCTAACTTTTTCTTCCAATGCTTTGATCAGTAATGAGATATTTTAAGCTTCTCTTTGGATCACTTGTTAGTTTATCTATCTTGATGGTCCACACTTGATCCAAGCAAGTTTAAGTTTTGATGACAAAAAAGAAGCAAAGATAAAGGTTTCCTTGAAAAGAACACTCCCTATCACTATAAGCATCCAATACAAATTAACTAAACAGGAACCATAGCACTTTATCCAAGCAAGTTCATAGTCCATATGTTCTTTGTTAATTTTCATTTCTTATTTTTGCAAGTTCATAGTCCATATGTTCTCTGTTAATTTTCATTTCTTCTATTTCATTTTGCAAGTTCATAGTCCATATGTTCTTTGTTAATTTTCATTCTTTATATTTCATTTTACTTTTGACTTGTCTATGTATTCTTTTTATCTTTGCTAAAAAAAAAAAACACTTTCTCCCCCTTTTTCATTATTTAAAAAGAACAAATAAGTAATAGGAAAGGTATTTTTATAACTAATAATGAAGTGTTTGCAGAACAAGAATATTACAACCAAACATTTCATCAAGATATATTACAACAAAAAGAGGCAAAGTACTACTACTCAAACATCTGAGATACATTCAAAAAGTTACATAGTAACTAGTAATCTATACTAGGTATTTCCTAAAGATTATAGTTGTCTTCTTCTTCTTCTTCTTGGCTTCCTTCTTCTTCAGAACCTTCTTCTTTTTTCTGGTTGCCTTCTTTAGCAGAACCTTCTTCATTTTCCTCATTTTCCTAATTAGAACCATCATCTTCACTAGGAGGAGCAAAGCTAATATCCATTGGCTCACTTTCCCTAGAAGATCTAGCTTGACACTTCTCTATGTGAGTGATGCGCTGATTAAGGGATGAAACCTTTTCTTTAATATTTTGAAACCCAATGCATATTTCAGATGAAAAACTTGAGAAGTCCCTTTGGAATGATAGGAACCATGAAGGTGCGTCATGAGAGGACCCTAGAGCCTGTGTGGGAGAGGAGTGAGCTGCTGCTGAAGCTGATGCTGAGGCTGAGGCTGAGGCTAATGCTGAGGTTGAGGCTAAGGCTGTAGGGGCATGCTGAATCCTACTTGATTTCAAATACCAACCCGAGCTGCCTTTGTTGTACCCCATTTGCTTTAGAGAGGTCTCATTAAAAAAATCATAGCGAGTTTTTTTTATGAAAAATTCAGAGCTATTTGCGACATGGAGATGAGAGAAAAGGAGAGTAGAGACACCTCCATAGGGAAGGAAAACTTGGGAAGATTCTAGTTTGGCCCACATCCTTCCGATAATTAAGATGCCCAGGTCTAGTTTCTTCCCTTTGAGAAGACACCAAAGAACAAAGCACTCAATGTAGGAAAGATGATCAAAGAAGCCTTGCTTGGGTAGGATGTTATTTGCAACTAATTTGTGTAAAATTTGGGCTTTTAGACTTAGTTTCTTGTACAAAGGATGATGCCCAAAATAACTAGGTTCATTTTCCATGATCAAGGGAAGGAAAGTTTCAGGGGTAAACCCTTATTCTAGAATCCAAGATTGAGCAAACAGTGGACAATTAAAATTACCTCGAGTAATTTTGAAAATGGGAGACAAGACTTCGGAATTTAACAAAATTTTCTTTCCTTTCACCTCGGAGGAGATAATCCCATTTTCATTAGTTATATTGGCATAAAATATTTTGATAAGATGAGGAAAGACGCCTTTTTGTTGTTGGGTAACAAAATCAAACTACACTATATTGTGGAATAAAGGAAGGATATCGAGAAATTCATTATTTAAGAATGAGACATCCAATACTTTATCAAAAATGGGGTCTATGGTGCCAATAGACGCATGGTATTGAAGCTTAGCTTGAGGAGCAACAAGCCATTTGTTAAGAATTTGTGCCTCTCTCCCGGATGAAGAACCTCAGTTGGTAGTGTGCTTGATATTAGGCATGTTTGATGAAGATACTTGATTGAAGAAGCCCTAGATTTCATGGAATGATCCTTAGAAGAGAGAAGCAAGCTTCGGATTGAGTGATTTCTAGGTGAGGATGAGAAGAAATGGAGAGGAAGAGGTTCGGACAAGTTGAGCAAAGAACTTCAAAAGTCTGAAATTAGGGTTTTAAGCTGATAGTTTTATTTAAATCCTGAGACTTCAGATGACTGACAATTGTCTTTAGTCATCTAAAGAATTTTAGATTCAGAAATTGAAGAGTCAATAGCCTCCTAAACATCTGAAGTTCCAGGCTCTGTCATCTGAACCTATTTGCTACAGTGTTAAGTTTTCTAAAGTCTTTAATTCAGACGACTAAAGATCAGAATAATTTGAAATTACTTTTCTAACACACTTCTCTGCTGTGTATTAACCCAAGTTCTCTTCTAATACGTATAAATCTTTCTTCACTTAGGGGTTTTATAAAAATGTCTGCCTATTGGTTACTTGTATTAACGAATTTAAGAGTTATATCCTCTTTTTGAACATGATCTCTGAAAAATTGAAGGCTTATGTTTATGTGTTTGGTTCTTCACTGTGAAATTGGATTTTTGGATATATTTATAGCATTTGTGTTATCACACTTTATTGGAATTAATTTGTACTCTAGATTGAAGTCTTTTAATTGTTGTTTCATGTATAGAATTTGTGCGCAACAACTTCCGACTGCTACATACTCAGCTTCAGCGGTTGATAAGGCTATTGAGTTTTGTTTCTTTGAAAACCATGATACTAAGGATTGTCCTAGGAAGTGACATGTGCCACTTGTACTCTTTCTATCAACCTTACATATGGCATAATCAGCATCAGAATAACTTATCATGCCAAAACTAGTATCCTTTTTATACCATAAACCTAGATGAAGTGTTCTTAGCAAGTACCTAAGTATCCTCTTAACGGCTGTTAGATGTGATTCTTTAGGTGTTGACTGAAACCTTGCACACATACATAAACTAAACATAATATTGGGTATACTAGTAGTTAGATATAATAAACTCCCAATTATTCCTCTATATTGTTTCATGTTCACTTGTTTTCCTTTTTCATCTCTATCAAGGCTTGTTGATGTACTCATAGGGGTTCCTATGGGTTTGCTTTGTTCCATATCAAACTTTTTAAGCATATATTTAATGTATTTAGTTTGATTTATAAATGTCCCATTTTTAGCTTGTTTAATTTGTAATCCTAGAAAGTAATTTAACTCCCCCGTCATACTCATTTCAAATTCGTTTTGCATACATATACATAGTTCTTCATTTGTAGCTCCGAATACAATATCATCCACATATATTTGAACAATCAGCATTTCTATGTTTTTGGTTTTGATAAATAAGGTGCTATGTACCATTCCTCTTGAAAATTCATTCTTGAGCAAAAATTTACTTAGCCTCTCATACCAAGCTCTAGGGGCTTGTTTCAAACCATACAAGGCTTTTGTTAACTTAAATACATGTTCTGGATTTTTTGAATTTTCAAAACCTAGAGGTTGCTTAATATACAATTATTTCTTTATATATCCATTTAAGAATGCACTCTTTACATCTATATGGTATAATTTAAAATCCTTATGGGCTGCATAAGCTAAAGCATCCTATTTGCTTCCATTCTAGCCACGGGAGCAAAGGTTTCATCGTAATCAATTCCTTCTTCTTGATTATATCCTTGTGCTACTAGCCTAGCTTTGTTTCTTATATCTACCCCATTTTCATCTTTTTTATTTCTAAACACCCATTTAGTTCCTACGATTAATTTATCTTTGGGTTTAGGTATAAGTTCCCACACTTGGCTTCTTTCGAATTGATTTAGTTCCTTCTGCATGGCCATAATCCAAGAATCATCTTTTAAGGCTTCTCTCAACATTCTTAGGTTCATCTTGAGACAAGAATGCATAATGATTGCAAATGTTTTTCAATGAGGGTCTAGTAGTTATTCCTTTTGATGTTTCACCAAGAATTTGTTCTTTTGGGTGACTTTTAGCATGTCTCCATTCTTTAGGAAGTTCTAGATTTTCTATGATGTTTTCATTTGAAGCTTCATTATTTTTTTCTTCTTTTATTTCAAGCTCTTCTTCTCTTTTGGAAATCTCTTCTTTATTATCGATCTTAGCTTTATTGTCATAATTGTTTGATTTATCAAACGATATGTGTACTGATTCAATAATTGTGAGAGTTTTTCTATTATAAATCCTATAAGTTTTGCTATTTGTAGAGTAGCCTAAGAATATACCTTCATCAGATTTTGTATCAAACTTTCCTAAATCATCTTTGGTGTTAAGGATAAAAAATTTGCATCCAAATACTTGAAAGTAGGAGATATTAGGTTTTCTAGCTTTCCATAGTTCATACGGTGTTTTATCTATACTTGATCTTATAGATACCCTATTTACAATATAACAAGTTGTATTCACAACTTCTATCCAAAAGTATTTGGGTAGGTTATTTTCGTTTATCACTATTCTCGCCATTTCTTGCTGGGTTATATGCTTTCTTTCTACAACTCAATTTTGTTGTGGAGTTCTAGGTGCTGAGAAATTATGATTTATTCCGCATTCATTCCAAAATTTTTCAACTTCTTTGTTTCTAAATTCCCTACCTTGATCGCTTCTAAAGCTTGTTACATTATAACCCTTTTCATTTTGTAATTTCTTGCATAAGGTGATTAGCATGTCACAGGCTTCATCTTTGTTTCCTAGGAATAATACTCAAGTAAATCTTGAATAGTCATCTACTAATACAAAATCATAATATTTTCCTCCTAGGCTTAAGGTTCTAGCTGGACCAAATAAGTCTAAGTGTAATAGTTCTAGGGGTCTTTTAGTAGATTTGTATTTCTTCTTTTTGAAGCTTGTTTTGACTTGTTTTCCCTTTTGGCATGCATCACACATCTTATCTTTTATGAATTTGGTATTTGGTAATCCTTTGACAAGATTTTTCTTTGATAATTTGGATAATAGGTCCATGCTAGCATGTCTTAGTTTCCTATGCCATAGCCAACTTATTTCATTCATTGCTGCCAAACAAGTTACGTTCTGATTTACTAAGTTCTCAAGATTTATACAATAAACATTATTTATCCTATGAGCTATGAACAAGGTTTCATTGTTCTTAGGATTTTGGATAACACATTTTTATTTCTTAAAGGTAATTTCAAACCCTTTGTCACTTAATTGGCTAATGCTTAAAAGGTTGTGTTTCAATCCTTCTACTAATAGCACATTGTCAATGGTGAGAGAAGGTTCTTTACCTATTTTTCCAATGCCGATAATTTTACCTTTGGCATTGTCACCGAAGGTGACATATCCTCCATCCCTTTGTCTTAGAGAGGTAAACTTGGTCTTATCGCCGATCATGTACCTTGAACACCCATTGTCCAAGTATCACTTATCCGTTGACGGTGTTGTCCTAAAACATACCTACAATGGAGGATTTATTATGTTAGTTTTGGAACCCAAAATTCTTTGAACTTTCTTTGTTTTGTTGTTAGTTCCATCATTGACTTTCCATTCTCCTCAAACTTTAACATACTTTCTTTTTAGTGGGCAATCGAACATTACGTGACCTTTAGTCTCGCACATATAGCAAGGGGTATGTTCATGTTTGTTGTTTGAAGAAGTGCTTGCATAGTGCTTGGCTTCCTTGATGGAGTATCCCATGTATATTTTTTTATTCTTTTTATTAGTTTTACCATTATAACCTATCCTTTCTTTATTTCCATGTAGCCTTTGCTGTCCAATCATCTTTTCAAAATTTTCTTTACCTTTGGTAAAGTTATATATAATCTTCTCCTTATCCTCTACTAATTTCTTAAGTTGATTTACTTCTAAATCCTTTTTATTTAAATCATCTTCATGAGTTTTGCCTAACTTTTGAGTTATTTTATTTATTTCCTCTTCTAACTTTTTAATACAAGAGTTTTTTTCTTTTTCAATGGTTTTAAATGATTCAACTTGTTTCAATAGTTCTTTATTTTGATCTTTCAAAGTTACATTTCTCTTGGATATTTTTATGAATCTTTTATGCAAAGAAAACAACTCAACTTGTAATTCCTTGTAGGAAGGCATAATATCACACGACTTATCACAAGACTCATTATAAGATTATGTTGAAGACTAGTAGGAATTTACCTCTTCTTCATTCGCCATCAAGCATATATTTGCCATATCTTGTCCGCATGATTTGTTTTTTGTCTCACTGGAGCTTGAGTCATCCCAAGTGGCTTTCATAGCATCCTTCTTTTTCTTCTTGTCTTACTTAAGCAACGGACAAGCCGGTTTGATATGCCTTGGTTTCTTGCAGTGATAGCATATTGGAGGTTCATTCTTACTTTTATTTTCTTTTCTACTTGTCTCTCATTTCTCAGGTTTCTTTTTATTGAACTTTCTAGGAAATATTTTATTCCTTCTATAGAACTTACCTAGTCTCTTAGTGATGAATGCTAATTCATCTTGATCTAAGTCACTTGCTTCACTTTCCTCTTCACTAGAGTTGTGGCTAGATGCTTTTAGTGCAATGGATCGTTTATGCTTTGGTTTAGGATTCCTTTCTTTTAAGGCCATTTGATAGGTAAGAAGTGAACCTATGAGTTCATCTAAGGAGGTGGTCTTAAGGTTTCTACCTTCAGTGATAGTTGTAGCCTTTGGTTCCCATATGGAGGGAAAGCCTCTTAGAATTTTTCTAATCATTTCATAAGTAGTATAAGTTTTCCCTAGGGCACTTAAGTAATTTATTATGTAGGTAAATCTGGTGTACATACTTGATATTTTTTCATCAGAATTCATCTTGAATGCTTCATATTCTCTTGTTAAAATGTCTATCCTATTGTCTCTAACATCAATTGTTCCTTCATATGTTACTTCTAATTTGTCCCAAATTTTCATTGTTGTTTTGCAGGCCATGATCCTATTAAATTCATTAGCATCTAGCACAATATAATGCATTTATAGCGCTTGAGTTGATTTGAAGCATTTTATAATTTGAATCGGTCATGCCCTTCTTTTCTTTTGGAATTTGTTTTCCATCAACTATCTTAGTGGGAATAAGGTATCCATCCATAAATACTTCCCATGCTTTCCAATCCATGTGTTGGAGATATATTTGCATTCTCTTTTTCCAAAACATATAATTGTGTCCACAAAACATTGGTGGATGGGTTGATGATTGGCTTTCACTAAAGGGTGCTGCTCCTATATTTGCCATATGATCTTTTTATAGTTTCTTGTTAGGAATTACTCTAACTAGGCTCTGATACCAATTGAAATTAGGAATAGCTTGCCAAGAGGGGGGTGAACTGGGTTCTTTAAAAAAATTTATTCCCTTTTTGATGCTTACTTGTATTAGTATGACAACAAGAAAATAAAGTAATCAACTAATAAATACACCGCAAGATACTGATATTAAAATAAACAATCCAACCAATTAAAGTAAACAGTTTAAACAAACAAGCAAGAGTTTTAGAATTTTTGTTAGTTGCCATGTAGAAGTTTGCAACCTTCTTTGAATGAGATCTTTTTTTGCACTTCTCTTGATCAAGATTTCCGCAGATTAATCAACGTACTCCCTTTTTGGCTTTCCACAAACGATTAACGAAAATGTACTTTCTAAATATCAAGAGTCTTCATTTGATTTTAATTGCAAACCCTGCTATGTGCACTTTAGTACAAACAAAAGTAGATTGTACAGAAAGTAATAAGTAAAGAAGAAAGAAAGACACAAAGATTTTAGGAGGTTCGGCTTCAACACAGCCTATGTCCTTGCCCTTAGCAAAATACCGAAGGGTTCCACTATAGCAGTTCCTTTATCGGGTGAAACAACACTGATTACAATCACTCCTTTGTTAAGGCTAGAGCCCGTCTTCTCCACACAATATACCCTCATTTGGCTAATGATCCAACAACTTGGAATCGTTCAAAATCTACAAGAAAAACAATAAGAAGATTTGTGTACAAGGAATGCTCTCACAAAGAGCAAGTTAGTACAATTCAAAATTATGTACTTCAAAAGATAAATATCTATAATGAAAACACTTTTGAAGCTTATGAATGGATTTCACCAAACTCCCATTTCTGTAGATGAGAAGTCAGCAATATAACTTTAGGGATTGATGAACAACAATCTCAGAATCACAGCACTTTCAGCTTGCAAAAGATGAACAAGATGAGACTTTGAGAGCAAGAGAGCTTATGAACAATTTTCAGAACTTGGTGTATTTTTCATTATAAAACCATATATTTATAGACAATTAGACTTGTTTCCTTGTTGCTAAAATTTTCTTTTAGTGTTTCCGAAGTTTTTAAAATGTTTGGAGCCCACGCAACGGATACTTAAAAATTAGAATTTTGAAAATTTTTCTTGTTAACAGTGTTCATATGGTTGAACAGTTGAGTTCAGTCATCTGAAGTTCCTGAGCTGTTTCAAAAAAAAAATTAACTAGACACAAGGTCAGACGACCAAAGATGGGGTTCAGATGGCTGTAGAGTCGGGTCCAGATGACCGAAGTCCAAGTTAAGTCATCTGAACTACTACTACCAGTTTTTGTTCCTTACCAGAACATCTTCAGATGTTTGAGCTTATTCCTCAAATGTCTGAAGTAATTCTTCAGTCATCTGAACATAAAGTTCAGTCATCTGAAGTTGTTACTTCAGGTATCCGATCAGAACTTTAGTTATTTGAACATATTACTTTCTGAATTTTCTTATTTCAATAATAAAAAATGGTTTTCTCTCTTTCTTTAATTCTTTATAAAACTTTTAAATAGGTTTCTAAGTCCATATGATCCCCAAAAGAACTTCAAAATATATTTCAATAGATATTTAAACTTTGAAGTAGTCACATTGGATTTCCTAAATCCTTGTATGCTAAGCTTGAGATCATCTACTTTCTTTTTGCTTTTGAAGTCCCTTGGATGTTTGCTTGAGCTAGATTTTTCTTCCAATGCTTTGATAAGTAATGAGCTATTTTAAGCTTCTCTTTGGATCAATTTTTAGTTTTTCTATCTTGATGGTCCACACTTGATCCTTGTTTTCCTAAAATATCAAAACTTAAACATTCCAAGTTAAAATGTCTTTTGTTTGTTATCACCAAAACTGATTGACAAACCTAGTCAGGCCAACACAATACAATACGATTCCCTTTAAATGTGGAAGTAGTAGTGCAATAAATATTTCTAGAAATCCTATCTCACTTTCACGAACCAAACATATTGAGATTAGACATCATTTCTTTCGTGTTCATGTGTAGAAAGGGGATATGGCACTTGAGTTTGTGTATACAAATGAGCAGTGGGCTGGTATTTTCATCAAACCACTTCCGAAAAATAGATTCATAGAAATTAGACGTGAGTTAGGTCTAATGCATAGTGGAGTTGCCTCTTAGATTTTTTATTGAGTGCACAAACATAGGGGTAGCTTCCTAAAAATTGGTATAAAAATTTGTATCACTTGAAATCTATCATTGATTTATGCTTTATGAATATGTTTGTGGTTTGAAATGCATAAATATCTTATCTCTTACATGTTGATAGTTATATTTATGTTTTATGTCTTGATCATACTAGATTGTTTGAGTTAATAGTTGTGGACAAATTGTTAATTTTGAACTCAAACAAGTCATTTCTATATAGGTATTTTTTTGGAAAATGCTCTATTTTAAAACGGCATGCTGTTAGAATTGGTGTATTCCCAAGAGGGGGGGTGAATTGGAATTTTTAAAACTTTTTCACCTAGGTTGATCTATGCAAACATGGTATGTACACAACCTAGGATTAGTTTATGCAATTTCCAAACGCGTAGATAAATATACTGTGAAAATTAAGTCATACGCATCATTCACCCATAACATACACGTGCGGTAAATATAAAGTGCAGAGATATAAGCAAACACACGATATGTTATCGGGGTTCGGCCAACTGTGCCTACGTCCCCGCCTCAAGCTCGCAAGCTAGAGGATTCCACTAATAGCTCACTTAAGGGTGGAGGGCACCGTTTACAACCAGGTCAAATTATCATAGGGCTGACCTCAACCTTAACCAGGTCAATTAGCGGGGCTGATCTCAACCTACACGTCTTAACAGGAAGACACACCTAGCTTTCCTAACCGGGTCTAAGCTAATCCGGGACTATTCCAGGGCTAGTCTCCCTCTTCAGGCCTGTGCCTGGAAATACAACAGTATTTGAAATACAATCAAATGGTACAATGAATAGGCTTTCAAGTAAAGCGGATGTGTACCCAAATACGCGCAATTACAAACACCACAGTATGATTCAATATGTAAGCTCAATGTGGTCTAAGATATCAACTCTCAAATAGATTTACTATCATTGTAATGAGTACGTAAGAGTGCAAACCTAAATGATCTTTGTATCACAGGCTATTCAATCTAAGTGCTCAAACAAAGATATTATCCAAACTTCATATATTTCAATCAACAAGTTTTCTCAATATATATATGTATATGAAGCTCTAGCAATGTATAAGTTTGGTTTGCAAAAAGAGTTTAATCTTTGTATTCAACTATGGATATAAATCAATGAATATTGCAACAAAGATTTTTCTCACACAAATAAATATCTCTTTAAAGATTTATCAAGACAAAGCACACTAGATATTTGAATGTATTTTGAAAATGTTTTGCAACCAAAAACAAATACAATCTTCTTAAGATGTTGCAATGAAGGTGCAAATCTTAGAAGATCTATCAAAGTCTTCTTAGGATAGACTTATTAACAAAGTCTCCTAAGAATACTTAGGTTTAGCTCTCAATGAAAATAAATCAATCAAATATGAATGGGAGAGCAAACCTATTAAATATAAACACTCAATCGACTTACAGAGGATTTAAGAGATCGAAGAAGGTAAGCATGAGTGAATGGGGATTGGATATGAGTATTATAGGATTTGGGATTTTCAGATAATTTCTCTTAATCAATATTTTTAATCCCATAGCTAATTATCCCAAATGAACTCATATATATAGGCAAGGAAGAAAATATGACCGTTGGGGACCTATTGGGTATTATTAGAAAAGTTTAATGACGTTTAAGACATTTTAACCCTGTTTAAAAAATTATTAACTACGGTAAAAATAGGAGCAACCCGAGAGGTCCGGTCGACCAGAAATGATTCGGTCGACCAGGACTCAAATGGCTCGGTCGACCAGGGCTATTTTGAACTAAGTGGCCGGTCGACCGAGGAAGGCGATTTTCCAAAATTCCGAGGTTCGGTCGACCGGGGCTATTTTGAACTGAAGGGCTCGGTCGACCATACCATTGGGAGTTCTCCCAATACCCTTCGGTCGACCAGGTAGTTGGAGTACAAAAGTGCTCAGTCGATCGGGAGGTCAAAAAGTTGACTTCTAGGTGGTTCGGTCGACCGGGGTCAAATGAACCACATGGTCTCGGTCGACTGGGACCTAGGTCAACGGTTGACCCAGGGATGGTTCGGTCGATCAGGCCAAGAATGAACTGTTTTGGCCGGTAGACCGAAAGTACACCAAGTGTGCATTTCGGTCATGTCTTAACACAATAAAGCCCTATTTAAGTGCCTAACAATTATATGTAAAAGTATGAGTGTCCTAGGGGCACTTGGGGTCCAATTTGGAGACACCGAAAAAGTTTGGTGTAAGGTAAAACCCTAAGGTCTTTCTAAAGTCCATTGTAATTCATGGTTTGTTTGAGCTTACGTATTATCATGCATGTGATGTGTGTGAGCTTATTACAAACCAAAGACCTATTTACTATTACAGACCTTTCCTACTTAAATATTACAGACCCAAATATAAATTACAACAAATCAATTATATCAAGGGTCTTCAGAGTCTTCGTTTTCCTCCGGGTCTTCGAGTGCCATCATAGGATACTGCCAAGATAAACCTGCACATCAACTTGGCAATCATTAAATACCTGAGTATTTGTCATAATCAAAACAGGGTATGACCCATGGGGTCAACAATCTCCCCCTTTTTGATGATGACAAATACTTGCCTACCCTACTTCTCCCCCTTTTGGCAATAGCAAAAAGGGTGTAGATAAACATTTAAGTTTTATATAGGCAAATAAGAGGAGAATATCATTTTTATACACAATAAGTTCGGAAAGTGTTTTGAAAAATTTCGGCAGTATGTCGTTTGAAAATGGGACTTTCCAGAACAAATCCTGTATAAAAAGGACTTGTTTGAGTTTATAAACTTGGCAAGTTATCCACAACTACTCAAGCAATTCAGTATGGTCCATCAATCCAGTATAGATTTCAATATCATCATAAAGTGGACAAAGAAAGTGGCCATTACAAGTCATAATCGCTACTCATTAAGCCCAATATGATTATGCAATAAAATATAAAGTCCAAGGCCATCATGGAGTAGACATACGAATTATACACACAAGCAACAATCAATATTCACAATGTCTAAGGCAATAAAACATATTAACTGTAAAATTTGTTTCTTAGACTTGTAAATTTTACTTGAGAGCTCTCCCTAAATTTATGCAAACTATGAAATGTCTAGGAAGCATCTACTTATACTGACATTAATTATGAGATTCTAATACAGTATAAGTAATGAAATAAGTCGGACTCAAAAAGTTAAAGCCAATTAATAGTATGATCCCAATAAGCTTGGTGAGTTATAATTCTCTTCTCAAGGATGGGGCTTAAACTCCCCAATATAGTCTCAGGCATACACAAGTGCATTTGTGCTTAAGAATGAATTTCATTTAAGCACATCCATCATATGTTCATACTTCTTACTATTACTTAGCATGCAAGAGATTTTAGGCATTAAGTTCTTACTGATTTATTCTAAGATTGGGACTTCAAATTCCCATGTATATTTGCATGCACGCTTACTTGAATTAAGCTCAAGGATGATGTTCTCTTAAGTGCATTTCTTATATACTCATCCTATCAAATAAATTCAACATACAACAAATATTGATCATTCAACGCATATGCATGACATATTGCATTTCAATTTAAAAGCATGATAGTCAATTAAGACTATACTCAAAGTTATGCAATATGAAAAACATGTATGTATATAATAATAATGAGGCAAGAGGAAAAAGAGTTTGTTTTGAAATTTGATCTTGCCAAAAGTTCATGTAGATAAATATATATACGTATATAATTGTAAAATACATCCCCTTTTTAATGTTTGCAAAATGGTGCTGGGGATTGCTTGCTGGAAAAATAAGATTTTAATTTAAAGCAAGCAAGCAACAAATTTTCTGGTATGACTATTAAGCACATACTAAAGTATAACCAGAAAACCAAAACCATAATGATCCTAAAAGTTCAACAATCACATGCAAGATCATATAGCTAATACAAACAGTTATGGCAATACAAACATGCTTCGGATTATGATTTTCAATAAAATCTTTTCATTCAAGTGCATGCCACAATGAATTCATTCAAGATCTAAGCTAAACATATGAGCAAGCAAAACAGGATAGTAATTTAATTCTAAATGCTCCCCCTATCAATTTGAATGTGTGCTTAGAATCTTTAACTACTTATACTAACCAAAGATTAGTTTCATTATGCTCAATAGTATAAGCCATCAATCCACATCTTTAAAATCAACTATATTGAGTATTTTTCAATTGCATTTTTCACTTGATTAGTATAGTTGTCCCTATAGACCATAGATGCATCAAAGAATATATATTAAGGCATGCAATATAGTTCAAGATCCACAAACATTCCATATCAAAATATAAGCTTTTAAGCACAAGATATAATGTTCAAGGATTTTAGAAGAGCCTCAGTATTTCAATAGACAAAAATGACGCATATGAGTCATTTATGTGCTTCCTATAGGGATGGAGCTGAGCTCCCCTAAGTATGTGATGATTATGCAAGGATGAAATTGTGATATTTCTATTTAAGTTTTCACTCATCCTTTCAAAAACATTTTTGCATTTTTATTATCATAATCATCCTCAACATTAGGTTTTGGTTTGGGAAAAATCCTGTCGAAATTTCGACAGCGTGTCGTCTGTAAATCGGACATTTCCCAAATTTTCAAGTACCAAAACCTAATAGATTCAAGAAATCAATTCAAAATATTTCAGTTTAAGCATGTGAGAACTTATATATGCTACCAGCATGCAATACACAACATACTGCATCAGCCATGCAGTTGGCGTTCCATACAAGCATGCAAGTAAATAAACTTCTGCAACAGCCTTGCAGATGACGTTCCATACAATCCAGTATTATCAAACAACATATTCAATAACAGTTCACAATACTAGATAATCACAAATCACTATCCATAAATATATAGTATAAGCAATACACAACAGTGGATAGTTATGAGTTTAGTATAATATGGTTATTTATTAAGACACAAAGACATAAATGATCACATGAGCATTTAATATAACTGGTCATAAAAGAGAAATGCTCTCCCTGAGTTCATGCTTAATTAAATCACTTGTGTAGTTTAATTTCCACAAAATATATATACTGATTTATTTTATATGCACTAGATTAACCTTAGGCTTGTGCAATGTTGTTGCTAGTGGATTGACTTGGGAATTAAATTTTTTAAATACCAATTCAACCCCACTCTTTGGATTACAGTAAAGCTAACAAAATTCAACAACAAAGATGTTAAAAAATTTTGCAATGAATATGGAATTAATCATAATTTTTCAGCACCTAGAACTCCACAACAAAATGGAGATATTGAAAGAAATAATAGAACTCTTCAAGAAAAGGAAAGAATAATGTTAAATTAACATAATCTACCAAAATACTTTTGGGTTGAAGCAGTAAACACCGTATGCTATATGATAAATAAAGTTTCAATAATATCAAATTTGAATAAAACTCCCGTTGAACTTTAGAAAGGTAGAAGGCCTAACATCTCTTACTTCCATGCTTTTGGATGCAAATGCTATGTATTAAATGATAAAGATGATTTAAGTAAATTTGATGCAAAAGCTGATGAAGGTATATTCATAGGATATTCATTAAAGAGCAAAGCTTTAGAATATACGACAAAAGAACTCTTATAATCTTGGAATCAATTCATGTAACATTTTATGAAGAAAGTCCATTAAATAAACAATAAGAGGTGAAGATATTCAAACTACTCAAAAACTTGAAGACTTGGGCATAGTAGAAGCAAAAGAAGAAGAGAATGAAGTAAAATCAAATAATTATGCTGTTGAAAATACTAAATTACCAAAAGAATGGAAACATGTAAGAAATCATCCAAAAGATCAAATAATTGGAGAACCATCACGAGGTACAACTACAAGATCCTCTTTGAAAAATCTATGCAATCACTATGCTTTCCTATCTCAATATGAACCAAAGAATGTTGAAAAAGCTCTAAGTGATGACTCATGGATAATTGCCATGCAAGAAGAGTTAAATCAATTTGAAAGAAGTAGAGTGTGGAAATTAGTTCCCAAACATGATAATCATTCAATCATTGGAACTAAGTGGGTGCTTAGAAATAAAAAGGATGAAAATGGAATAGTGGTAAGAAATAAAGCTAAACTTGTAGCTAAAAGATATAACCAAGAAGAAGGAATAGATTATGATGAAACGTTTCCTCTTGTAGGTAGAATGGAAGCAATTAGAATGCTTTTAACTTATGCATATCATAAGGAATTTAAATTGTATCAAATGAATGTAAAAAGTACATTTTTAAATGGTTTTATTAATGAAGAAGTATATGTAGAACAACCACCGTGCTTTGAAGGCATTTAAAAACTTGATTATGTGTTCAAGTTAAGTAAGGCTTTATATTATTTGAAACAAGCCCATAAGGCTTGGTATGAAAGAATTAGTGGATTCTTTCTAGAAAAAGGGTTTTCTAGATGAAAGGTTGATAGCACTTTTTTTATCAAAACTAAGAAAGAAGACATGCTCATAATCTAAATTTAAGTAGATGATATCATATTTGGTGTATCTAATGATAATTTATGTACGAAATTTGCCAAATGTATGCAAGAAGAATTTGAAATGAACATGATGGAAGAGTTGAACTACTTCCTAGGATTAGAAATCAAATAAGAAAAAAATAGAACTTTTATAAGTCAATCCAAATATATAAAGGATATGCTTAAGAAATTCGATATGGAAAGTAGTGAGCCCATAGCCCCATGAGTACTTCAATAAGCCTCGATAAGGATAAAAAATGGAAACTGGTAGATATGAAATATTATAGAGGTATGATAGGAAGTTTGCTATACCTCTCAGCTAGTAGGCCAGATATAATGTTTAATGTATGCATGTGTACACAATTTCAATCAGCACCTAAAGAATCACATCAAATAGCAGTTAAAAGAATCCTAAGGTACTTGATAGGAACAATTGATTTAGGACTTTGGTATCCTAAGGACACGGGATTTGAAATGATTAGTTATTCGAATGCCGACTATGCAGGGTTTAAAATTGATAGAAAAAGTACAAGTGGGACTTATCGTTTTCTAGGACGATCCCTAGTGTCTTTGTTTTCTAAGAAACAAAACTCTGTAACTTTATCCACAACTGAAGCTGACTATGTAGCAGCTGGGAGTTGCTGTGCCCTAACCTTGTATATGAAACAACAATTAAAGGACTACAGTTTAGAATATTCCACCATACCAATCAAGTGTGATAACACAGGTGCAATAAACATTTTTAAAAATCCAATATCACACTTAAGACCTAAACACATTGACATAAGACACCACTTTCTAAGAGATCATGTTCAAAAAGAAGATATCCTACTTGAATTTATAAATACAAATGACCAATGGGTGGATATCTTCACAAAGCTTCTTCTCAAAGAAAGATTTATATCCATTAGAAGAGAACTTGGGTTGTTACATAGTAAGGAAGTGATTTAGAAAGGTTTCATATTAAGTATAAAAAGAATTTTAAAATTTTGAGGACTTCAGGGGACTGAGCTTAGATGTTCAGGTGCCTACATAAGGTATTTTTTAGGCTTAGGCGCTTAAGCCATCAGACCTCAGGCGACAAAGGTGCTACTGCCTGTTGAGATTTAAGTTCTGTAAATCTTCAAGGGACTGAACTTAATCTTCAGGCAGCTGAACTTGCAGGATCTATATATTTTAAGCGCGAAAACCCTAACTCTACTGAATCCTACTCCATCACTCACCCGAAGATCAAAACTTTGGTCTCCCTTTATTCCTCACTCAAAATCCTTCAAATCATAGCCCCAAAATCCTTCTCCTACACTCTTTCCCTCAGATTATAGGGTTTCTCTATGCTAAATTCTTCCATCCTTCAAAAATCCAAGATGCCTCACACCAAGACTACAATAAACCGAGGATCTTCTTCAGGAAGGGACGAAAACAACATCGAGCAATGACTTGTCACCCCTCAATCGATGCTCCGATATTGTTCTAATCTCCATTCTACAGACCTGAATTTTGGTAAGGTGATTGACACCACCTTCTTTGATTCTAAATTTCCTAAAATCCTACCTATGTTAAGGAGTATTGGTTGGAAAAATTTTGTTGTTTATCAAGCCAAAGGAATGTACCCCAACCTTGTCAAAATTGTTTATGCAAACATGATCCAGAGCGAAAATGTTCTAACCACTGAGGTTAGAGGAAAGAAAATTGTTTTGACTCCTCAAATCTTAGCTCCCATTTTGCATATCTCCTCGGGTGAATTTGATTGTCCCTACTTTGCTTAAACTTTGATTCTAGAGCATGACTTCACACCTGAAGAATTTTTGCCTCTGATTATGCTAGCTCTTATGATCATCATTCCTACGTTGATTGCTTTGTTTTATGGTGTTTACTAAAGGGGAAGAAGCTTGATCTCTCTAGCCTCATTTTTGAAATGGATATGGGACAAATTGGAAGCTATTAGAGTAACTCTTCCTTATGGAGGTGTGTTGAACCTTATCTTTGCTCAACTCAATATCACTACCCCTATGGAGTTGTTCATCAAACGTACTTAATATAACATCTTTACCTCCACAACCTTCAATGTTAGAAATGGTGTATTCCAAAGAGGGGGGGGGGAGGGTGAATTGGAATTTTAAAACTTATCTCCTAGGTTAAATGAAATACCCGTATAACACAACCTAGGGTCTTTCTATGCAATTCTAAATGCGCCAATAAATATAGTGTGCGAAAATTTAAATCAAGTGCATCATTCACATCATAACATACATGTGCAGTAAATAACATGCGGAAATATAAACAAGACACATGATATGTTATCAAGGTTCGACCAACTGTGCCTACGTCCCCACCTCTAGCTCGCAAGCCTGAGGATTTCACTAAAGGCTCACTTAAGGGTGGAGTGGCACCGATTACAACTAGGTCAATTAGCAGGGCTGACCTCAACTTACACGCCTTAACAGGATGGTGCACCTAACTTTCTTAACCATGTCTAAGCCAATCTGAGACTATTTCAAAGGGCTAGTCTTCCTCTTCAAGCCCGTGCCTGGAAATACATCAGATTTGCTCAATCAATGAAACGATACAGTGATTATGCTTTCAAGTAAAGCAGATGTGTACCCAATTATATGCAACCATATACACCACCAACAAGTTATAGTAAGTAAGCTTAATGTGGTTCAATATATTAACTCTCAAATATGTTTTCTATCTGTGTAATTAGTGCGTGAGAGTGCAAACTAGTATGTTCTTTGTTTCAATTAAGTCTCAAATATACGAACCAGCAAGATGTCTCAATCAAGTAAATATCAAATAATGTATATGCTTGGTTTGCAAAAGATATTTAATCTTTGTATTCAGAAAATGATATGGAAGTCAATGAATATTGCAACAAAGATCAATATCACATAAACTAATATTATTTCAAAGGTGTATCAAAATAAGTTACTCAATATATTTGAAAATGTTTTGAAATAGTTTTCGCAATCTAAAAAAAAAATACAAACTTTTCAAGATATTGCAATGAATATGCAATACTTAGAAGTCTTCTTAGGAGAGACTTATTAACAAAGTCCCCTAAGAACACTTAGGTTTAGCTCTCGTAAAAATCAAATCAATCTAATAAGAATGGAAAAGAAAACCTATCTAAACAAGCACTCAATCAACTTACAAAGAGTTTGAGCAATAGAAGAGGGTAAGTATGAGTGATTTGAGTATGAAAATGAGTAGTAGGATTTTTGAGGATGAGAGTGAATTTCTTAATTGGGTTTCTTAATCCTGTCTCTAATTTTCCCAAATGAAGGGGTATATATAGACACCCCATGAATTTTGACCATTGGGGATAAGGTTGGTATTATTAAAAAGGATTTAATGACGTTTAGCAATTTTAACCTTGTTAAAAAATAGTTAACCATGATAAAAATTCGAAGCAACCCAAGAGCGCCAGCCGACCAGAAGACTTTCGATCGATCGAAGTTCTTATGGCTCGGTCGACCAGGCTAAATTTAAACTTTAAGGTCAGTCGACCGGGATGGTATATCCGAGGCGATTTTTTAAAATCAACGAGGTTCGGTTGACTAGGGCTAGAATGAACTAAGTTGGTCAGTCGACCAGACTGTTGGATCCCACATGTGGGAACTCGATTGACCAAGTTGGTGCAGTACAAAAATGTCTCGATCGATTAGGATGCCAAACTGTTGATTTCAAGAGGTTTCGGTTGACCGAGGTTAACTGAACTATGAAGGCTTTATTGACCGGGCTGGGGTCAACGTGTTGACTCAGTCCGGGTTCAGTCGACTAGGGGAAAAATGACCTATATAGGTCGGTCGACCGAATGTGCACAAAATGTGCATTTTGGTCCCAATTCTTTCCACATTCAGCCTATTCAAGTGCCTAACACAAACAAGTGCAAGGGTGAGTGTCATAGGGTCTTTTCTAGGTCTAGTTTTAGTGATTGTTTAATATGAGCTTACCTATTAGACCGTGCACGTGGGGTGTGTGATTATTACAAGTAAAAGTCTCTAATTACTATTACAGACCAATTACATAACTGAATTATGTATTTTACAAAACAAAGTAATTAGGTCTTCAATCTTCACTTGCTCTATGTGCATCAAGATCTGATAGCTTAAGCTTTTGCACATAATATTAAACACCCATTAGATATAATGAGTATTTGTCATAATCAAAACCAGGCATGACCTATAAGGTCAACATTTTCCCACTTTTTGATGCTGACAAATACAACCAGCAAAAATATGGGTTTAAGCCTAAGAAGCCTCCCTCTATCAATATGTATCCAATTTATTTTAACCAAATTTACTTTATCCATTATTTTTGCTCCTTTCTATCTCCCACTTTTGAAAACAGTAAAAAGGGCTATAAGAGTTAAAAGCTCAAGGCAATGGGTAAGTGTTACATTTATACATTAGAAATTTTGGAAAGATTTTGAAAAATTTCGGCAAAGTGTCGTTTGTAAATCGAACTTTCCAAAATAAATCCTGTATAAATTGTAATCTATTTGAGTTTATATATCCTAACAGTTTATCCATGACTACTCAAACAGTCCAGTATGGTCCAAAAATCAAATATAAATTTCAATGTCATTATGAAGTAGACAAAGGAGTTGTACATCACAAGAAATAATCAATATCCAATACATCCAATATGTTCATGTTATAAATATGTGCACAAAAGCAAAAATCAACATTCACAAAGTCTAAGGCAAGAAGACAAATTAACAATAATAGCAGTTGCTAACACTTATAAATTTTTCATGAGAGCTCCCCCTAAATTTATGCAAATTCTTCATAAATTGACTTGAGTATAATTCAAATACTATTTTTGAAACACAACTCAAGATTTACATTTTCAGTATACACGCACAATCAGCTCTAGGGAATATAAAGATTTGAAGCAAACAAGCAAAGCATGAATATTTATAGTCTAAAAGTTCATTTGCACATAAGATATTCAAACATTTCAGCCTTTTAGGTAAATGTCTATAGAAAATTTGGCAGCATGCCCACTTTAACAAGACATTTCCCAAAATTAACTTGCACAAAATCGATTCTCAAATAGCAGTATCTCAAGAGTTTATGGCATGTAAGAACCTAAATCTACCTGCAGACAATTCTCATCAACTGCATCCGCCATGCAGGAAACATTCTATACTAAGCATGCATTTTAGTAGTATAGTCATTTACGCATAACGACTCATGAAATCCTGAATTCTACCAAATATATATGACCATAATCAAAAAAAAAAACATCATAGGATAGTATCTGCGTGTGTATGTGATGAGTGTCATCGTCATGGTAAAACAGAAAAACAAAGGTAAAGACTGTTTTACATAGGTACAGACCAAATGATATAAAATAAAACAAATCAAAGCCACAAATTCTAATCTGCAGACTACTCTACTGAATCTAGAACTCCCCCCATCATCACAACCATCACCACCATCATCGGCATCGAAGTTAAAATCCATGGTCATTTGGTCTCTCTCGTCTTGCATCTCATGAATACGATCATTCAGCTTACTGAAATTAACGGTCATTGTCCTCTCTAGATCTGTGAACCGACTAGCAGTGGAGATTGAGAACTGTTGGAACTCATCATGAAGAGCAGTAGATTACGATGCAATATGTGGCATATCTGACTCAACTGATACGCTAACCTTCCCAAAGGAATCAGAGAGGTTGGTGATGGCTGCCATTAGATCCACATTCAAAGGCTGCGTGGGCTATGGTGGAAACTCCTATGGGCCTTCTTTTGTGCTACGGCGCCCCTAGATGAGTACCAAACATTGCCAACCAACTCATACCCCATAAGTCTCAGGGTGATGATAGAGATTATATTGGTGGATCTCCTCTTCTTCAGTGTAGCCACATTGCTACGAGTGACTCGTATGGATCGAAACAACTTATTCAAGATCCCTCCGTATGACATAATAATCCTATAGCTGATCATCTTGGCCATCATCCATCATATTATCAAGTTCGGTAGATCTAGCATTTTGCCAGCTAACAAACACCGCATAATAAAACAATCCAAAAAGAATACATGCACTCTAAAACCTGCCTTGGGCAAGATATTATATGTAATCAAGTGGTGCACTACTTTGGCTTCTAAATTAAACTAGCTATTCTACGGGGGATGGTTTTGGCTAGCTATACCTGGATCGGACATGGTTAGGTTTGAAAATGTGGCGACTTTAAAATCCTGTTTGTGGATCCAGGAATTTACCACGTCTGGACACTCGAAGTCCCCACGGTCTATGTCAAGGACATCAAAAATATACTATGCATCAAAACAAACGTCTGTCCTTACTGCCCTACAATAATAACCATTTTCATCATTCCCCAGATTTGCATAAAACAACCTAACATACATAGGGTAGTGCCCATTGGTCTGATATGAATGAAGGTTTTCCACCCTTGCTAGTCAAACATGTCCATAACGTTTCCCAAATGCTGATTCATAAATTATAAGTCAAGTATCTTACCCAAAATTGCTTCCTTAGGATGAAACTCTCGCACATATCGAATCTTGGATCGATTCGTCAAAAAGTAGTTGTCCTCAGCTTGTGCCAGATCGTGGGCTTCAATATGCTCATTTTGATGGAACATGAAGGATTTGGTACGGGTCTTAAGGGTTTTGAACAATATGTGGAAGATTAGTGAGGAAAGCTCTAAAAATCTCCAAAAAAAATGAGCTTTGAACATGGGAAAGGTATATATATATATATCGTTGTTCGGTCAACCAGGAGCAGATACGGTCAACCAACGATTTAGATTCTTCACAAGCCGACACTATCGGTCGATCGAAAAGAATTTGAACCGAGATGGGTAGTCGACCGAGATGGAGTACTGTGCGTATGTTCGATTGACCAAGGGAAAATCGATGGGTTCAGTCGACCGGAGTGGAGAGATTCACGGAGGGTCGGTCGACTGGGAGCTTTTACTCAGTCAATGCTCGGTCGACCAAGCATAGTAAATTTCTCTAATTTGGCTTCATTTTGTTCCAAAGTTATCCCTTAGGTTCAAATTTGATATATTGAGCATAGATTACTTCCTACTCTTGCAATTACTACAACCTCTAAACCTAGGAATTAAGAAAAAAATATTTAAACAATTTCTATTGGAATTCAATCTTCCTTAGATCTCGAGAGATTCGCCATCATGATAATCCAATTCAATTTTTTATCAGACCTCTGGCACTACAGGATTGGACATGAAGATTGAATGTGCCATTTTCTTTTACGGTATAAGCAGGTTTTGTAGATACATGAAAGATTATGCTTACAAATACTACAAAAGAACAAGTTTTTAGTGACGAAAGTATTAGTGATGGTTTTAAAACCATCACTAATAGTGTTGTATTAGTCACGGTTCTACAAAATCGTCACTAGTAGTGCATGCACTAGTGACGATTTTAGCAGTCATCACTAATACAACACTATTAGTGATGGTTTTAAATTCATCACTAATACTTTCGTCATTAAAAATTGCGTGGTAAACAATTTTTGCGCAAAATTTTTTTGGGGAAAATATTAGCAATGATTTTATGGTATTAGTGACGGATTAAATTCGTCACTAAAAGTCACTTATTAGTGAAGATTAACCAACCGTCACTACTAATATTTATGAATATATAAAAAAATTTAGTTAAGGATATTAGGTTGGAGTATTAGTGACGAATTACAAGATTCGTCACTATTAATTCGTCACTAATGGTCATAATTAGTGACGGATTTGACAATCATCACTAATACTTCACTTTTTTTAGAAAAAATAAAAATATTGAGTTTAGAGTATTAGTGATGAATTTGTAAATTCGTCACTATTGGCCTATTATTAGTGACGGATTTGATAACCGTCAGTAATACTTCCTATTTTTAAAAAAATTAAAAATTTTAAGTTCAGAGTATTAGTGGTGAATTCATGAATTTGTCACTATTGGTCTCTTATTAGTGACGGATTTGAAAATGTCACTAATAATGCCCTTTTTAAAACAAATAAAAAAAATTTCAGTTCAGAGTAATAGTGACGATGTTGTAAATTTGTCATTAATAAGGGACCAATAGTGAAGAATTTTTAAATTCATCCCCAATATTTCCTCTTTTTTTTAAAAAAAATTAAGTTCAGAATATTAGTGACGAATTTATAAATTCGTCACCATTAGTTCTTAATTAGTGACGAATTTCTAAACTCGTCACTACTATGCCATTATTAGTGACGAATTGTGGACCGTCTAATGTTATGTCATTTAAAAAATAAAAAAAAGGACGGAGAATAATAGTGACGGTTTTGAAATAGTCACTAATGCCCAAAATCTCTTATCCCTATCCATGGGATATTTTCGCTCCTCTTCTTCTAGCTCCTCCTCTTCCCCGCAGCGCAATCTTCTCTCCCAGTCTCCCGTTGCTCTCTCTCGGCTTGGTGTGCTCAACTTCGCTGGACGTCGTAGGCTTCATCAGAGCCTTAGTGAACTGATGGCCTGGTACGCCCTCTACTAGTTTCCTGCTACGACCCCCATTGAACCCTGCCCTTTCCCAGTCTAGCTCCCGCTGTTCCCAGCTGACTGATGGCCTTAGCTTCTCACCGGACACCTTAGGTTTGTTCCCTTGTCTTTCTTCTTTGTTTATTTTTATTTTTATTTTTATTTTGTCTGGAACATCAACAATATATTAAATTTCTGGGGTTATTTCTTGTTTTTAAAATAGTCAATCCCTAACCATGTTTTTGGGAGCATGGAAAATTTTTAATTGGTTTGCTTAGATTTAGACAGAATTTTGTTTTTGTATGGAGTTATTTTAGTCTATAGAAAGCTACATTTAAACTCAAAATTTTTGCTTTCAAAAATACATATTATCACTTTATTTTTTTTAATTTTTAATAGTAATACTTAGTCTTAATTATGTATATTTAAATAAGCTGCCCCTACTTAATAATACATTATAATTTTTTTTTTGTTTATAAAGACCAAGTATTTACATTATATATGTATATATTATAATTATTTCGTTTAACATGTAATAAGAAGGGGATATATGTGGAAAACCTGCACCATTCATACACATTTGGGAGAAATTATGGGGTTTTAATTTGAATTGTTGAAAATAAAATTACTTTTTTAGAAGGTCAAAGGACAATACTAATCTGAATTTTTTAAAAAATTAAAAAGAATATAAATGCATTATATATATATATATATGGAGAGAGAGAGAGAGAGAGAGAGAGAGAGAGAGAGAGAGATGATTGGACGACTACTTTTAATTAATATCTTTGATGATGAAAGCTAGCAGCATGTTTTGTGCATAAGAATATGTATGTGTTTGTGTTTTTCTCTTTTAAATAAAATTCGAAGGATGAGTTTTATGTAAACTCAACAAAAATATGATACAATTATTGACATATGACTTTATAATAGTTGCACAAATGAGTTATACTAGTCTATATATATGAAATTAATTCATGTGTCCAATTAGACATGACAAACTAACTTTCTATGTAATATGTGTTTATTTTTATTGAGAAAAGTTACTGTGTGACAAATAGGTAAAATATGGTTTCACACAAACTTTGTATGAGTACTATCTTTCTTGTTTGGACGTTTCTATAATATGTGACCATTAAAGTCTAGCATATAGGAAATACATATCCTTTGTTATTTACAATAATTATATTATCCCCTTCCTTTGTGGCAATAGGGTACCTTGGATTTACTCTCTCTCTCTCTCGCCAACAAAGGTACTTATCACTTTGTACAAATAATACTAGAAATAATAATATTGTAAATTTTGGAGGAAGAGGGCATTTTCATGTGAATGTGAATGTACTTTTGGCCCAAGTTGTGAGCTCACGTGAGCAGTGACTTAGGATTTGCTTGAATGAAAATTTAGCTTAATTATGCTAGAATGAGCTATGGACTCAAAAACAATGTCAACTTGGGGCAAAAGGTTGGCGTGGGATCAGAATGAGCTCAAGGCTTGAGATAAATTCATAAACATGATTGACTTAACTAGGCAAAAAGGAGTGCAAAGAATGGTTCTTTTAGTTTGGGAATGACATAATGCAAAGGACAAAACATCCAACCAAAAGATGATTGCCATATTACTTAATTTAATAAGCTTAGTGGTGGGTCTTAGTTCTGCAAAAGCCCTTAGCATAGCCATTATTAAAGTCTTCCTAATTTCCTTGTCTTCTAAAGAAAATAATGGAGTCACAAAATGCTTTATGGGATCACCTAGTCCATATTTTTACTCTAACCCTTCTTCCCACAAAGAAACAATGATTTATCCTCCCACTTCTCAATGGAATCATAAATCTCAAGTAGAATGCTTGTATGCTACCATCTCATGCAAAAATAGCACAACCCACTTTGGTAGGAAAACTGTTAATATAAAAAAAAATTTGAGAGTTAGAAATTGTCATTTGAACATTGACCTCAACCTAGAGGCAACCAAAGCCTAACAAGATGTATGCTAGCTATTTAGGGCAAACTAGAAAGGTGGGAAGACAAATGACGAAAAACATTCTCAATAAAGAAATGTGTAGGGGAAGCTTCAACCTAACCTTAAATGAAAAATCCAAACTTAATATGACCAATGCTATATGCCTAATCAAAAGAAAAAAGGAGGTGATGAAAAGATCAATGCTATATGCCTAATCAAAAGAAAAAGAGAAACTCCAAATGTAGGAAGAACCCTTAGCCTCTATAACTTCTAACCTATAATTGTATGGAAAACTTTATTAATTACATATAGTCCGGTGCTAGATGAGTTAATGGTAAGACGAAAAAAAAAATACTATATTATCTCATTTAAATGTCATAAATAGACAATATGGATTGGAGGAACATAAAGGTCACAATGGATTCACTTGGAGTTACCAATTGCACAGAGACATGAACCACCTTGATATAGTAAACTAGGTTTTAAATTCAGAAATTGAAATTTGCATCCATTAAAATGACAAACCCTTTCAGATGACATGACACCCCCCAAAAAAATATGGAAAATTAATAAGCAATGAGCTAGTAATTAATTAATCTCTGCCCGTCGCCACCGCCCTCTGGTGCTTGACCATTTCCATGGTTAATAAGAATTGGTTCATTGCAGTTTGGTTAAAGGTGAGATTTGGGCTTGCAACTAGGCCATTGATTTGCATTTTTGAAGTTGCTGCAAATTTTTGCAAAGTCTGAAGAAAGATGCTTTGTATTTTTGACAATTAAAGGGGTTAGTGTGTTCTGTTTTTGTTTTTAATATTTTAATTTGTTTTGTTTTCTGTACCATTGGGGTTTGTCTTAAGGCAATTTTGAGATCATAATTTGAAATGAATGAATTTCAAATCTTGCATAAAAATATTTACTTTTTTTAAGCATTTTTAAAATTTTTGTTATTCGATAATAATGGGTACATTGTATTTTAAATTCATATAATAGTGTTTGAACACGAGGTATAAATGAATTAGAAGATGAACTAGACGAAGGAAAGGAAAGTGAAATAAGAAAATCAAGGAAATTGCATTGGTAATTTATTTTTTTTCTATCAATACTACTTTATTAATGTTTTCGTTAGTAGCTAACTTTATGGCTAAGCTCATGAAATTTTAGTTCTTGTTTACATCATTTCATCCCCAAGCGATTGCCTTGTTTGATAGTATACAATACTTTAGGACCAAATAACATTATCAAATGTTTCATAAAAGTGTAAAAAGGGTCAAGGAGATATAATTTAGCTATCCTCAACTTAAATTTTCCCGTTATTGAGAAGGGTTTGTTATATAATTTTAGGTCTACTTTTGATAACTTCTATTTTTGATAGTGGGCATATCATTTGTAGTGTCTATACAATGAATGGAGGGGCTTTATCTAGTTTACCCGGAGTTTCTTTTGAAAATTGATTTGAAATGGAATAAGCCTGCCTATGTAGAAAAAATGAATTTTAGCCTTTCATCTGATAGGTTGTCTCTTATAGTTAAGGTATGATTTAAATATTAATTTTATTTCTCTTGAATCTTGATGTCCTTCTTGCTGTGGATGCAATGACTGTAAGAAGGGCATCAAGATTCAAGAGAAATAAAATTAATATTTAAATCATACCTTAACTATAAAAGACAACCTATCAGATGAAAGGTTAAAATTCATTTTTTCTACATGGGCAGGCTTATCGCATTTCAAATCAATTTTGAAAAGAAACTCTGGGTAAATTAGATAAAGAATCGTTGATGCAGCCACCACCATCCACGACCTTGTCGTCCTTTTCTGTCATCCATGACCTCATTGCAGCTAGAGATGGGTATATATCTAACTTCAGTTTAATAGATGATTTAACTTGTGGACTGCATGTTTGGATTAATATATCTTGTGAACTGCATGCTGGTAGTGGACATTAGGATTGCATGCTTGATTAGAACGCCACCTGCATGGCTGATGCAGTGATGTGTATTACTTGCTGATAGATACTTTTAGGTTATTGCATATCATAATCTAAATGGCATATGTATGATGCAAAAATATTGTGAAATGCATGATTTTGTGACTTGCAGGTTTGGGAAATGTTTTGTTTATAGACGGCATGCTGCCGAAAATTTGTCGACTTTTACCGAAAATAATCATAGCCATATACCATATGCTCATATGGTTATAGTGTGTTGAATGTTAAATCATTTTTGAAAGAATGAGTGAACTTCAAATGAACTTTGAACTTCATCTCTAAATTTACTTTTGCATATGCTAAGTGAAAATTCTATCAATCATGGACTCATTTGCATTATTTGATTATTATAATTGTTTTAGAGTCCTATGGAAGCCATGTAAACCATAAATATCACATTTTATTTTTTCATAAAACTATATTTTAATATATATTGTTTATGAGATGCATGAACACGTTACATTATTTAATGTTTATTATATGAAGGTCTTGTGCACTTGTAAAAATCATTACTGGTTGGATTATTGTGAATTGTTTATTGTAAACACTTAGGCTTGGAGCATATCTCTATGGAAAATGTCATATTTATAGGAGAAATGCTGCCAAGGTTTTTCAAAAAACATATACTAATTTTTTTTTACTTTCTTAATTTGTAGGGTTTGCAACCGTCACAATGTTGGCATGATGCCATGCACTACAGATGCAACTTTTGACTTTTTTTGTTATCTAAACAGATGAAATTTCTATATTTGAATTTGAATTTGTATAATGTATTTGTATTTAAATTTGAATTTGTATAATATATTTGTATTTGAATTTGAATTTGAATTTGTATAATATATTTGTATTTTTATTTAAATTTGAATTTGAATTAGAATTAGAATTTTGAATAATTTATGATTTTTTTAGCAATTATGGTTTAATGTTACGTATACAAAAATGTAGTTACAGATTTTTACAGGAATTAATAATTGGAAAAAAATTAATTTAAAATTACTAGTGACGGTTTTGTAGTATTAATGACGATTTGAAAACCGTCACTAATAGTTGCTTGTGAGCAATAGTGACGATTTTTGATCGAGTTGGTATAAAATTTATAGTGACAGGCTTATATTTTTTAGTGACAGTTTTAATCTGTCACTAATACTCTATTATTAGTGACGGTTTGAAAAATTCGTCACTAATAAGTATTAGTAATGACAGATAGAGCGACTAATTCAAAACTTTCACTAATAACCTTATTTTTTGTAGTAAAATCTTATTTTTACTCGAAGAGACATAAAAATAGCTATTGGATTTAAAAGTTGAACCCTTCTTGAAAATGGTTTTCTTTTTAATTCTTAGCAGTTTATTACGATTATACTTCACATTTTTAACTTCAAGTGTAGCTCTAGAATAATCATCCATTTCTTCATCTAAGTAGACAATTTTCAATATTTTCTCAGTCTTTTTCTTTTCCAAAGTGGCATGATATTCTTTTATGGTTTCCAATTGCATAACCAACCATTTATTTTCCGTTTTCAAGATCGTTTTCTGTTTAGACACTCTGATTGGAAATTTATGTATGTTAAATAAAGCACTTTCAAGCTCTTTGTTCAAGTGCATGTTTTTATCTATTAAATTAGCACATGATTCATCACACAGTTTGATGCAAGAATTATCATATGAACCAGTGCATGAATTTTCAACGAAAACATCACACGAGTAATCAGATGATTCATCACAATAATTTTCATAGAAAACATTGCATGAACCATTCACAATATTATCAACAGATGATTCAGTATATGACACATCACAACATTCATGACAAGAATTATCAAACGAGCTGGAGTGAGAATCATATACCTCCTCGTTGATTTCTAACTCATGATTTACCTCCTCCTGATCATTTGAGCTTGGAGCATTCAGAGGAGTTACGATCTCCTTCTCCTGAGATTCTCCATATTTCTTTTATAGTTCATCCCATATTTCCTGTGCACTATGACATGCCACACTCTCATGCAGAATATTAGAATCTAAAGCACAGTGTAATAAGTTCAAGGCATATGAATTTGAATGCATCCAATTAATATCATTTTCTTCAGGTATACATATTCCATTTACAATCACCTGCCCCATTTACAATCACCTTCCAGGCCCTCCAGTTCATTGACTTTATAAAAACTTTTATTCTAACTTTCCACGTGCTGTAATTGACACCATAAAAGATAGGAGGACATAAAAGTGACTGACCCTCACCGAATGGGGATACACCAATTTGAGCCATTGCGATCTTTTTGCGAAAACATTCAAGTCAAGTGCAAGGAGGCTTAGAAACCAATTGTTAGAATTGGTGTATTCGCAAGAGGGGGATGAATTGGAATTTTAAAACTTATCTCCTAGGTTAAATGAAATACTCGTATAATACAACAAAGGGTCTTTCTATGCAATTCCAAATGTGCCAATAAATATAGTGTGCAGAAATTTAAATCAAGCGCATCATTCACATCATAACATACATGTGCAGTGAATAACATATGGAAATATAAACAAGAAACATAATATGTTATCGGGGTTCGGCCAACTGTGCCTACATCCCCACCTCCTCGCCTCTAGCTCGCAAGCCCGAGGATTTCACTAAAGGCTCACTTAAGGGTGGAGCGGCACCGATTACAACCAGGTCAACTAGAGAGGTTAACCTCAACCGACACGCCTTAGCAGGATAACGCACCTAGCTTTCCTAACCAAGTCTAAGCCAATCCAGGACTATTTCAAAAGGCTAGTCTCCCTCTTCAGGCTCGTGCCTGGAAATACAATAGATTTGCTCAATTAATGAAATGGTACAATGATTATGCTTTCAAGTAAAGCCGATGTTTATCAAATTACGTGCAACCATATACACCACCAACAAGATATAGCAAGTAAGCTCAATGTAGTTCAATATATTAACTCTCAAATATGTTTTCTATCTGTGTAATCAGTGCGTGAGAGTGCAAACCAGTATGTTCTTTCTTTCACAAGATATCCAATCAACGTGTTTAAACAAAGATATCAATCAAGTCTCAAATATACCAATCAACAAGATGTATCAATCATGTAAATATCAAATAATGTATATGCTTGGTTTGCAAAAGATATTTACTCTTTGTATTCAACAAACGATATGGAAGTCAATGAATATTACAACAAAGATCAATATGACACAAACAAATATCTTTTCAAAGGTGTGTCAAAATAAATTACTTAAGATATTTGAAAATATTTTAAAATAGTTTTTGCAATCAAAAAACAAATACAAACTTCTCAAGATATTGAAATGAATATGCAATACTCATAAGTTTTATACAAGTCTTCTTAGGAGAGACTTATTAACGAAGTCCTTTAAGAACACTTAGGTTTAGCTCTCATAAAAATCAAATCAATCTAATAAGAATGGGAGAGCAAACCTATCTAAACAATCACTCAATCAACTTACTAAGAGTTTGAGCAATAGAAGAGGGTAAGTATGAGTGATTTGAGTATGAAAATGAGTAGTAGGATTTTTTAGGATAAGAGTGAATTTCTTAATTGGGTTTCTTAATCCTGTCTCTAATTTTCCCAAATGAAGGGGTATATATAGACACCCCATGAATTTTGACCGTTGGGGATAAGGTTGGTATTATTAAAAAGGATTTAATGACATTTAGCAATTTTAACCCTATTAAAAATAGTTAACCACGGTAAAAATTCGGAGCAACCCGAGAGCATTGGCTGACCAGAAGACTTTCGGTCGACCAAAGTTCTTATGGCTCGGTCAATCGGGCTAAATTTAAACTTCAGGGTCATTCACCGGGATGGTATGTCCAAGGTAATTTTTCAGAATCGGTGCGGTTCGGTCGACCAGTGCTAGAATGAACTAAGTTGGTCGGTCGACCAGACCGTTGGATCGCACATGTGAAAACTTGGTCGACCATGTTGGTGCAATACAAAAATGTCTTAGTCGACCAAGAAGCCAAACTATTGACTTCAAGGGGTTTCGGTCGACCGGGGTCAACTGAACTATCAAGGCTCGCTTGACCAGGCTGGGGTCAACTTGTTGACTCAGTTCAGGTTCAGTCGACCAGGAACAAAATGACCAATATAGGTCAGTCGACCGAGTGTGCACAAAATATGCATTTTGGTCCTAATTCATTCCACATTCACCCTATTCAAGTGCCTAACTCGAATAAGTGCAAAGGTGAGTGTCCTAGATTCTTTTCTAGGTCCAGTTTTAGTTATTGTTCAATCAGAGCTTACCTATTAGACCATGCATGTGGGGTGTGTAATTATTACAAGTAAAAGTCCCTAATTACTATTATAGACTAATTACATAAATTAATTATATATATTACAACACAAAGTAATTAGGTCTTCAATTTTCACTTGCTCTATGTGCATCAAGATCTGACAGCTTAAGTTTTTGCACATAATCTCAAACACCCATTAGATATGATGAGTATTTTTCATAATCAAAATCTGGTGTGAAGCAAATGGGCTATAAAAAGCATGATAAGATTGGTTCTTGAAAGGAGGAAGACCTCAAAGAGCAGGAGTTGTGTCTCCTCCTCCTCCTCCAGCACAGGATCGAGGACCTCTTGCTGATACACCCTCTTGGTTCATTCCTTTCCATAATGAATTCTCTATTTTTAGCAGAGATATGAGATCAGGACTTCAATCCCTTCAAGATAATGTATCTTGACTTCACACTACCTATTCGTCACTTGATCAGTGCCTAGGTCGCATCAAGAAGTATCAGCCTAGCTCATCTCGTGGTGTTGATCCTCTGGACACTAGTTCTACCCCTCAGAGTGATGATGAAGAATTTGAGGAAGACAGTGAGGAAGGTGATGAAGAGGAAGCTGAAGAGGATGATGATGATGTTGATGATAACTGAATTGTTTGTCACTTTATGTTGTACTAAACACTCTCTATTTTTTACCTTTGTTTTTATTTTAAGTTTGGCTTGTAACTCTGTTACTTATGACTTTGTGTAATATGACTATGCTTATTATGTGCTAAGACTCTTTGTGCCTATGCCCCTCATTTCTTTTTGATTGATGTCAAAGGGGGAGAGATATTTTGGAGAGCAAAAATGAGACAAGAGTATTTCTAGAAAGCAACCATGAAAAATGAGAATATAGAAAATATGTCAAACATATAACTCCAAGCATATGGCATAGGGGAGTAAAAGCAAAAATGAACATGAGAACATAAGCAGAACAAGACTATAAGCAGATATGTTGACATAGGCAATATACTTGTGTTGGAATTGGTGTATTCCCAAAAGAGTGGGGTGAATTTGAAATTTAAACTTTCCAAGGTCAATTTATATAAACAACTGTATTTCACAACCTAGGATCTATCTATGCAATACCAAATGCGCAGATAAATATAATATACGAAAATTTAAATCATGCATAGCGGTCACTGACTTATTGAAATATGACATACATGTGTTGTAATTAAATTGTAGAAATATAAAGTGCACACACAATATGTTATCGGGGTTCGGCCAACTGTGCCTACGTCCCCACCTCAGCTCACAAGCCCGAGCATTATCACTAATGCTCACTTAACAGGTGGAGCGACACCAATTACAATCAGGCAAATTCCTAGGGCTAATCTCAACCTTTACAAATTCTCCTTACGGTGCGGAGAAGGCCCTAATTCAAATTCACAGGGCTAATCTCAACCTGATCCTTATGAGCTATATCAAACCCCCTTAAGCCATGCCTGGAATACAACAATGAAATACAAATTTGTGTACAATTCAAATTGCTTCTCTCAAAAGAAGATTATGTACCGATACGCACATGTAATAATCAACGCACATCAATATGATAAGAACTATATGCTCAATGCTAATGAAGTGTAATTACACCCAATCTAATATCAATAGTCAATCATACACAAGAGTGTATTCTCAAACAATCTTTGAAACAATAAATCAATATATCTTAATCTTACGTAGAGTTTCAAAGATATCCAAATAGTGTAGTTAAAATATCTCAATAATGATTTTCTTAAAAACTTTAGCGCAAGAGATATTTGTAATATAAGCTTGTCAAAATAGTTTTCGCAAGAATACAACACAAGACAAGCTTAATGAGTCTTGCAATAATACTGCAAAGACTCACTAGCTAAAAGTTTTCCCCACTCAATGAGTTTATTAATTAAATCGGGGGAAAAAACTTTGGCTAATAACTCTCAATAAAAAATCAACAAGAAATCAAACACAATGAGAGTTATAGCTTTTGAAAGCAATGTAGGATGATTTAAAATAATCTCACTCAAATGGATTTTACAAAAGAATGATCAAAGGAGGAGTATTTTGGCTTGTAGTATGAAGAAGAGTTCTCAAAAAATTCAGAGAAAATATTTTCTAATTAAATCCCTAATCTTGTCTTAATTTTTGCAAATGAGGACCTACATATAGAGATGGGAAAAATTATAGCTATTGGGGACACGCTGGGTATTTTGGAAAAAGATTAATTGAATTTAATTAAAAATAACCCAGTTTAACCTTGGTAAAAATTAAGCAACCCGAGAGCTTCGGTTGACAATTTTTAGCGTTCGGTCGCCTAGATTGCTTAGTTCAGCCGACCAAGGTGTTTTTGAACTGAAATGTTGGTCAACCGGACTTGAGGCAATTTTTGAACCTCTGAGGTTCGGTCGACCGGGCTAAGTTCAGTTGGCCAAAGTTGAACGTTTGGTCGACCGGGCCATTTTACAACTGGGAATTCAGTCAACTAGGACGTTGGGATTTCCCATGTGCCAGTTTTTTCGATCAAGCCTTTGAAGCTCATTTTAAAGACAGTCGACCAACTAGTCAAACTTTTGACCTTGGGAAGATTCAGTCAATTGAAGTGTTCTGTGTGTTAGGGTTCAGTCGACCGAAGACACCAACTTTGAACATTTTAGTCCCATTCTTTTTATGAAGTTACCCCTATTCACATGATAATTAATTTTAAGATTGTAAGGGACTTTTCATGCAACATATGGGGAACTATGGTCAGTCTAAGGTTTTTGAGAGTTAACCGCAAAAATCTATCATCAGTCAACCAATCCCTAAGGTCCATCTATGGTCTTGAGCTTATAATCCTTATGCATGATGTGTATTAATTATGATAGACCTTGAAATAATTATTACAGACCCAATGAATTGAATATAGAATACAACAATTAAAGTACTTTGGGTCTTCATTTTTCCTTTGAGTCATCATTTACCATCATATGATTTTGCTAATTGATCCTGTACACAAACTCAGCAAACATTAAATACCTTGTATTTGTCATTATAAAAAATGAAATAGGACTCAAAAAGTAAACAATCTCCTCTTTTTTGATGATGACAAATACTAATGTAAAAATGGGTAAAGTAAAATAAAGCAAATAAAGTTCCCCCTAAGAATATGCATACCAATTTTTGCAAGTGTATTTCTTCCCCTTTTCGCATCAACAAAAGGGGTTAAGCTAAGTAAAATAATATGAGCATTTAAAAAAAAATAATAATAATAGCTTAAGAGAACATCCCTTATTTAAAAAAGTTTTGGGCATATAAAAAGTATAACTATTTTTGAAAATAATGGCAATTGAGCACACCAATAGTATAACTGATCATTAATTACGCACTTAAACTGTGCAATTAGGTATTTTAATCTGGGCATTAAGGCTTATATTTTTAATTAAATGTCTAATTACTCTAAATATTTTATCAATGTGTCCTATTTATAATCTCTGGGTTTTATTCAACAATTTATAAATTTTTGGCATTTTTTTTATCACAGGAAATTGATCGGGTTTTAAAACCAACACCAGTTCATAATTCGTGCATAACTTCTCCGTCCGAGCTTCAATGGAGATGATTCGAAATCCTGGAAAAAAGATGAGAAGATTATCAACTTCCATGTTTTGAGCTTTGAGAGAAATGTGCTCCAAAATAGTCAAAATGAGCCTCGTTCATAGAGAGAAAAATGAGAATAAAAAATAAAAAAAAATAAAACGAAAATGGAAACTTGATGCGACTCAGCCATGCAGCCGGGTAGGGTGTTTTTATTCAGGCCTTGCGGCTGGTAGGGTAGCCCCTCCCTCCCTATTTAATTTTATCTTTCTCTCTTGTACTAGCAAGCCCGAGCGCACCCCTCTCCTTCTTCTTTGCTCCCTTCTCCTTCTTTTCCTTCTCCCTTCCCTTTGCTCACCCTTCTCTTCTCTCTCAGCTCCTCTCACTCTTTATTTCCCTCTCCTATTTCTCCGCGTCTCTGCTCTGGCCAACTGCCGCTACTGCCGCCCTCTTCTTCTTCTTCTTCTTCTTCTTCTTCTTCTTCTTCTTCTTCTTCTGCTTTTGTCTTCCTTCTTCGTCTAAGGCTACTCTATTGTCTGCTCGCTAGCCACCCCGAGAATTCCACCTGCTACCAACTGGGAAGACTAGCCACACCTGAAGCTACCTTCCTTTACTCCAGCAACACCATCCACTGCGCAACCAAGAGCCACCTACCAGCAGCCACACCCACGACTCTCACTCTCTCTCTCTCTCTCTATCTTTTATTTTTATTTTTATTATTGTTAGTTTGTTGAATATTGATAAAGTTTAATTTTTGAAGTTTATTTGAAATTTTTGATGTTGAATATTGTTTAAGTTATTTAATTATTATTGAAATTATTTATTTATTTATTTTCTCTCAATTAGCGGTAGATTTAATTAGTACGTCTAGTTATCTAATTAATTAAGTATGGTCCGATTTGTTTAAAAAAAAGAGAGAGAATAAAATACAAAAATAAAAAAAAAAGTGTTTTTGTTTTTAAGAAATTAAATTAGTTGTTCTTTTCAAAAAAATTTTTTGTCAAAGCTCAATTTAGTTTAGGGTTAAGTCTTATTAATGTTTGTATTTTTATCATGTCTAGTAGTTGTTCAAGTTGTTAAAGATTTAGTTTTTGTTCGAGTTCTTAGTAGCCCTTAAATTTTAATTTTGGTTCAAGTTTTTGACTTTGTTAAAGGTTCAATTTTTATTGTTCGCGTTTGTATTTGAGTGAGTCTCATTTTTGCGTGTTTTAATTGCGTGTGAAGGTTACGTCTTTAGTTTCTATTCCAAAGTTTAACGCATGTTTTCTTGTCCGCCTGATTAGACGTAGGTTTTCCATTCTAATTATTTAATTTAGTGCATGCTTGGATTAGGGTTTAATTTTCACGTTCATTTAATTTGTCGAAGGAAATCTCAAACAATCTTAAAAACCCCGAATCTAAACTGAGTTCAGTAACCTTTTATTTTCGATTGGAAACACGTAAAATTTGAGATTAAACCGCATTCCCTGAGGAGATGATCTAGCCTTTAGGCTGAATATTACACGACAAAATTCTTATACTTGGGATAACTTCCAAGCTGCTCATTTATTAGAATTGGTGTATTCCCAAGAGGGGGGGTGAATTGGAATTTTAAGACCTTTTTCACTTAGGTTGATCTATGCAACAACAGTATATACACAACCTAGAATCAATCTATACAATTTCCAAACACGTAGATAGATATAATGTGGAGATTAAGTCATACGCATCATTCACCCGTAACATACATGTGCGGTAAATATAAAATGCAGAAATATAAGCAAACACACGATATGTTATCGGGGTTCGGCCAACTGTGCCTACGTCCCCGCCTCTAGCTCGCAAGTCGGAGGATTCCACTAATAGCTCACTTAAGGGTGGAGCGGCACCGTTTACAACCAAGTCAAATTAACACAAGGCTGACCTCAACCTTAACCAGGTCAATTAGCGGGGCTGATCTTAACCTACACGCCTTAACAGGACAATGCACCTAGCTTTCCTAATCAGATCTAAGCCAATTCGGGACTATTCCAGGGCTAGTCTCCCTCTTTAGGCCCGTGCCTGGAAATACAACAGTATTTGAAATACAATCAAATGGTACAATGAATAAGATTTCGTGTAAAGCATATATGTACCCAAATGCGCGCGATAACGTACACCACAATATGAAATAATATGTAAGCTCAATGTGGTCTAGATGGTTCAACTCTCAAAGTATTTTCTATCAGTGTAATGCGTACGTGAGAGTGTCAAACAAACAATCTTTGTATCACAAGCTATTCAACAAATAAGTTCACACAAAGATGTCATGTCTCCAGTATTTCAATCAGCAAGATATCTCAAGCATGTGAGTATTTAAATGATGTATATGCTTGGTTTGCAAAAGGTGTGTAATCTGTGTATTCAGCGAATAATATATGAGTGAAAAATTATGACAACAAAGATCACAATCACACAAACAAATATCTCTTCAAAATATTTTGCAAAATAAAAGTACAATAGATATTTGGAAGTGTTTGAAAAGTTTTTGCAAACAAACACAAATACACTCTTCTCAAGATCTTGCAATGAAGGTGCAAGCTTGGAAGATCTAACAAAGTTTTCTTAGGAAAGACTTATTAGCAAAAGCCCCCTAGGAATCCTTAGGTTTGGCTCTCAAGAAAATCGTGTCAAACAAGTAGCATAAGGAGAGCAAACCTATTTAAGCAAAACACTCAATCAACTTACAAAATATGTAGGCAATGATAAAAGGCAAGTATGAGTGGTTTGAGTAAGAAAATGAGTAGTATAGGGTTTTTATTTTTTTAGAGAGTTTTTCCCTAATCAAAGTGGCTAATCACCCTTAATTTTCTCAAATAAACATATATATATATATATATATATATATATATAGACATAAGAGAAAATATGACTGTTGGGGACCTATTGGGTATTATTAGAAAAGTTTAATGATATTTAAAGCATTTTAACCCTATTTAAAACATATTAACTACGGTAAAAATCAGGGCAACCCGAGAGGTCTGGTCGACCAGAAATGTCTCGGTCGACTAGGACTCAAATGGTATGGTTGACCAGGGGTATTTTGAACTGAGTGGTCAGTCAACTGGGGCAAGGCGATTTTCCAAATTTCTGAGGTTCGGTCGACCAGGCCATTTTGAACTAGCTAGTTCGGTCGACCAGACCGCTGGGAATTCTCCCGAGGACCCTCCGGTCGACCAGGTAGTTGGAGTACAAAGTTGTTTGGTCGACTAGGAGGTCAAAAATGTTGACTCCCTTCGGTCGACCAGGGTCAAATGAACTGTAAGGGCTCGGTCGACCAGGGCCTTGGTCAATAGTTGACCCGGACCAGTTTTGGTCGACCAGGCCAAAATGTAATGGCTTGGTTGGTCGACCGAAAGTGCATCGTGTGTGCATTTCAGTCCCGTATTGAAGCAAACAAGCCCTGTTAAAGTGCCTAATAAATATATGTGAAAGTGTGAGTGTCCTAAGGGCACTTGGGGTCTAATTTGAAGATACCGAAAAAGTCCGGTGTTGGTCGACCGAAGGGAAAACCCTAAGGTCTTGTCATTTTCTCATTCATGGTTTGTTTGAGCTTACGTAGTAAATCATACATGTGATGTGTGTGAGCTTATTACAAACCAAGTACCTACTTACTATTACAGACCAATTAAATATATTACAATATGAAATAAAACTTTGGTCTTCGGGCTTTACTTGACTTTGTGCACATCTTTATTTTAACACCGTTAGTTCCTGCACAAAACCTCAAACACTCATTAGATACAATGAGTATTTGTCATAATCAAAACCGGGTGTGACCAATAAGGTCAACATCATTTTTCGAGTGAGTCAAGCTTTTGGAGCCATTGCCGGGGAGTGCCAGTTTTAATTCCAAATTTTGTGTTTTTTCCAATTATTTCTGATTTTTCATTAAATGAAAAAAAAAATCAAAAAATAAAAAAAATAAAAAAACATAAAAAAAATGAAAAAATTGAAAAAAAAAAAATTTTGATCATGCTTTTTTGTTGTTGTGTCAATGAATTTTTGCTATTTTCGTTAATGTTTGATGCCCTGGGTTCAAGATAATTTGAATAGATTGTCAAAATTTTCACCTAGAACCAGTAGGGAATTGGTTTGAGCAATCTATTTGACCAATTCTTTAAGGGAGTCATGGCTACACCTACAGCACATACACTTCAGGATTTTCTATAGCCCATACACGCATCTACACTTTCATGCATTGTGTTTCCACAAGATGCACCGAACTTCAATATTAAGCATGGCATGCTATTTGTGATACCCTAGTTTCACGGGATGGATTCTGAGAGTCCATACCAACACTTGACATATTTTGAGTTAGCTTGCACCACTTTCATTAATAGGGTTGGAACTAATGAATATATAAAACTTCGCTTGTTTCCCTTTTCTTTGAAAGATAAGGCAAAAATCTGGTTTAATTCTGTGCACCTAACTCTATTACTAGCTGGGCTGAAATGCAGCGTGAGTTCTTACATAAGTTCTTTCCCTTTTAGAGAACTCGGTACCTACAAGAGCAGATCAGTAAGTTAATGCAAAAAGATGGTGAGACATTCCAGGCATGCTGGGAAAGATTTAAGGACCTGATGAACATATGTCCACACCACTGATTCAAATCTTGGAGGTTAGTGAATTACTTTTATACTGCTCTAACCCTTGTGTGTAAACAATTTGTCCAGACTATGTGCAACGGGACGTTCTTCCGTAAGGAACCAGATGAGGCTTTATAATTTTTTGGTTATTTAGCTAAGAATGCCTAGCAATGGAACACACGTCATGAACGGGCATCGATAGCAGCACAACCTCTCAAAGCGATCAGTGGTGGAGGCAGATGCAAGATCAAAGAGGAAACTAGCTTACAGGCTCTTATTGTTGCGTTGTCTAAGAAACTAGAGGTTATGAAATCAGAAAAAGTGAAAGTTGAGGATTGCTCTATTTGTGAGACCTCACACCACAGACCTCAGGACGGTCAATTCCTACCAGTATGGCAAGAGAGTAGATCTGATCAGGTGCAATCGGAAAATTGCATTAACAAAAAGTAGAATTAACCATTCTTGAACACTAATAACCCAGAATGGAGGAATCATCAAACCTCTCATGGAGGAATGATCAGCCCGGTCCATCATCCTCGTGGTATCAGAAAGTTCCTCAACCTTATGCACCGCCTCCGCAACCAAAATATCACCCAGTTGCAGCACCTCAACCGCAGTATCAGCTGCAACAAATTTCTCAAACCTATGCACCACTAGGATTTAAACCAACTCTAGCTCCTATTCCAGCAAAGATATCTCTTGATGATAGCATGACGCAGATGGCAAACACCCTCCAAAAATTCATGCAACTTCAAGTTACGACCAATGGAGAATTGAGAGATGCCATGAGCAAGATGAGTACACAGCTGAATACCCTGGAAAAAGGGAAATTCCCTACATAGCCTCAGCTAAATCCCCAGGTATATAGACAACAATAGCAACTGGTGCACAATGTTTCAGAGGATGCTTTTGAGTTAGCTAAAGTAGTTATTACCTTGTAAAGCGGAAAAGAAGTTGCCCATCTTGAAATGCCCATGGATCAACAAATAGTCACTCCTGCACCTAAAGTGACAGTTGAGCTAGATGAGGGAAAAGAAAAATCAAATGAGACCAACTCATGTTTAACAAAGTAAGATAATAAAGAGGATGAACCGGTTATGGAGTATCAACCCGTGGTACCCTACCCTCAGCGATTAACATTTGGTCAAAAGAATAAGTATCACATTTAGATCCAAGAAATATTCAAACAGGTGAAAATCAACATCCCACTTCTAGAGGCCATACAAAAAATCCCTGCATACGTAAAATTTCTAAAAGACCTATGCACAGTAAAAAGGAAATTGAACATGAAGAGAAACGCTTTCTTGACTGAGCAGGTGAGCACGTTGATATTGAGTCAAACTCCGTAAAAGCTTGGAGTCCCTGGTTCTCCCACCATTTTGATCATGATTGATGAATCTCATATTGGGAGAGCTTTACTTGATCTGGGGAGTAGTGTGAACCTACTCTCGTTTTCGATATATGAACAGCTAGGTTTAGGTGAGTTGAAGAGCACTACTATGATGCTACAGTTGATAGACATATCTATCAAAGCTCTGTGAGGCGTTGTTGAGGATGTTTTGGTTCAGGTTGAAAAATTTTACTACGCTATGGATTTCGTTGTTCTGGACATGCAATAGCCTGTTTCCACCATATATCAGGCTCCTGTCATTCTTGAGCAAACATTCCTTGATACTTCTAATGCCCTGATTAATTGTCGAACCGGAGTACTTAAGCTCAAATTTGGGAACATAACATTAGATATGAACGCATTCAATGCTCATAAGATGTCAACTGGGTACGATGACGCAAACACACATGCAGTTGATGTAATAGATAATTTGGATATTTCAGAGCTACTGTTAGTACTTAATGTTGATGATGCTTTTAGAAATGACTCTTCTGCACAGCTTGAGGAAATTGATGAAAAATTGCCAGGATCAGAGGGGCAGATTCCAGAGATAGATGGTACCCCTCACGTGTTGGATGCAAGTTACACGAGTAGTTGGCGTAAGCCTACATTTGATGCCATTGATTTGCCAGAAATTATGACGTCATCAGAAGAAGAAACTCCAACACTCGAACTGAAACCATTGCCTGAAGAGCTGAAATATGTTTTCCTAGGTTTCGCAGAAGGCACATTCTCTGTGGTAATTTCTTCTCACCTTACTCTTAAATAGGAAATTGAGCTATTGCAAGTACTAAGGAAGCATCGCGGAGCGATAGGATGGACTATTGCAGACATCAAGGGTATCGACCCCTCGATTTGCACTCATAACATCTTCCTTGAAGGATATGCTAAACTAGTTCGAGTTGCACAACAAAGGCTGAATCCAACCATGAAGGAGGTGGTAAAGAAAGAAGTGCTAAAATTGTTAGCTACTGACATCATCTATTTGATCTCTGACAGCAAATGGGTAAGCCCGACACAGGTAGTTCCAAAAAATTTGGTTTGATTGTCATTGAAAATTCTAATAGAGAATTGATCCCATCTAGGAAATTAATAGGTTGGAGAATGTGTATTAATTATCGTAAATTGAATTTGATTGGCCGAAAAGATCACTTCCTGTTACTTTTCTTAGATTAGATACTAAAAAAAGTACCTAGTAATTCCTTTTACTGTTTCTTGGATGGATTTTATGGTTATTATAAAATTATTGTAGCACTTGAGGACCAAGAGAAGACTACCTTCACTTGTCCCTTCGGTACCTTCGCCTTGCACAAAATGCCATTCAATTTATGCAATGCACCTGCTACTTTCCAACGCTGTATGATGAGTATTTTCTCTGATATGTTAGATTATATATGTGAAATTTTCATGGATGACTTTTTCTGTGTTTGGTAAGTCTTTTGATATTTATTTAAAAAATTTGACTGCTATTTTGAAAAGATGTGAGGAAAAGAATTTTCTTTTGAATTGGGAAAAATGTCAATTTATGGTATAAAGTGGTTTACTACTTGATCATTTGGTTTCTGAGCATGGAATAGAGGTTGACAGGGTCAAGGTAGAGTTGATTTCCCAATTACCCGTCCCAAAGACAATTAGGGATATCTACTCATTCCTTCATCATTCCGGCTTCTATAGGTGTTTTATTCAGGGTTTTAGTAGTATTGCTAAACCATTATGTACTTTGTTGCAGAACGAGACTGAATTTTTATGGACTGATGAATGTCAACAGGCTTTTGAAATGCTAAAGAAACACTTGGCTATTGCGCCTATCATGCAACCTCCTTGGTGGGACTTGCCATTTAAAATCATGACTGATGTTAGTGACTACGCCCTTAGTGTTGTACTGGGTTAAAGAATTGATAACAAGTCGTCTGTCATTTATTATGCGAGTCGAACTTTGAATAATGCTTAGAAAAATTATACCACCACCGAGAAGGAATTGTTAGTTGTTGTATTTCCTTTAGAAAAATTTCATTCTTATGTCATTGGATCGCCTATTATTATTTTTACTGATCACTGTGCTCTGAAATATTTATTAGCAAAGAAGGATGCTAAACCTAGGTTGATTAGATGGATTCTACTCCTCCAAGAATTTTACATCACTATTCGAGATAAAAAGGGTGTGGAAAATGTTGTAGTTGACCATCTCCCTCGTTTGTAGCTACCTGAGGTTCCTATATCTCCCTCGCCCTTAAATGATGATTTTCCTGATGAGCGTCTTTTTGAAGTGTCACGCGCTCTGTGGTTTGCTGATATTATGAACTACCTTGTCACCGACCGAATGCCAGAACATTGGTTAAGTTCCTTGTAGAGGTAAGACATTATTATTTTGATAATGCGTACCTGTTTAAATATTGCTCTGATCAGTTGGTTTGTAGATGTGTTCCTGATGATGAATTCACTTCGATGATGCATTTTTGTCATAGTGGGGCACTTGGAGGTCACTTTGCTGCAAAAAAACCATTTCAAAAATTTTACAAAGTGGACTCTACTAGCCTACTATGTTCAAATATGTTGAGAATTTTTGTAAAGCTTGTTAGAAGTTAGAAAAAATTACTGCAAAGAATGAAATGCCTATGACCCCCATTTTGACTCTTGAAATTTTTTACTGTTGGGGAATTTACTTTATGGGATCATTCCCAAACTCTTTTTGGAATTCTTATATTTTTGTTGCTGTGGATTATGTTTCCAAATGGGTGGAAGCTATACCTTGTAGAACTAATGACCACAAGGTTGTCATCCGTTTTCTCAAGGAGTTATTTGCACGTTTTGGCATGCCCGAGGCGATCATTAGTGATGGAGGGTCGCATTTTTGTAACAAATATTTTGAAAAACTCATGCAAAAGTATGGAGTGACACATAAAGTTTATGCTCCCTACCACCCTCATACTAAATGGTCAAGCTGAGTTGGCCAATAAAGAGATCAAAATTATACTTGAGAAAATCGTGTTTCCTAATCGTAAGGATTGGTCAGAAAAACTTGTTGATGCACTCTCAGCCTACTGAATGGCTATCAAAACAAACTTAGAGATCTCTCCATACAGGTTAGTTTATGATAAGGCATGTTATTTACCTATTGAAATTCAGCATTGTACTTTGTGGGCCATCACACAGATTAACTTTTCACTTGATGATGCCAAGGGTTTAAGGAAATTGCAGGTATGTGAGCTTGAAGAGTCTAGGAGGGAAGCTTACAACAATGCTTGCTTAGCCAAGGAGCGGATGAAGTTGCTACATGACAGGAAAATCAAAGATAAACAACTTTTCCCTTCTCTACAAGTGCTTCTTTATGACTCCAGATTGCATGTGTTTCCTGGCAAACTGAAGTCCTGATGGGGCGGTCTGTACGTCGTTGAAAAAGTTCATTCTCATGGCGCGGTTGAGATTGTAGATCCAAAGAGTGGCAACTGCTTCACAGTCAATGGACAACGTCTAAAGCTCTTCATAACTCCATTTGATCCCAATAAAGAGGTCTTGCTTCTGCAAGACCCTAGGGGAGTCCTCTGACCTTTCTATCTTAATGTTTTTCTTTTTTCATTTTTTTTCCTTTTCGTATTATTTGTTTTTATTTGCATTTTTCTTTTCTTTTTCTATTGCATTAGTTGGTAGTGATTTTCTATTAGTTGTCCACCCATGCATAGTTTTTCTATTTCCCCTATGCATTCACATTGAGGACAATGTTCCACTGTAGTTGGGGGAGGGGGTAAGTATTTGCATGTGACACTATGCATGTATACTTGCTACGTTTTATATATTAAAAAAAACTTCAAAACAGGAAAGAAAAAAAGAGCATTGAGGATAAACAGTTATGTCATGATTAACACTGCCTTATACCCTTCACATACTTGCATATAACCTAAAAATTACACATTTGAGTCATTTATGTGTAGTTTCTCTTTATATGACTATGTAACTCCATGAATAATTGATTGGTAGTACACTCGTGTTAATCTGACTATATAACTTCTTGTATTTACACAACATCTCATGAGGATGAATAGACACATTCATGTGATTCATTGCACTTAGGGTTCCCTGTGAGCACTGAGAGAACACTCGTGGTGACTATGACACCTTGTGAGATATCCTTGAGCTATTTATCGTCCTTTGGAGTGTTAACATCAAATCAGAGTTCATGAAACTCGATTCTCTTTTCTTATGGATGATTCTTTGTACACTATATTTTTTTTTTTTTTTATTTGCTAGCCTAGAGGTGACATCTAGTGGGGAGATAGAAACCTAAGTCTTGTAACCTACTCAAGATATGAAGGCTGAGCCACCCCTAGAAATATACTTAGTTCATGGACCACTGTTCGAGCTTAATTCACATTGATGGTATGAAGATAACAAAAGAAGTGTAATGATTGTTGTAATTGACCAAGAAAAGACAGAGAATGAAGAATGAGTAGAAGAAAGAATACGAAATAGAAATGCACATGAAATGCTAAAGCCTGCTCCATATAAATACCACAAAAAAAGTCAAGGACACGACACATGTTCTCCACATATGAAGATATTTCAACCGGTTAATGCCTCCGTTGTATTCACAACAAGTTTGTGAATAAGTTGATATATGGTGGCCTCATTTGGACATGACAAGTGGGTGAGAAGATGCTAGGGTGAAGGACTCGACACCTTATAGATAGGCTAGATCCTTCTCAGACTAGTCCACTCCATATACTTAGCATTAGTTCCTTTCAATATATGGGATGTTTGATCACGACACTCCTCCTCACATATGACGAATGAACCCATTATGTTCGAGTGTTCTTGAGGGTATACCAGTTAGGTCAAATCAAAATGATCGTTCTGTAGGTGTCCACTAGTATCCTTGGTGTAATGAGTAACACACATCACACACACCTCGAGATTTTACCTATTTATACTCGAACTTATATGAACGCATTAACTCTGAATTATACCGCTGGTTAACTTCATGTGAGTATATTGTTTTTAAATGTTATATAATGATGAAACTTGCATGAGTTACGTGCTTCAGAGTTGTGTGCATTGAATATGAACGAGCTTGTGTGAAGATTAGTTATATTCTTGGGTGTGAAACGGTATGGTTGTGTCACATGTGCATTAATTTCATGTTTGCTGGAGTTAGTAATTATGGATACCACCCTGAAATTCCTTCACGTCATTTTCTAGAGACTAGCAAAATGTTAGTTAGGGGGGGTGTGATTATGTGCTTAAATTGCATAATTAGGCATTTGAATCCGGGTATTAGGGCTTATATTTTTAATTAAATGCATAATTACTTTCAATATTTTAATAAGGTGTCTTTTTTATAATCTCTGGATTTTATTGAGCAATTTATGAATTTTTGGCATTTTTTTATCGCAGGAAAATTATCGAGAGCTAAAACTGGCAACAATTTGTAATTCACACATTACTTCTTTGTCCGAGCTCTGATCAAAACAATTCAAAAACCCAAATAAATATGAGAAGATTATCTACAACTTCTGTGTTTTGTTCTTTGAGAGAAATGGGCTCCAAAAGAGTAAAAATGGGCTTCTTTCACAGAGAGAAAAATGAGAAAAAAAAAAAAGAAAACAAAAAAAAAACAAAAATTGAAACTTGATGTGACCTAACCATGCAGCCGAGTTAAATGTTTTTATTTGGGCCTTGTGGTTGGTAGGGCAGCCCCTCCCCTCCCTATTTAATTTTCTCTTTCTCTCTTGTTCTGGCAAGCCTCGAGCGCACCCCTCTCCTTCTTCTTTACTCCCTTCCTCTTCTCTCCCTTCTTCCATCCCTTTGCTCTACCCTTCTTTTCTCTTTCAGCTTCTCTCATTCTATCTTTCCCTCTCCTCTTTCTCTGCGTCTCTGCTCCGGCTAGCTGCCACTGCTGTCTTCTTCTTCTTCTTCTTCTCCTTCTTATTCTTCTTCTTCTCCTTCTTCTTCTTCTTCTTCTTCTTCTTCTTCTTCCGTTGTCGTCTTCCATCTTTGTTCAAGGCTGCTATGCTATCTACTGGCCAGCCACCCCAAGTATTCCACTTGCTGCCAGCTGAGAAAACCAGCCACACCAAAAGCCACCTTCCTCTGCTGCAACTCCGTGAACTAGCCAGCTACTCTGCTCTAGCAACACCATCCACTGCATAGCCGAGAGCCACCTGCTAGCAACCAAACCCTCAACTCTCTCTCTCTCTCTCTCCCCCTTTTTTTATCTTTTTTTTTTTTTTTGTTATTGTTAGTTAGTTGAATATTGATAAAGTTTAGTTTTTGAAGTTTATTTGAAATTTTAGATGTTGAATATTGTTTAAGGTGTTTAATTATTATTGAAGTTATTTATTTATTTATTTTCTCGTTCTTCTTCTTCTTCTTCTTCTTCTTCCGTTTCTGTCTTCCTTCTTCATTCGAGGCTGCTTTGCTATCTACTGGCCAGCCACCCCGAGTATTCCACCTACTACCAGCTGAGAAAACCAGGCACACCAAAAGCCACCTTCCTCTGCTGCAACTCCGTGAACTAGCCAGCTACTCTACTCCAGCAACATCATCCACTGCATAGCCGAGAGCCACCTGCTTGACCCACAACTCTCTCTCTCTCTCTCTCTCTCTCTCTCTCTCTCTCTCTCTCTCTCTATCTCTCTCTCTCTCTCTCTCTCTCCCCCTCTTTTTATCTTTTCTTTTTTCTTTTGTTATTGTTAGTTAGTTGAATATTGATAAAGTTTAGTTTTTGAAGTTTATTTGAAATTTTAGATGTTGAATATTGTTTAAGGTGTTTAATTAATATTGAATTTATTTATTTATTTATTTTCTCATTCTTCTTCTTCTTCTTCATCTTCTTTCGTTTTCGTCTTCCTTCTTCATTGAAGGTTGCTCTGTAGTCTACTGGCGCCCACCCTGAGTATTCCACCTGCTGCCAGCCGAGAAAAGTAGCCACACCAAAAGCCACCTTCCTCTGCTGCAACTCCGTGAACTAGCCAGCTACTCTACTCCAGCAACACCATCCACTGCATAGCCGAGAGCCACCTGCTAGCAGCCAAACCCACAACTCTCTCTCTCTCTCTCTCTCTCTCCCCCCCCCCTCTCTTTTTATTTTTTTATTTTTTTTATTATTGTTAGTTAGTTGAATATTGATAAAGTTTAGTTTTTAAAGTTTATTTGAAATTTTAGATGTTGAATGTTGTTTAAGGTGTTTAATTATTATTGAAGTTATTTATTTATTTATTTATTTTCTCTCAATTAACGGTAAAATTAATTAGTACGTTGAGTTATCTAACTAATTAAGGTCCGGTTTGGTTAAAAAAAAAAAAACAGAGAGAATAAAATACAAAAAGAAAAAAAGTGTTTTTGTTTTTAAGAAATAAAATTATTTGTTCTTTTCAAAATTTAATTTTTTGTCGAAGCTCGATTTAGTTTAGGGTTAAATCCTATTAAAGTTCATATTTTTATCGTGTCTAGTTATTGTTCAAGTCGTTAAAGATTTAAGTTTTGTTTGAGTTCTTGGTAGCTCTTAAAATTTGATTTTGGTTCAAGTTTTTGACTTTGTTAAAGGTTTGGTTTTTTTCATTCGCGTTTGTGTTTGTGTGGTCTCATTATTGCCTGTTTTAATTACGTATTAAAGTTACCATCTTTATTTTCTATTCCAAAGTTTAACGCGTGTTTCGATGTCTGCCTGATTTGATGTAGGTTTTCCATTCTTGTTATTTAATTCAGTGCATGATAGGAATAGGGTTTTATTTGCGCATTTGTTTAATTTGTTAAAGGAAATCTCAAACACTCCTGAAAACCCCGAATATGAACTGAATTCAGTAACCTTTTATTTTCGATTGGAAACACATAAAATTTGAGATTAAACCGCATTCCTCGAGAAGATGATCTAGCCTTTTGGCTGAATATAACACGACCAAATTCCTATACATAGGATAGCTTCTGAGCTGCTCATTTTTTGAGTGAGTCAATCATTATATTTGAAATGACATGGTAAATAAGATTAAACCATAAATATACACAAACCATTGCAAATGAATACTCTTGAGCATATCACTGATTATATTATATTGAGTGTTGATAGCACAATATATTGCATCAGTGAGCTTACAATATATCCATATCATTGATGTGTATGTATATGCACGTATTGGGTACATATTTTCTTTACATGAAAGCTTAATCACTATACCATCTGATTGAGAGAATACTGTTGTATTTCCCAACGTGGCCTGAGGGGGCGGTAATCCAGCCCGGTAAGGATTGATTGTAAAGGTTGAGGTCAGACCTATGCTAATTGACTTGGTTTGTTTAGGTACCGCTCCACCCTTTTAAGTGAGCAATTATAATGCTAATCATTATGCTTGTTAGCCAAGGTAGGGACGTAGGCGATTCACTGAACCTCGATAACAATTCTATGTGTCACTTTCCTTACTGCTTTCTGGTGCATGTGCAGTTAATTAAAGTGCATGATTTAATTTCTAGTAGATATTATAATTGATTAACTTTACTTGCACTAGACTGACTATTGGCCTTACAAGGCTTAAAATCTTGTTATCTTGTTTTGATGCTAACAAACAAGTGGAATTTGACATATTTGTGTGAGTAATGTTGTTTCAGGGCTCATATATGATAAAGTAAGGTTAAAGTTCCCACAAGGATCAATTATGATTCAAGCAAGGTCAAAGTGCTCACAAGGATCAAATGAAGCTTAAAAGAGTCAAAGCATGGATTTAAAGATGATATATTAAAACTTGAAGAATATGAGGACATGAATGATTTGTTGAAAGCCAAGGAATGTTAAAGTCAAAAGAGCCAAAGAAAAGCAAAGTGAGGAAGCTCAAAGAATATGAAATCTTGAAGAAAAGATGGACTTAATCCAAGGACAAAGCATGAAGACTCAAGAATCTAAAATGTTAAAGTCTTAGAAGTTTTCATGTAAGTACTTTAATGTTTAAAATATCATTTGAAATATTTTGAAGCTCTTAGGTTAACTTCTTGGATCGAGATACCTTTTGAAATACTTGGAAAATATTTTTATAAGGTCAAAAATTATTTTAAAAGGGTTAGAATCATTTTTAAAATGAAAAGCACAAAAAAGAGTTCTTCCAAATGCTGTCAGTTTTTATACAGTTGCATTGAGGTGAATGTTTCTCTATCAAAATCTCATTATTTTAAAATGTGTTCAACACGAATGTTCTAGGATTTTATCTTAGATTTCTTTTGAGACCAATAAAACCTAATTTGGAGTTATACAGAAAAGGTTATGGCCAAAACACTGAAGCAGGGTCACTGCTGTCAGACATCTGAACACTGTTCACGGGAGGGACTTCAAATGACTGAACAAACGACCTCAGACATCTGAAGATTTTCTATACAAAATATAAAGAAGGTAGTAGTAGTTCAGACGTCTGATCTCGCGACTTCAGACGTCTGAGCACTGTTCAATGGGTAAATTTTTTAAATTCTAATATTTTAAAATATAACCGTTTAAGCTCTAAACTTTCTAAAATTTTGGGAAACACTTAAAGGAAACTTTTGCAACATGGAAACAAGTTTGAAAGCCTATAAATACATGGTTTTGCAAATCAAAATACATCCAAGAATTGAAAAATCTATTTTGAGAAGCTAAAAGTACTCTCGTTCTTCCTAAGTTCCCTTGGTCACTCATTGAAAAATTCTTTTGCTGAGAATTCTGAAGTGCTGATCCTTCTTTCTCTGAGTTCCTATTACTAATCCTCTTCTAAGAAGGATATTGGTGAATTCTACACTTGAGCTTCATTGTATTTCATATTGATATTTTACATTCAAGTATATAGTGCTGAAATTGTACTAACTTGCTCTTTCTAGAGAGTGTTTCCTGTACACAACTATTTTTTTTATTTTTCTTTAAGATTGATGATTCCGAGGATTGTTTGGATCATTGGCTAAACAATGGGATATTGTTTAGAGAGGCAGGCTCTAGCCTAAAGGAGTGACCGAACGAGGGGATATTGTTTGGAGAAGGCGGGCTCTAGCCTTAACGAAGGAATGTTGTAAAGGTTTGTTCCACCCGTCAATGGAACAGGTTTTAGTGAATCCTTTGGTGGTTTGCCAAAGGCGAGGATGTAGGCTGTGTTGAAGCCGAACTTCGTAAAAATCTCCGTCTCGCTCTCTCTTTCCCTACTCTTTATTTTCAGCATATTTAAATTGCGTGGATGGTTTATTTGATAATCATATATACTACGTAATATTTGGAAACCAAACAAACTTAAGGTTTAATTTTGATTTGGGTTGCGGAAACCAAAAGGGAGTACGTTGGTTACACTATATCTTGTGAAAACCTTACAGGAGTACGTTACTTGGTTAACATCCCAAAGATAAATTTACCAAGAGTTTATTTGAGTTCTAAATATTTGGAAAGAGTAATTTGATTCATCTATACAGGGTTTTACATCAGCAAGCATAAATTCTCATTCACTACAGAACTTGGTTCAAATTTGGCAAATATAAACAAACAACCATCTTAAGTTGTTATATTACCAAAGTGCTGAATATTTTATATCTTGGTTTGGTTGTTTGTTGTTGAACTTGTGCTTGGCAAATAAATTGATTGTTTGGTTTGAAGATTGTGTTTAATTGATTGGTTGTTTAGTTGTGTTATTGATTGGATAAAAGAACTAAGTTCTTGATTGATTAAAGAATTAGAAAAACAAGTCAAGAATTGGTTAAAATAAATAAAATAAGTTTAAGGTATTTTAAAAGGAATCAAAATTTTTTTTTTTAAAATCCAATTCACACCCCTCTTGGGAAGCTATTCCTAATTTCATTGACCATAAGGTTGTGAATATACTGCTGTTAGGATACTCACCTAGGGCATAAATTTTTAAAATACCAATTTACCCCCCCCCCCCTCCCTCTTGGGATCACAGTAAAGCTATCAGACACCAAATATGTTATCAGGGTTTGACCAATACTTCCTACGTTCCCGCCTCAAACTTTGAATCAATAGGATTCCACTAAAGCTCACTTGCCAGTTGAGCGACACTGAATACGACACCCTTTATTTAATGGGCAAGGGAAATAGTATGTCAAATTAACATAGCTGACCCCAAGCTTTACAACTAATCCTTATGGGTTAGATCAACACCCCCTCGAGCCACGCCTAGAATACAATAGATAAATAATATAAATTTTGGTGTACAATATCACTGCTTCTATGTTGACCACATTGGTCACACCCAGTTTTGATTATGAAAAATACTCTTGGTACTAATGGTTGTACTGAGAATTGCATGCAGGTTCACCTTGTGCGCGCTTTAGGACTGAAAGACATGTCATGATGGCGTGAGGTGTTCGTGCCGAAAAATTAAGGTATATGTGTTGTATTTTGTATTCATTTGATTATTTCTTCATTCTACGATGTAGTTTATTATGAACTGTGCGCGTGTATAGCTTGTAATAATTTGCATCACGCATGGTAGGTAGGTATGCTCAAAATGACCACAATTGGACTTTAGGTACCTACACAAACCTTAGGGATTTTTCTCGGTAGAATAGAAAGTCCTTAGGTCTCTAAATGCACAAAAAGTCCCCATTATCATCTTCATATCAAGGAAATTACAATTAGCTAAAATATGAACTTAGAATTGAAAAGGTTGAGAGGGTTCGGGCGACCGAACCCATGCCGTGTAAAGCAGCTCAGGCGACCTATCAAAGTCAACATTTTGACTTAGCTTCGAGCGACCGAACCTCTTTTGAACATATCTCCCTCGGGCACCCGAGTGCTCCTTATAGTACTTTTCAACTACTCGGGCGACCGTCTATTTATGTTCAATTAGAGGCTCGGACGACCGAACTACTTGGTTCAGTTAACTGAACTCAGCTTCGGGCACCCGATCCTCGAACATTTTGCTACTGACTTTGATTCACCAAACCGGTCCTCCACTCAGGCACCCGAACCTCTTAAAGTTGAATTTTTGATTGTTTGCGGGTTAAAATAATTTTTACTGATTTTTTAAATGAGGTAAACTGGGTTAATTTTCTTAATGGTCTTTTAAACAAATCTAATTATACCCATTGTGTCCCCAATGGTCAAATAATCCTCCTTGCCTATATATACCAATTCATTTATCTTAATTTGCAAGGATTAGCAAACTTGATTAGGGAAAAAACTCTCTCAACTCTCAAAACCATAAAAATCCTATATTAGCCAAATATTTCTTACAAACACTCACATATTCCTCATTCTCTTTCTCTAAACATTGTGAGTATCTCTATAAGGCTATTGTGCTTAAATCTCTCTAGCTTATACTCTCTCTTGATATATTGATTAATTGATTTTACTTGAGAGTATAGCGTAAAGTTCTTCCACTGACTTTATTTGATAAATCTAGTGTAGAAAAACTTTAAGGGTTTTGGTTCTTGCATTATTATTGCAAGTTACCTAAACCTAGATTTTGTGTGCAAAAATCCTTTACAAAAGCTAGTCTTTCAAACAACTCCATTGTGGTTTATACATTGAAATATCCTATTGAGTTTGTTTGATTTATCTTGCTTAGCATATTTGAAACCCTAATCTGATTTTATGATATTCAAATAGTGTGTTTCAGATCTTGCTTAAATATTCACTCTAGATCTGGACTGAAAATATATACGTGACTGAGTGTTTAGCACACATTAGAGCACTGAGCATATTTACATATCATTTGTACTTGCATTATTAACTGAGCTATATTGGTGCACACATCTTCTTGTGTTGAAGCGCATTTCTGTGTACAAACATTTTTATACACATTGGTTGTATTCCAGGAACGGGCCTGAAGAGGGAAACTAGCCCTGTGGAATAGTCCCGAATTGGCTTAGACCTGGTTAGGAAAGTTAGGTGCGCCATCTTGTTAAGGCGTGTCGGTTGAGATCAGCCCCTTGAATTAACCTGGTTGTATAGGTGCCGCTCTACCCGATTAAGAGAGCATTTTAGTGGTGATCCTTGTGCTGGTGTGGCCAAGGCGGGGACGTAGGCACAGTTGGTCGAACCCCGATAACATATCGTCCGTGTTCTTTACATTTCCGCAATTTACATTTACTGCACGTGTATGTTTGTATAATGATGGCATAGACTGACCCTAGGCTAAATTATATTGTTGTTAAAATCTGTAGACCTAGGTAACAAATTTTTAAATACCCAATTCACCCCCCCTCTTAGGGTTGCACCATTACTATCATTCTCCAATAATCAAGTATGTACTAATATAATCAATGCACTTCAATATGATATGAATTATAAGCTAAATGAAGTATAATGAAAGAACTCTTAAGATAATGTCAATATAGCAAGAAGTATGTGAGAGTGTGTTATGAGATATTCTTTTAAACAATATATATATATATATATATATATATATATATATATATATCACAAATTTGGTTTCAAAGATTTTAAGAACACAATCAAATATCTCAAAAATGAATTTTCAAGTATTAAGTATAAGAGATATTTGAGTCTCTAGCTTGTATAAAATTTTTTTTTTTTCAATCCACAATACCAACTCTTGAATCTTTGCAATAATAATGCATAGATGCACAAGCCTTAGAGAGTTTTCCCAAGAAATTAACAAAATAAAATCACAAGGGAAAACTCAAGCTTGGTCTCAATGAAAATAAATATCAATCAATGAACATGAGAGTGTAAGCTTATATTAATAGTATGGATGATCTCAAGATACTCTTACATAATAATTTTTGCAAGAGGAATGTGTAAGAGTGGGAATTTGTAAGCTTGAATTGAAGAGAGAATTAAAAATAGTTCAAGAAACTTCAGAGGATATTTTTCTAATCTAGATGTTAATTTCTTGCTAATATTTCCAAATGAAAGGGTACATATAGCCTTTTAGAAAATTATAATCGTTGGGGATATAAAAGGCATTTTAGGAATTGTTTAATTATGTTTAATAAAAATTAACCTTGTTCAACTGCGGTAAAAATACCAACATGCAGTTCACCTCACTGCATCCACCATGTAGGAGGCATTTAATACAGACATGCATTTCAGTAGTCAAAAGCATTTGAATAGAAATAACTATCCATAAGGCAATATAAGCATTAATAAAAAATTGGATAGTAAGAGTTTAGTGCAATGATCAAATGCTTATTGTCCATCACATGAATTTATTCAACCAGTAATATATGGATAGTACGCAATAGTACTGATCTCATAAGGCATATAGACATAGAACATAATTATGAGAGCATTTAATTTGTATAGTCGTGAGAGTGAAATGCTCCCCCTGAGTTATGTGCTATCACTATCTTATGCATTTTCTACTCTTTAAATTCTTAGCCAAGTGTTCTTAAGATTTTCAATGACTTGAACTTAGCCTTGGAAGCTTGGGCTTGGAGGACCAAAAAGTCATAAGAAGTACTTTTTTAAGGTCTTGAGCCTACCTCGCCTTTTTTTCATATGAATTTCAATGCGTATGAGGCACAAGCTCGAATGGCTTTCAATTTAAACTGCATGTGCATAGGTATTCTTGAAATTTATGCATTCATCTAGTTTAGGATCTAGAGCAACCAACTTAGCCATTCAGCTCATCTCTCAGGATATAAGGCTCAAATGGATTAGACTTAAATTTTGAGAGCTTATGAGATTTGTATAGGATAAATACTCAAGGATTTATATTTCTATTAAGTTCATTAGAGTATTTAGAAGATGCAAGACATTTTTCAAAATATTTTCGTGTAAGTAATCATGTCCAGACTCGGGAAAAAAGCATTAAGGATATATATGCCAGTTGTGAACAATGCTCTTTGGAGATTGGGAGGCATCCTTTAGATATAATCATAAGGCTACTTGTTAATTGGCACTAGTAGAATAGAAGTTTGTGATCAATAGTGCTTAAGCCTCGAGTGATGACTAATATTTGATCAGGTTTTTATGTTTTGGAATAAGCTCAGGGTATATAACAATATATGGCAAGATTAAATCCCTAAGGCCCAGGCTTGTGTAATGGACAAGAGGTATGCTTAGCTTCAAGTTTTACATTCAAGTGTGAATTAAGCATTAGGAATTATCTACCAGGCACAAGTGCCTTGTCCATTTGGAAGTGGATTTAGATTCTTAGTATAACAAGATAGTGTATTTGGAATGCATACACTAAGGTTTTGTATTTTAAGCCTAAACCACTTCCCAAGCCTTTTAATCATCACAACCCCTATACCTAAGAGCTAAGGACGAAAAAAATAATTATGTAATTTCTATTGAAACCATCCTTCGTCATTTCCTACTGGGTGTGTGACTCAATTGAAAAATGAGCAGCTCGAGAGCTATCCCAAGTATAGGAGTTCTGTCGTATAATATTAAGTCCAAGGGATAGATTGTCTCCTCAGGGAATGCGTTTTAATCTCAAAATTTACGTTTCTCCAATCGAAAACAAAAAGGTTACTGAACTCAGTTCAAATTTAGAGTTTTCAAGGTTGTTCAATTTACTTCTGAAGAATTAAATGACACGTAATTTAAAAACCCTAAAACTAACATTCACTAAATAAAAAAAAAAGTATGGAAATCCTAATCTACTTAAGGAAATACCTAACACACATTATTAAAGATGGCAACTACGAATAAGGAATTAAAACATGCAATGGAAACTCAATCAAACACACACACACACACACTAAAAAACGGAACTTTAACACAAACCAAGAACTCAAATCAAAATGCAACACATTAAAAAAAGAACGATGACAGAAAATAAAAATACGAACTTTGATAAAACCGGTCCTAACTAAACCGAACATCAAAAAAAAATTAAATCTTGGAAAGAAAAAAATAACTAATTTAAATATGAACCCAAGCGTAATTAAATATGAACTTCCAACTAAATCTACCAATAAAATAAAATACAAAAAACAAATAATTAAACAATCAACTATTGCAAAGATAATAAAATATTCAAAACCCAAACTTTTTAAATACCTTCAGTAAATAAAAAAAACAATACCATCCTATATCAATATTAAAAGAGAAAAGATAAAAGAGAGAGAGAGATCCATGGGAAGATGCTTGCTGAAGCTGCTGCTGGAGAGGATGGCTTGGGTTCCAGCTGGTGTGGAGTTTGCACCTGTGCTGGTGCTTCGGGGCTGGTTGTGTGTGATGCTCTGCTATGGAGAGAGAGGTTGCTGCTGTGTGTGGTTGCTGGCAGCAGGCAGTTGCAGCAAGCTAGGCTGTGATGGGCATGGGAGGCTCGTGCAGTGGCTAAGTTGCAGGACTGAAGATGCTGCCGGAGTTGGTGTAGCAGAGGAGAACTCAGAGAACAGAGGGGAAACAGAGGGTGAGACAAAGCTAAAGGAAAAGAGAACAAAGTAGAAGAGGAAGAAGGAGAAGGAAAAGAACTAGAGGGAGAAGGAAGGTAGGAGAAGAGAGAACGAGAAGGAGAAAGATAGAGAGACAGCTGAGAAGAGAGACAAGATCGAAAAAAATAAATAAATAAATAGAGAAGAAGAAGAGGAGCAGCTGCGCGGGCCAGTTATAAAGAAGAGAGAAAAATTGCCCTGCCCAGATTAGCCAACCTGACCCGGCTGAGAGATTTGACCCATTTAGAGGACCCGAATTATTATATTTTTTTCCTTTTTTTTTCGTTCTCTGTTCATCGCAAATCTGACTCTTCTGGAACTGGTTTCTTGCAAAATGCAAAACACAAAAGTTGTAGAAAATCCTTTCCTATTTCTCCAGAAATTTGAATTGTCTCGATCGAAGTTCGGATGGAAAAGTTATACACAAAATACAAACAGGTATCGGTTTTGGTTCCCGAGAATTTTCCTGCGACAAAAAATTACCAAAACTTCATAAATAGTGCAATAAAGTTCAAGAATGATGATTTTGGTACTTTATTAAAATATTGGACAAATTTGGACATTTAATTAAAAATATAAGCCGTAAAGACAGGATTAAAATGCCTAATTACGCAGTTTTCACGCGTAATCAGTGTGCTTTCATGATTACCCATATCATTTCTTTATCTATGCCTCTAACACCTCTAGATGTACATTTATATAGAATGTGGTACATCATTAAGCAAATTTTGTATATACATGAAAGATTTTTCTTAATTGTTCTATTTTTACTGCAGATTTATAAATGTGAGACTTAAAAAGTGAACCCCTTGTGAAATATTTATTTCTTTTAACTTCTAAGCATTTATTATGATTATTCTTTTGATTGCTCATGGATTTGAAAAACATTTCAGGATAATTTTCAATTTTTCTCTTTATGCAAATGTTTTCCAAAATCTTCGCAATTTTCTTCTTTTCTAAGGTAGCGTGATATTCTTCTAGATTTTATAGTTGTTTTTCTACCCCTTTATTTTCATTTTTCAAAAATGTTTTTTTGTTTATTCATCCTAACTACAAGCTTATGCATTTTCGATAAAGCATCTTCTAGTTTTTCATTCAAAAACATGCTTCCATCAATAAATTCATTATGTGATTCAATACAAAATTCAACACAATAATTATCATATGAATCACTGCATGAATTGTCAGCCAAAACATCACATGAGCTATTAGATGATTCATCACAAGATATTTCCTAATGTTTGTTATCAGAATCATTGCATGCAGCATCAGCAGTATAATCATAATTTTCAATAGATGATTCAATGCATAATTAATTCCCATATTCTATATGAGAATCATCAAGTGCATCAATAATAGGATTATCACAATATTCAATATATGATTCAGCACATGAAGCAACATAGCAGTTAACACCTAAATCATCAATCGAGCTAGAGTGAGAATCATATACCTGCTATTATGTGAGTGCATTAACCCCGTGATTTACCATTTACATATCAATTGAGCTTGATACTATCAAAGTGGTGGTCTCTTTCTCCTACGACTCTCCATCTTTCTTTTCAAGCTCTTCCCATATATCTTTTGCACTTTTACATGTCATAATCTCATGAAAAATATTAGTCTCTAAAGCATAGTATAATAAATCCATGAAATATGAATTCACATGCAATATATTTATATCATTTTCATTAGCTAGCATAAAAATTCCTTTGACAATCATCTTCCAGGTCCTTCAGTCCATTGATTTTATAAATATGCTCATTCTAATTTTACATACGGTGTAATCAACACCACAAAATAATGAAGGACTGGAAGGTGATCATCTCTTTCCGAATGGGGATACACCAATGTGAGCCATTGCGATCTTTTGCAAAAACGTTTAAGTCTATGCAACAAGGCTTTGATACCAATTGTTAGAATTGGTGTACTCCCAAGAGGGGAGTGAATTGGAAATTTAAACCTTCGTAGGTCAACTTATATAAACAATAGTATTTCACAACCTAGTGTCTTTCTAAATAGATTCCAATTCCCACAATAAATTAAACTAAGAAGAAATTTAAACAATTAAAGCAATCTCAGTATTTCCCAAGCATTCACAGTAATCAATAAAAAACATACAAGTGTGGAAATTAGATAGCATAAGGAAAGAGAAAGCTGGACACAGGATATGATATCAGGGTTCAGCCAACTGTGTCTATGTCCCCGCCTTAAGTCATAGCTCAAAGATTCCATTAGTTGCTCACTTCACGGGTGGAGTGACACCGTTTCCAACACCTTACCAAGATGGTGCACCTAGTTCTCTTAGCTGGGTTTGAAATAGTCTGGTGCTCTTCTAATTGAGTGAGAGAAATACAGGACTATTCACAGGGCTTGACTCCCTCTTCCGACCACACATCAGGAATACAACAGATAATTAAATTATTTTGTACAAACAATTGCTTCTAATACAAGCTGATGAGTACAACGATAAGCATAATACTAAGAATGCACTTAAGTATGATAAGGTTTAATGCTCAGTAGAGTTTATGTGAATATGTGTATAACTGTCAAAAGATATATGAGATATATGAGAGATAAAGATCTTTGATTTAAAAAATATTTTATCTATATTAACAACTCTTCAATGATCTAGTGCACATATAATATGTTTAAAAAATTTTTGAAGTAAAGTGGAGGAGATATTAGATATTTGCTTTGACAAAAATATATTTCGCAATAAGCACAAAATAAGCTTTTGAGTCTTTCAATGAAGATGCAAAAAGACTCACAAGAAAGAAATGATTTCCCAACAAAATTTACCAATTAAGTGAAATGTGAAATACTTAAAGCACACTCAAATATATTTTTAAAATCAAATGAGGAAGAGTGTGTATGCTTTAGAGAAGTATAATAAATAAGCACACAAGAATAAATATCAATCGCTCTTCACTTTGCAGTGAGTTTGCAAATGAAAAGGATGAGATTAATGCTCTCTTTTATCAAAAAGTTATTAGTTTCTAATTTTTAAGAAACAACATCAGCTTTCATTATCAGAATGATGTTCTTCTTCAGCTGCAGTCCTTTCTTCGTCTGAGTCTTCTTCTTCTTCTTCTTCAAAACCCTGATCTTCTTCCATGTCTTCCTTATCATCATCATCATCATCATCACTCCCATCTTTGGAGTCCTCATCATCACTCCCATCATCACTAATAGGAGTTGAACTGATATCCATAGGATCAGTGGTATGAGAGGAACTAATCAAGTGTTTCTCTATGCAACTCAAACATTCATCAAGCGAGGAGTAATTAACTTTGAGGGCAGAAAAGTTGGTTTGAAGGGATTGGATCCCTATTTGCATGGTTTCACTAAAGGCGGTGAATTGTTGATAAAATGGATTAAACCATGTCAGAGTAGTGGTAACAGAGGGTTGACGTATTTGACCTCGACTTCCCTTTAGAATCCATCCATCCTCATACTTTTCATAACCTATTAATTTGAGAGTTATGGAATTGAAAATGTCATAATGGGTGCATTTCACAAAGAAATCAGAAGAGGAGGATACTTGGATTTTTGTAAAAAGTATGTTTAGGATTCCTTCATAGGGAAGAGTTACTCGTCGTGCTTCCACGCGAGATATCATCCATTGAAGCATAAGACTTGGTAAGTCTAGTTTCTTGCCCTTAAGCAAGCACCAGAGGACAAAGCAGTCTACATAGGAGATGTACACACGTGATCCAGGTTGAGGAAGTATATTATATGTGATGATTTTTTGTAAAATTTGAGCTTAAAAATTCAAATGTTTGTAGAGTGGAGGATTATCAAAAGAAACAAGCTCGGTGTCCAATATTAAGGGAAGGAATTCTTCTGGAGTGAAGTCTTGTTCTAAAATCCAAGAAGTACTAAAAAGAGGACATTCAAAATTTCCTTTGGTGATTTTTAAAATTTTTGCAAGGGATTCGGAAGTGAGAGAGATGGATTTTCCCATCACCTTGGTAGAAAATCTGTTTTCTTCCTTAACAAGATTTGCGTAGAAAATTTTAACAAGGTTTGGGAAGTGTCCCTTGGATTAATAGAGAATGAAACTTTCCATCTTAAGGCCTCAAATAAGGAAAGTATATGTGGGAAATCAGATGTGAAAAATGAAGCATCGAGGATTTTACTTAGGATTGGATCTGTCATGCTTAGATGATTTCGATAAAAACTCTTGGCATGTGGAGCTACGAACCATTGCTCGATCAAAGAATCTTAAGTAGTTTGAGATGAGGTGGAGGGTTTCTTACTTCCTACAGACTTGATTCTTGGCAATTTGGAACTTTTTTTTTTTTTATGAAAAACGAAGGTGGTTTTGCTAAGGCAGTGTTTGATTTTGGAAAAAAAACATAAGGTTTTCATGATTTTTGGAAAAGGAGGAACTAATGAAAAGGAGAGAAAGAGAGCACATGTGAGAACAAACCCTAGGTTAGTTAGCTAACCACTCGAATGGATCAGGTTTTTATAAACGAGCCTAGGATTTTTCTATTAGTCAATTGGTTGACTGCAAGGTCAGTTGGCTGACAAGTCTCTGTTTTTTTTTTTTTTTTAAAAAAAATAGCTTAGTCAGTCAGCTGGGTCTTGGGTCAAGTGGCTGACTGTAATACTCTTCTCATGCAATTGTTTAGTCAGTCAGTTGGGCTTGTGATTAGTCGGCTAACTGTTGATCTTACTTAAACTTTGACTTTTACTCAATTTCTCTACTGTGTAATAGACCAAGTTCTCTTTTAATAGTTATGAATCTATCTTCTAAGAGAGGTTTAGTGAAAATATCAGCCCATTGATCATTTGTATTGATAAATTCAAGAGTTTAGTCTTCTTTTTGAAGATGATCTCTTAGAAAATGATGTCTTATGTCAATGTGCTTGGTTCTTGAGTGTGAAATAATATTTTTGGATATATTTATCACACTTGTGTTGTCACATAATCTAGATTGAAATAACTATTGTTTCATGTATAGTGTTTGCGCATAACAACTCCCGGTTGCTACATATTCAGCCTCAGCAGCTAACAAGGCCATGGAGTTTTGTTTCTTTAAGAACCAAGATACTAACAATCTTCCTAAGAAGTGACATGTTCCACTTGTACTCTTTCTATCAATTTTGCATCCGGCATAATCTGCATCCGAATAGCTAATCATTTCAAAGTCGGTGTCTTTTGGATATCATAGTCCTAGTTCAATTGTGCCTAATAAGTATCTTAGAATTCTTTTTACAGTAACTTGATGAGATTCCTTAGGTGGTGATTGAAATCTAGCACACATGCACACACTAAACATAATATCGTGTCTACTAGCTGTTAAATACAATAAGCTTCCTATCATTCCTCGATAATGTTTTATGTCAATTGGTTTTCCCTTTTCATCCTTATCAAGGCTTGTGGAGGTGCTCATATGAGTTCCTATAGGTTTACTTCTTTCCATATTAAACCTTTTCAACATGTCTCTAATGTATTTGGTTGATTTATGAATGTTCCATTTTTAACTTGCTTGATTTGTAATCCTAGGAAGTAATTTAGCTCTCCCATCATACTCATTTCAAACATTTTTTGCATGCATTTTGAAAACTCTTTACATAAATCTTCATTTGTAGCACCAAATATGATATCATCCACATATATTTGAACTATTAGCATGTCTTTGTTTTTAGTCTTAATGAATAGAGTGCTATCTACTTTTCCTCTTGCAAAATTATTGTTAAGTAAGAATTTACTTAATCTTTCATACCGAGCTCTAGGAGCTTGTTTTAAACCATACAAAGTTTTAATTAATTTAAATACATGATTGGGATATTTTATATCTTCAAAACCCGGAGGTTGTTTTACATATACTTCTTCATTTATATACCCATTTAAGAATGCACTTTTCATATCCATTTGATATAACTTGAATTCCTTATGGGTTGCATAGGCTAGAAGCATTCTAATTGCTCCCATTCTTGCCACAAGGGCAAAGGTTTCATCATAATCAACACCTTCTTCTTGATTACATCCTTGAGCTATTAGCCTGACGTTGTTTCTAACAATTATCTCATTTTCATCCTTCTAATTTCTAAAAACCCATTTAGTTTCTATGATTGAATGATCTTTAGGTTTGGGCACTAATTGCCACACTTGACTTCTTTCAAACTGATTTAGTTCTTCTTGCATAGCTATAATCCATGAATCATCATTTAATGCTTCTTCTACATTTTTAGGCTCATCTTGAGATAGAAATGTGTAGTGATTGCATAAATTTTTCAACGATGACCTAGTAGTTATACATTTTGATAGTTCTCCGATTATTTCTTCTTTTGGGTGATTTCTACTGTATCTCCACTCTTTTGGTAATTCATAATTTTCTATGGGTTTATCATTTGGGGTTTCTTCAATGATTTTTTCCTTTCCTTTTACTTCTTCTTTTGCTTCAACTATTTCTAAGTCTTTTGATTTTTGAGTTGGTTGTCCATCTTCAGCTTTTGGTATTTTTTTGAAAGGGTTTTCTTCATCGAAGGTTACCTGTATTGATTCAACAATAGTAAGTGTCCTTTTATTGTATATCCTAAAGGCTTTCCTTTTTAATGAATATCCTAAAAATATTCCTTCATAAACTTTTGCATTGAATTTTCCTAACTCATCTTTATCGTTCAATACAAAGCATTTACATCTGAACACATGAAAATATGAAATATTTGGCCTTCTACCTTTCTACAGTTGATATGGTGTTTTATTTAGCTTTGAACTTATAGATACTCTATTAATTACATAGCATGCGGTATTTATCGCTTTAGCCCAAAAATATTTAGGTAGATTATGTTCGTTTAACATAGTTCTAACCATTTCTTGTAGTGTTTGGTTCTTTCTTTCTACAACTCCATTTTGTTGTGGAGTTTTAGGTGCTGAAAAATTATGGCAAATGCCATGTTCATTACAAAATTTGTCAACGTCCTTTTTGTTGAATTCTCGACCTTGATCACTCCTTATGTTTGACACATTATATCATTTTTCATTTTGGAGTTTCTTGCATAAATTTATTAGTAAGTTACAAGTTTCATCTGTGGAGGCTAAAAATAATACCCAAGTGAACCTAGAATAGTCATCTACTATTACAAAGGCATATTGCTTATCTCCTAAACTTTCAGTTTTAGTAGGACAAAACAAGTTTAGATGAATGATTTCTAAGGGTCTACTAGAAGAGATATGTTTCTTCTTTTTAAAGCTTGTTTTATTAGTTGACATGCGTCACAAATTTTATCCTTTATGAATTTTGAATTAGGTAGCCTCTTGACCAAATTCCTTTTAGATAATTTTGATAGTAAGTCCATGCTTGCATGTCCTAGCCTTCTATGCCAAAGCCAACTGGCTTCATTTATGGCAGCCAAGCATGTTACACTTTGATCAACTTGATTATCAAGGTTTATGCAATACACATTATTTACCCTATAGGTTGTGAATAGGATTTCTTGTTTATTAGGATTTTGAACTAAACATTTATCTTGCTTAAAGATTATGTCAAATCCTTTATCACTAGGTTGACTTATGCTTAAAAGATTATGTTTTAAGCCATCTACTAACAACACATCATTAATAGTGAGTGAGGGTTCTTTGCCTATTTTACCGATTCCAATAATTTTACCTTTAGCGTTGTCGCCGAAGGTAAAATATACCCCATCTTTTTGTATTAATGTAGTGAACTTGGATTTATCTCTGGCCATATGTCTTGAACACCCGCTGTCCAAGTACCACTTTTCCTTTGATGGTGTTGTCCTAAAGCATACCTACAATAAAGGATTCACGGTGTTACTTTTTGGAATCCAAACTTCCTTAATTTTCTTTAAATCATATCTAGTTCCATTGTTTTCTTTCAATTCATTTTTAACTTTAACATACTTCTTTTTAAGAGCACAATTAAACATGATGTGTCCTTTGTTTTTACACAAGCAACATGTTGTATGTTCATGTATATTAGTTGAGGATGTGCTAGCATAGTGTTTTGCCTCCTTAACAAAATACCCCATGAACAATTTCTTCTTTCTTTTATTTGTGATTCCATTATAATCGATTCCTTCTTTATTTCCATTCATGCTTTGTTGTCCTACCATCTTCTCAAAATTTTCTTTACCTTTTGGTAAAGTTGTAAATAATCTTCTCTTTATCTTCAATTGTCTTTTTAAGATCAATTATTCTAAATCTTTCTTGCTTTGATCATTTACTTGCAGCTTGACTAATTCTTGTGACATATAATTTATTTTCTCCATTAGATTATCAACGTGGGAATATTTTTCTTTTTCAATGGATTTAAAGGATTTTAGTTGGCTTTTAAAATTTTCATTTTGTTCCTTTAAAGCCAAATTTCTTCTAGAAACTTTTAAAAATCTATTGTGAAGAACAAATAACTCATCTTGAAGTTCCTTGTAAGTTGGCATACTATCACAAGAGTCATTGCATGCTAAAGCAAAATTGGACTTAATTGAAAATTTTGTAAGAGGTTGGACGACCGAACTTGTGGCGTTCAAAATGCCTCGGATGACTGAACCATGGACAAATCAACTTGTTGACTTTTTTTTTGGTAGACCAAACCATATTGAACATATCTTTCTCGATCAACCAAACACCTATTAGAGTACTTTTCACCAACTCGGGTGCTCGAACCTTAGCGTTCAAATCATGCTCAGACAACCGAACTTGTGATTTCGGTTAACGAAATGTTGCACCGGGCACCCAAACCATGGTGTTTTTGAGAAATCGCATCAATCAGCAAACCGACCCCTTTTTCGGGCTCCCGAACCTCGAACAACACCTATTTACACTATGTCTGTTCGGGCACCCGAGCCTTGGGTCAAGCACCCGAAAACTCTCAGGTTGTTTATTTTTTTTACCTAGGTTATAGTGGTTAAATGGGGTTATTTTCTTTAAACAAGATTAAAACTTTTTTAATAATGCCTATTGAGTCCCCAACGGTCATAATTTTGTCTATGCCTATATATACAAGCTCATTTGCAAAATTAATGGGTGATTAGTAAGATCATTAAGGCCAAAATTCTCTCAAATTCAAAAGTCGTTTTATAGCCTATACTACTTCCATACACTCATACACTTCATTTTCCTTGATCATTCAAGTGTGTTCAGTATATTTAGTATGCTTTTGTATCATTCTAATTTGCTCATACTCTCATTTGTTGTATTGATTGATTGATTTTTATTGATAATAAAGCATTAAGTTCTCCCACTATTTTTTTTGATAAATCTTGTGTGGGAAGACTTAGATGCTTGTGTTTCTTGCATTGTCATTGCAAGTTACCTTAGCCTATATTTTTGTGTGCAAAAATATTTTTACAAGCTTTTTCAAACATCTCTTGTGCTAAGTATTTTAAGAAAATATTTTTGAGATTGTTTGATTAATCTTGCTAACATCTTTGAAACCCTAAGTTGATATTTAGATATGTTGTTTATACAAAGTTTCAAAGAAAAGCTTGTTGATACACTTTTGTGCATGATTGAGCATAGAAATTATATTGAGTGTTGATTACACACATATACACCCTTAAGCTTATAATTCCTACATTATTGGTGTGCATTGATTATATTATTAGTAGTGGTACATTTCAACTTGTGTAGGAAGCGTTTCTGTGTACACAAAATTTAATACACATTTGTTGTATTCCAGGCGTGAACCTGAAGAGGGAGACTAGCCTTGTTGAATAGTCTCGAATTAGATTAAACCCGGTTCGGAAAGTTAGGTGCATCATCCTGGTAAGGTGCAGGTTGAGCTCAGCCCCGCTAATTGACCTGGTTGAAATGGTGCCGCTCCGCCCGTTAAGTGAGCTTATAGTATAATCCTTATGTGGGTGTGCCAAGGTAGGAATGTAGGCAGTATTGGTCGAACCCCAATAAAATTTCTTGTGCTTGCTTTTCATTTCTGCAATTTAAATTTCACCACTTGAATGTTTGTGTTTAAATTGTTGGAATATTTGATTGAGTTTTTGATTATATAGAAAGATCCTAGGTTTGTGTAATACTATTTGTGGAATCTGAATTAACTTAGGAGAAAATTTTTAAATACCTAATTCATCCCCCCCCCCCCCTTTCTTAAAAATACACCAATTCCAACATAGTTAAACATCTAACTTTGAGCTTTGTACGTGTACTCCAGATACTCCTTTAGCTTCTCATATACCTAACTCCTTGGTTTGAACCTGTACTTTTTGAAAAGACTAACAAACCTTGCATAGCTCCATACAATGATAAGAATGGGTAAATAAGAAACAAAGTAAGGATAAGCAAAGGTAGATAAGGGTCGAAAATCATGCATTTCAGGGACTCATCAATGGTTTGATCATTTTAATGCATTTGGTATCAAACCACGGCACAAGCATAAAACTCTACCATATGTTCTATATATTTATTTAGCATCTACAATTTATTTATTTAAAAAGAACATGCATTAGGGTGTCCCTATCAAAACTCCAAATATACCTTCCCCCACCACAAAAAATAAGGTTATTAGTGACGGTTTTCAATTAGTCGTTATATCTGCCGTTACTAATATTTATTAGTGACGAATTTTTCAAACCGTCACTAATAATAAAGTATCAGTGACGGATTAAAACCGTCACTAAAAACCTAAGCCCGTCACTATAGATTATAAACCGGCTCGATCAAAAATCATCACTAAAGCCATAGTATTAGTGACGGTTTTAAATTCGTCACTAATGCTCTATTATTAGTGATGGTTTTAAAACCGTCGCTATTGCTCTAAGAACCTTCACTAATACTATGGCTTTAGTGACGGTTTTAAATTCGTTACTAATGCTCTATCATTAGTGACGGTTTTAAAACCGTCATTATTGCTCTCCAAAACCGTCACTAAAGCCATAATATTAGTGATGGTTTAAAAACCTTCACTAGAATTTTTTAAAAAGACAATATTAGTGACGGTTTTGAAACCGTCACTAATACTTAAATTGGACAATTAGTAATGAAGTTGATTTTTTTCCCAATTATTAATTCTTGTAAAAATCTGTAATTAAATTACATTTTCTTATACATAACATTAAATTATAATTGCTAAAAAATCATAAATTATTCAAAATTCTAATTCAAATTTAAATACAAATACGAATATATTATACAAATTCAAATTCAAATTCAAATACAAATATATTATACAAATTCAAATTTAAATACAAATACATTGTACAAATTCAAATACATTTCATCTGTTCAGATAACAAAAAAAGTCAAAAACTGCATCCTGTAGTGCATGACATCATGCTAACGTTGTCACAATTTCAAACCCTACAAATTAAGAAAGTTAAAAAAATTAGTATATGCTTTTTGAAAAATTTTTGCAGCATTTCTCCTATAAATATGACATTTTCCATAGAAATATGTTCCAAATCTAGGTGTTTACAATAAACAGTTCACAATAATCCAACGAGTAATGAATTTTACGAGTGCACAAGAGTTTCATATAATAAGCATTAAATAATGTAACATGTTCATGAATCCCATAAACAAAATATATAAGAATATAGTTCTATGAAAAAATAGAATATGATATTTATGGTTTACATGGCTTCCATACGCTTTTCGAATGTTTTTGTCTCTCTGTTTCTTATTTGAGCCTTCATTGGCCAGAGTAGGGAGCCAGTGTCAGTCAAAGTGTAATTCTTTTATATGTCATCTCTTTTTCCTATTATGTTAGACGTATTGGTTTATTTATTTTTCTACCAATATCTGCTCTCCAGCACTAAATTGTTTGTTCTACTAGCGTACACATGTAATTGATGGTTGGATGCAATTGTTCTGGTTGTTAGTATTTAACTAGTTAATATTAGTGTGATGTAGTATCAAGGAGAGAGGGATTTGTAGATTAAGGATACTCCTCTCCATGATTTTCCATGATTATATAATCTTTTCCACCGTGCATGGAGCTCCTAGTTTCTTATTATTCTTTTTATATTCAATTCTTTTGTAATCTTAATGATAGGCTACACCATTCCATTACCATTCACATTACTTCACTCTAACAAGAATTTCCTAAACTTCAAGATATATCACTGCAAAGCTGGAAAATATCTTCGCTGTATCTTCAAAGATCTCAACATTTATGTGAACTGTTGTCCTAAATCATCTATTCAAGACAGGCAGACAATAAAAAACAAAAAAATATATATGAATAAGTTCCTAGCTTCTGACTAATGAATTTAACATGAGAAACCCAAAGCTTTTATGAATAAATCTGCAAGTTGTTAATCAAACTTCATATGGGTAGTTATAATGAGCTTTTGGGCAATTTTTTCCTGAACAAAGTGACGATCAATTTCAATATGCTTTTTGTACTCATGGAAAATTGGGTTCAAAGGAATATGAATGACAACTTGATTATTACACATCATCTCCATAGGTCTACAATGTGGAAAACTAATTTCTTCCAACATGTTCTTTAACCAAAGCCAAACAAGTTCACATGCGATACTCTGACTCAACACTTGATCAGGCCACCACAATATGATTTTTACTCTTTCAATACACTAAGTTGCTACCGACGATAATACAAGATTTGGTTATGGATCATTTGTTAGAAGGATGTTAATTTTTTTATTGAAGCAGAAGATATCTGAAGCATGAACATACCGATGTCGTGCCAGAACCGAATGACATATTTATTAGATCTGTAGAAGAGCTGAAGAAGAAGAAGAAGAATACTTACGAAGGGTATTCTGTAGATGTGTAGCAAAAGCTCCTGCAGCTCTGCTGGTTCGAAGCCCGAAGGGTTCACGATGAACTCACGAAGGCCAGAACTAAAGGCTGAAGGGTCTCCGTCTCTCACTGTCTCCTCTTGTACTGGCTCTCTGAGGTTCGAACAGAGATGCTTGCGGCTCGTCAATAGTCACGGTGAAGAATTGAATAGGGCAGCGGCACTCTCTGGAAATAAACTCTAGGCTCCAGCTACTGGTTGATCTTTTTGGTTCCAGTGGCACTCGTTGGCTCTCCGAACTTGCTATTTATTAATGTGGGCAGAGACACTGTGGGCGACAGTGACAAGTGGAGATGCTCTCCTCTGTGGGTGACGACTTGAGAAGCGAGGAGGGAGGGGCAGGAGTGAGGAGCGAGGAAGATGGAGGGGCAGGAAGAAGGAGGGAGACGGCAGGAGGAAGAAGGAAATTTTGGGAATTTCAAATTTTAAGGAAGGACGAGCAAAGATGCGGGTTAATTAGGAAGGGATTTTAGATTTTAAGCATTAGTGACGGTTTTGAAACCGTCACTAATACCCCATTATTAGTAACGGTTCTCCCAAACCGTCACTAATACCCTTAACTAATTTTTAAAAAATATTTTTAAAATAAAAACGCTAGTAGTGACGGTTTCAAAACCGTGACTAATACCCTATTATTAGTGACGGTTCTCCCAAACCATCACTAATACTCTTAACTAATTTTTTAAAAATATTTTTTAAATAAAAATACTAGTAGTGACGGTTTCAAAACCGTCACTAATACCCTATTATTAGTGATAGTTCTTCCAAACCGTCACTAATACTCTTAACTGATTTTTTTTTAAATATTTTTTAAATAAAAACATTAGTAGTGACGGTTTCAAAGCCGTCACTAATACCCTATTATTAGTGACGGTTCTCCAAACCGTCCCTAATACTCTTAACTAATTGTTTTAAAAAAAATTTAAATAAAAACACTAGTAGTGATGGTTTCAAAACCATCACTAATACCCTATTATTAGTGATGGTTCTCCCAAATCGTCACTAATACTTTTAATTAATTCTTTTAAAAATATTTGTTAAATAAAAATACTAGCAACGACGGTTTCAAAACCATCACTAATACCCTATTATTAGTGACAGTTCTCCCAAACCGTCACTAATGCTCATAACTAATTTTTTTTTTTATATTTTTTAAATAAAAACACTAGTAGTGACGGTTTCAAACCGTCACTAATACCCCATTATTTGTGACGATTCTCTCAAACCGTCACTAATACTCTTAATTAATTTTTTTAGAATATTTTTTAATTAAAAATACTAGTAGTGACGATTCTCCCAAACCTTCGATAATACTCTTAGCTAATTTTTTTTAATATTTTTTTAAATAAAAACACTAATAGTGACAGTTTCAAAACTTTCACTAATACCTTATTATTAGTGACGGTTCTCCCAAATCGTCACTAATACTCTTAACTAATTTTTTAAAAATATTTTTTAAATAAAAGGTACTAGTAGTGACGGTTTCAAAACCGTCATTAATACCCTATTATTAGTGACGGTTCTCCCAAACCGTCACTAATACTCAACTAATTTGTTTATTTATTTATAAATATTAGTAGTGACGGTTAATTAATCGTCACTAATAAGTGACTTTTAGTGACAAATTTAATCCGTCATTAATACCCTAGAATCGTCGCTAATATTTTTCCGAAAAAAATTTCACACGAAAATTGTTTACCGCGCTATTTTTAGTGACGAAAGTATTAGTGACGGTTTTAAAACTGTCACTAATAGTGTCGTATTAGTGACGGCTGCTAAAACCGTCACTAATGCTTACACTATTAGGGACGGTTCTTAAAAATCGTCACTAATACCTACTTTTAGCAACGAAATTGAATTCGTCACTAATACTTTCGTCACTAAAAACCAGTTTTTTTGTAGTGTCCAAAGACATTAAAACAAGCCTTATGGGACCTCAAAGCATTTACTTACGTCTAGATGCCTAGCTACCAAAAGTCAAAGAAGCAAGCCAAAACAAGGCACAAAAGGTACCAAAAGCCTAGATGTGAGGTGCAAGGGGAAGACACGTGCCTTACGAAGGGGAGGCACACGTCTATTAAAATTGTGCATAAAATGCTTTATATATTGGATTATTGATTTGTAAACACATTATTACTTAAAAAGTTTAAATATTCAATACTAGAGCATGAGTGCACAAACATTACCAACTACCAAGCATAGCTCAACATAAATACGCAACAGTAGAAAGAAAATGTAAATGTCAAAACTATAGTTCAATATAAAAAAAAATTACAAACACACACATACAAGGGGAGGAGGAAGAGGAAGACGCACACCTTCTTAGAGGCGGTGGTGCATCTAGAGGTGGTGCATCTGGCAATGGTGCGGCAGTGGTGCGACAACAGTGGTGCTTCCGGTGGTAGCCTAGAGCTTTGTACAGTAGTGGAGTGGCAATGGTGGGCTTCAATCAAGCAGGGTGGACAAGGAAGAGGGTTCGATCATGTAGGGAGTTGGGAGGGGAGAATTTGGGGGGAGTGTTCCCCCACACGAAGTGGAAATAAGGGTTCTAGGTAAGGGTTTTAGTGATGGTTTCAAAAACTGTCGCTAAAAGTTTGCTATTAATAAAGATTTTTAATAATCGTCACTAATAGCAGACTATTAGTGACAGCTCACAACCGTCACTAATACTCCACTATTAGTGACGAAATTTTGTCTCTCAAATACCCAAAAAATCATTGTTAATATTTTCCCATAATAGTTTGAGAGGGAAATCTACTTGTAGTGACGAAAGTATTAGTTAGAATTTTATTTTTGTCACTAAAAATGTATTATTAGCGATAGTTTGGAAAATCGTCACTAATAGTGACAAATAATTTCGTCACTAAAAACCCCTTTTTTTTGTAGTGGAGTGAATGCATGTGCATGTGTGTGGATGCATGTTGATGTATGAGTATATGCATGATTGGATGAACGTATATGATGTGTATGAAATAAATGTATGTATGCATAATTTATGATGAATGATGATGTATGTGCATGACATGATGTTTATATGCATGTGTGCATGTATGTATGTGTGTATGGATGCATGGTTAAGCATTTACATGTAGATGTATATATGAATGCATGTGTATAACAATGTGTGTGTGTGTGTATATATATATGTATTATATGTACAAAAGCATATGTGTGTATGTATGTATTTATAATGTGTGTATCTAGTGAATATATGTGCATATATTAATATATACTAGTAAAGCCAACCCATGTTTCACATTGGGCATATATATGTACTTTGATAATTAGTTTTAACAATATTATTAGAGTTTTACATATTATTTTACATTCTTTGTTCAATAGAATTGTGAAATATTGATAAATTTGTACAAATAATATAATATTTCTAAAAATTGTAATACATAAAATTTTAAAAATGTTATAGACATGTACATATGATAAAAATTTATTTGTAACATACCAATTTAAATGTAAATATAATAGAGAAAAATAAAATACAAATATAGACTTACTAATATGAATGAGAATTAAAATTTTAAATTTTGAATAGAATTTAAATATTTTATTTTATAGCTTATAGAAGTTGAACGCTTATTAAATTTACATTTTTTTATATATATATATATATATATATATATATATATATATATAAATTTATATATATTGTAATATTATATTATTGGAAACTTTTGGTGGAAAGTAGGTGAGAAAAATCGTATTGTATTGTCTATATTATATCGAATGCTTTAAAAATAATTCCAATAAATTATTTTAATTTTAACGTACATAATGGATGTAAATAGGAATATAACACGATATATATATATATATATATATATATATAATATATTGAAAAGTATAAATTAAAATTAATTTGATAAATTTAGTAGAGAAAACTTGTATTGTATTGAATATGTTAGCTTTGGTGTATTCCCAAGATGGGGTGAATTGGGTATTTAAAAATTTCCTCCTAAGTTCAACTGATCTAACAATAGTATTACTCAACCTAGGGTCTTTCTATGTAATTATAAACTCAATCATTCACAATAGTAAAATACAAACATTCGTGTGCTGGAATTTAAAATTCAAAAATTAAAAGCACGCACAAGAAATGTTATTGGGGTTCGGCCAACTATGCCTACGTCCACACCTCTAACTCGCAACAAGATATGATCACAATAATGTTCAAGAGTATTCTAATCAATTTATTTCTTTGAAACAAGTTATATCAAATCTCAATAATGAATTAGAGTTTCAAAGATGCTGCAACAATCTTTAAATCAATTCACTAATATTTTCTTCAATGAAATATGCTCAAGAGTTGTTTAAAAGAATAATATAGATTGTTAAAAATATTTTACACAATAAAATCAAGTTATAGAAATCTTTGCAATGACAATGCAAAAATCTTTAAGTTAATGAGTTTTTCCCAACACTGGATTTATCAAATAAAAATTTGTGTGAAAACTCTTGCTTGACTCCCCAAAAATGATATCAAACAACTAACTAAACAAATGGGAGTATTAGCACTATCTAATAAATACAAGGACAATCAATAAACTCTCACAATATCAAGATGTATCAAGGGAATGAATATTTGAGAGTATTTTGGGCAAAATGAGATTTTGAGATAGAGATGATTTTTGCTAATAATTTTGGCTAATCTCATACTAATCCTCACAAATGAACCCATATTTATAGACAAGAGCCAAAATATAACCGTTTAGGACATAGGGGTCATAATTAGAATTGTTTAAAAACCAATTAGGAAAATTAACCCCGTTTAATTATTTTTTAACCCCGGTAAAAATAAGTAACCCGAGAAGATTAGGGTGGTTGAACTTTGGTTCGGTCGCTCGAACATAATCAGTCAAAAAAGCCACTATTGAAGGTTTGGACACTTGAGTCTAGGCTCGGTGGGTTAAACCAATGTGAGAAAGTTTTGGTGTGCGATTCGGGTGCCAGAAGATACGTTTGGTTAACCGAACTGTGGGGTTCGGTTGCCCGAGGCCTATTTTGAACTAAAAAGTTTAGCAGCCCGAGTTGTTGAAAAGTAACCTTCTAAGGGTTTGGTTGTCCGAGGGAGATAGGTTCCTTTTAGGTTCGGTTGCCCAAAGCCTAGTCAAACTGCTAACTTTCCAGCAGTTTGGGCGCCCGAGGTGAAATGAACCCCTAGGGTTCAGTCGCCCAAGCTCTTGTTTAGTCCATTTCAAATTGATCCCCTATTTAACAAGATATTGTGGGGATATATTAGTGCATATGGGTGGGGACCTAAAGTCTCACTAAGGTCTTTTCAAGGGCCATTTTGAGATAGTATCAAAAATTTGGCATCGGTCGACCTTCTGGTGCCCTAAGGTCATTTGGTCCCTATGGTCAATCTATGGTCATTTTTTAGCTTACAAAACCTACATGCATGACATGCAGAGATTATTACAGACCGATATAAATTATTACAAACATAATTTAAAACGTAAATGCATTTAGAATAGGAATCTTCTTCTTCTTTCTTCTACTCTTCGGATTCTCCCTCGACTATGGCAAGATTATGATCTTTAAGTCTTTCAGGCTTCCAACAATCCTTTCTCATGTGTGTGTACTGAAATAATGACCTGTTCAAGTACTAGACACATACATTAGTAATTTGCAGTTTGTCATAATCAAAACCAAGGATCGGACTCAAAAAGTGAAAAGAATATTTTCAGAATAATTCCAATAATTTATTCTAATTTTATGGTATTTATTAATGTATATAAATAAAAAAAAATGTAACATGGTATATGTTACACGATAAAAATGGTGATGACCTGCGGCGTTGCTCTCCAACTTTCGATGACCTTAAAAGGATGAAAACAAAATAGGCTTGGAGGACTCGGGGTGTACTCCAGATGATCACTCCGATGCTTAATTAAGGGAATGCTTCGAAGAGGTTGCATGCAACAATAAGATTGGGTTAAAAGTGAGTTACCTATGCTTGTTTGCATTACCTTTCTTTATAATGGCGAAGTTTGAACCTTGGGGTGATCCATCATTATGACGTGGGGGCGTGGATCGCTCTGGAGGTTTACAGCGCCAACGTGGATGTCTCCCTTCATTATTAGCTGAAAGTTAATTGCTCTTACCAGAACATTTGACTTGGATAATGATTGCTAGGTTTTGATTTCTTTTTATAAGCTGATATACTTAGGGCATATTAGTGTATATATATATATATTAATATATTTTTTAATAATATAAATTAAAATTAATTTTATAATTTTAGTGGGTGTAAATATAAACCAAAGATAAAGAAAGTAGAAACTAATAATTCAAATTAATTTTACAATAAAAAGTATTAAGAAAGAAAGTGATGGAAAGTTGTTGAGTTGGACCCATTAAAAAAATTTATTTTAATAAAATTCATTTTGGGATTTTTAAATTTTGTCTCATAAAAGAAAAAAGGGAGTTTAAAAAATAATAAAACAAATTATTGAAGCTACGAAGAGAGAGAGAGAGAGAGAGAGAGAGAGAGAGGAGTTGAAAAAATAAATTAAAAATGATTTTAAAATTTTAAAATTAAAAATAATTTTAAAAATTTAGTGGGGCCTGCATGCGAAAAGAAAGGAGTTAAAAAAAATTAAAAATTTTTATTTTTGAATAATATAAATTAAAAATAATTTATAATTTTAGAGGAGGTAAATATAAATAAAGATAAAGAGAGTGGGAACTAATAATTTAAATTATTGTTATAACTAAAATACTACAAATTAATATGATGGAAAGTTGTTGAGTTGGGACCTAATTAAAAAAAAAATAGTGAAATCCATTAATGTTAGAATTTTTAATTTTGTCAGATAAATTAAAGAGAAAACAAATTAATAAAGTCTCACGGGTCCTACCTCCACTCGGAAAGGAATAAAAAAATTAAATTTTTAAAAAATAGTGGGGCCCATGTGAGGGCAGAACAATGAGGCGGGGGGGGGGGGGAATGAGAGAAATAGGACGAACGAAATAAAAAATCTTCTTACGAAGAAAACTTAGCGCCACATGTCAATGCTGGGTTGACTCTATATCAAGATTAATATAGGTATCGATGTATGTGTGTGGGAGGGGGGAGTATATGCATGAGATGGCATTCAATGTATTTATAAGTATATATATTTATACCTATATATAGGTGAATAATATACAAGTATTCATATTAATATATATGTATAAATGTGTGTGTGTGTGTGTGTGTGTGAGAGAGAGAGAGAGAGAGAGAGAGAGAGAGAGGGGGGAGAGAGAGAGAGAGAGAGAGAGTCTGTATTTGGCATTTAGTATATGTATGTATCTCTATAAAATGCCCCAACCTAGGTCTTCCAAGGACCACTGCGTCTCTCCTTCTCCACCTGCACTAGACAACAGGGGGCGGGCTTTATCGGACTAATGACTGGCCCCACAGACCAACACGTGTTCTTTTCAGTGTGTTTAATTTGTCCTCACACAATTCCTGAAAAACTTCCCAGAAGGTCAAACATCTCAAGATTACTCCAAGCTAAGCATGCTTAATCGTGGAATTCTTATAGGATATGGGTAGTGACATCAAATCATTTTCAATTCTTTCTACCACGGGGTATGACATTGGTATATTATTGAAGAGATGTTAATATTTTCACTGCGTAAATGATATAAAACCACGTATAGGTAAATGGAACACGTGGCACCTGGACCCCACTTGGCGGTTTCGACGCATCACAAGGTGATATCAAGGATATATTTTAATAACACTCTAGTCCCTAGTTTCAGGTTTGGGGCGTTACAGTTTACCTCGTGGAAGAAAGACTTAAAAGGATTAGATGTTGTTATCCATATCAACAAGGTACACCTTTCTTTTTTGGAGCTTTCCTATAAGAACTCTATGGTTAAGCGTACTTAGCTTTGAGTAATCTTGGGATGGGTGACCTTCTGAAAAATTTTCTAAGAAAGTGTGTGAGTGAGGACAAAACACATTGAAAATAACATGTATTGGTGTGTGGGATAAGTTATTAGTTTGATAAGGCCCGCCTCCTATTGTCTAGTCCAGGTGGAGGAGGAGAGGCGCAGTGCTCCCTGACTAACCCAGGTTGGGGCGTTAAACTATATATAAGTATATATGTGGTATACATGTATGCATATATAAATACCAATATGTTTGGATGTATATGTATGTATATAGGTATAAATGCATGTAAGTAAATATAAATGTGTAATATATGTTTGTGTATGCATATTTTTGTTTCTGTGTATGTACGTGAGTTAGTGCATGTTTCGTCTCGTTTTCATTTGAAAATTCAAAAAACATGAAAAATGTGAAAATCTACAAAAAAATAAAATAAAAATAGAAGTTTACTCCATGGTTCTCACAAATTTTTTTATTTTTTATTTTTTATAGAAACTAATGATGGGATAAACGGGAGAATTCTACTGTGTATAGTATTTTCCTCTCCTTATCCCTAAGCATGGAACGAGTTCTAACCTTCAAAAATCATATGATTTAAGAAGGATTAGGGTTTGTACTAATAGAATTAGACCGCCGGAACCATATTTCGTTCATTTAGCATTAGTTTTCTTTTTCAAAAAAAATAATTTTAAAAATCCCAAAAGAAAAGTGCTTTCGTAGTGTTTTTTTTTTTTTTTTTTGGGAAAACTTATGATCAAGTCCTAGTTTTCAAAAATTTAGGCATCTCGCAACATTTTTAATTCAAACTCAACTTTTCAAAATCATTATTTTGCCAATCGTTTCAAACACTAGTAATATAATTCCACTCTCCCTTTTCTAAAACTCTTGATTTTCTAAAGTCAGTATAAGCTTGAAGCTTTTCAAACCAACTATTTTCATTATGTATAACCATTATCATCATCATCATCACTATGTTTTCATCAAAACCTAGGGTTCTAAGGTCAACCCATTTTTAATCAATACCCATGACTTCTTGAAGCCATGTTGAAGTGCTCAAACACTGATTTGATCACTATATGAGCAAAAGGGGTCTTTCATCTTTCATTTTCTGTTTCTTTTTTTTTTTTTTAAGGCAACGCCTACATAATTGTGGTAACCTTTCTTCAAATGAATATTGTTAGGGTTTTTGAAAGGCACGACTGATCATTATTGAGATGATTAATTAGTTAATCACCTCCCCTAAGCACAAATATAATCTCGAACTCTAAATATGGTTTTCACGAACCTTTTTTTAGGAGTTTTTCTTTATTTTCCTTATATTTTCAACAAAATAAGGTGGCAACTTCGTGTTTTAAATATCCTGCTTTACTTAGAAAACAACTTTTCTTGTTTGGGTACCGCCATTCCTTCTTCATCGTCACCCTGGATAAAATTCAACATCGACAACTTGGTGATCGACTTCGCTAAGGAAACTTAGAAAGATGAGTTGTTTGTATATGCTGCCTTCCTTTTGTTTGTTTTCAATAATCATGTGAATTGCTTTTGTAGTTAGCCATATTTCATTAACTTTAATTACGGTGTGAATTGTTGGTCTTACAAGGTTTAACATTTTGTTTTGATACTAACAAACAAGTAGAACTTAATATATTTGGTTAAGTGATGTCTTTTCTGGATTCAGTGATGAATGTAAGGTTAAAGAATTCATGAAAGCTTATATTTTAAAGAATGATGATTATATCAAGCTTAAGGAATGGATTAAAATTTGAAGATCATGAGAGCAATTGATATTAAAGAAAAAACTTCAAGAATAAAAGTTTAAGTGATCAACATGGAAAGCTCAAAGATCAATGAAGCTCAAAGTCCAAATTAGTGATGAAAGATCAAGAAATATAAAGAATTGAAAGCTCACATCAAATTCAGCATCATTAAAGCTCAGTAATAAAGAGAACTCAAAGTAAAGAAGAATCAAATGAGCCTTTAAGACAAGCTTTGTAAGTACTTCAAATATGATTCAAGTACGATTTTTCATTTTGAAGCTCATTAGGCAAAAAGAATTAGAGACCTTAGTTTTAAGTCTTAGAACTAATTTTTTTTTTAAAGAAAAACAAATTGAGATTCCAAATCTAGATAAACAAAGAAGAGAGAAATAAAAAATGTCTTGAAATAAGAAATAAGTGTTTTCCAGGCGACTGACAGCACATGGGCAGTCAACTTCCATGTTAAAAGATCTTTAATAAGAAGACAGTAGCTTGACAAACGACTATCTAGTGCTTAACTGACAATTCTCAGGGTAAAATGAGATGACTGTGTGTTTTGCCAATCATCTGCAACTCTTCTGAATGTTTTATTATATCAAGTTGTTCAGTGACAGGCGCCTGACTGTTTGGTGACAGGCAACTGCCACCTTACTGGTTATACATTTTTAACATGGAAAACACTAACAGCGGACTACCAGGGTTCTCATGGTCATTTGTCACGCGGCAAATTTCAAAATACTCAACGGACATATTTTTGAAATATCAATTACTTGAGGCTCAAACTAATATAAAACTTGGACCCTACTCCAAGTAAACTTGGTGAACAAGTTAAATACATTTCTACATCTATAAACACCCTCAAGTTACATTGATTTGATAACCAAGAATTCAATTTAGCAATCAAATTTCTCTCAAGCAATCTGAAATTCTAAAAGCTCTCTATTGCTCACATCTTGCTGTAAATTGGCACAAAGTTTACTGAAGTCTTGCTGATTTTCTCACTAATATTGTGCTTCAACTATTAACTCTTTTATCTATTGAAAGAATCATACGGTAAAAAATTCCTAGAGCTTCAATTTGAATTGTGTATTGTGAATTTTATTGAAGTATATAGTTTTGAACTATACTAATCAACTCTTTAAGGAGCAATTCTTTCTACATCTACTTGACTTGTATTTTGTAGATTGACGATTCCAAGGATTTTTTGGATCATTGGTTAAGTAAGGGGATATTTCTTAGAGAGGCAGGCTCTAGCTTAATAGAAGGAGTGACCGAACGAGGGTATATCATTTGGAGAGGTGGGCTCTAGCTTACTCAAGGAGTGTGTAAAAGTTTTGTTCCACCTAGTAAAGGAACAGGTTTAGTTAATCCTTTGGTGGTTTGCCAAAGGTGAGGACGTAGGTTGGGTATAAGCCGAACCTCGTAAAAATTGTGGTCTCACTCTTTCTTCCCTACTCTTTATTTTTCAGCAAAATTTACAAACTACGTGGATGCTTTATAAATCTCTGAATTCTGAAGTGTTTGGTTGTTAAATAAACTGGAAGATAATTTGTTTTGGTTTGATCAGCATTGATTGCGAAAACCGAAAGGGACTACGTTGGTTGATCATCCTTAACTTATTAAACTAAAAGTTTATTTAAAAGTTGAACATTGGGAAGGAGTGTGTTTGTGGATTTTGACACAGGGCTTATACATATTCAGCAAGCTTTACATATTGATACAGGGCTATTGTTACAAGAATCAAGTGGTTGGTTATTTTATGTTGGTTGTGATTAATTTGAATCAATTTTGTGATTGTGTTTGAAGTGTATTTATTGTTATAACTCAGAAGTATTAAATTGAAAATAAAATTTTTAAATCCCAATTCACCCCCCTCTTGGGAAGCTATCCTAATTTCATGTATTTGTTTGTCTTGTAATGTAAATATGTTATTAATTTGCTTTTTAATATGTGTTTTCTATTTTTCCAAATTGGATATTCCTTTACTTTGTAAAGTTATCTTATTTTTTGCATCATTTTATTTGCATTCATTCATTTGCTCCCTACACACACTTGCACCAACATTGCATGAGTTATATACCTAGACTTTTGCCTATTAGGATTAGGAAAGGCCAAAAGTAGTAAGGCCTCCATGGGGCATTGTCCTCTGTATAAGCCTCACAAAAATCTTTTCACTCAGACTAATCCCATTACACTCAAAGCCTATAATGGGTGAGGATTGGAGGCTTTACTAACCTGCATTGGAGGCTTTATCCCTAACATTTATAGGCTAGAGGACCAAAGACAAAAAATTAAGATGTCATGCAATCCAAGTGAGCATGATGACTTCACAACCTCATTCATATTTGTATATTTTACTTTTTTTTGTTTACATGCTAACTTCTTCCTATCGGTGTATTCTCTTTTATAATTTAGGCTCTCTTAGGCTTGTTTGTGTTTAGAAAAATCTCGTCACATACCTATTTATCCTTCAAGTCTGAGTCCCAAGTATGGATATGCCAATATCACAATAGGGCATAAAGTCTCACACTAATGATCAACAATTTGAAGCGTTAAAGAAAACAGTGCTGGAAATCGACTTGTTAAGCAAAGGCAAGGTCCTCTTCCACCATCAAAGACACCATGGGTCTCCTTACAATTTGATGACCAAGTTGCACAGGATACCCATGTGGATCAAGGAAAACCTCATAAACAGAGTGGGTAGATGAAAAATAATACGGAACACATGGGTGTCATTAAAGAACAATTAAGACTAGCCTAAAACATGCAATATTTGGAATCAATAGAGTTTGAAGATTGTCGATGCCCATTTTTTACCCAAAGGTATTTTATAGTAGTCAATGGGCTTAAGAAAGTTTTAAGCCCCTTTAGGGTGACTTAACTGCCATTCAAAGCCTCTTAAAGGCTTCTTAGGGCTTTAGTTGTGTCTCAAAGGCTGCTAGGCCTATCTAGGCTTCTTTGGATAGAAAATTCCTCGATGCAATTCTGAAAACAAATGAAGGTGTAGATTTCTTGTGGAGAAACAAGGTAGAAACCTTCTTGTGTAAACTTGATCTGGAGAAGGCTTTTGATCATGTAAATTGGGATTGCCTTAACAACATTATGAGTGTCATGGGATTTGGAGAAAAATGGAGGAACTGGATTAAATGATGCATCTCAATAGCCTCCTTCTCAATTTTGGTTAATGGATAAGCTACTGGATTTTTTAAGAGCTCAAGGGGTCTAAGGCAAGGCTACCCGCTTTCTCCCTTCCCCTTTGTGTTGGTTATGGAAGCTCTTTCACAGGCGATCTCCAAAGTCGTGACCAAAACTTTGTTGCGGGGAAATAAATAATCATAATTTTTCACACTTTATTGCTTTATCCCATCTCTTATTCGAAAACAATACTTTGATCTTCTGCAATAACTTTTCCTCCGATTTCAATAATTTGCAGGCAATTCTCTTTTGTTTTGAGGCAGTTGCGAGATTAAAAGTAGCTATCGGCTTATCAAAAAGTTGTATCTTTCTAATTGGAGCCCTCGAAGGTGTAGAGAAGAAGATCAAAATTCTCAACTACAATCTAGATACCTTTCCCACATCGTACTTAAGACTTTCCATAGGAGTCAAGTCGAATGCTAGGTTTATTTGGGATATAGTGGTGGAAAAAATGCATGTCTTTTGGTGAAATGGCATACAAAACAAGTCATTAACTAGTTATATAATATTGATATGTGTAATCCAGTCTTCTTCTTTGATTTTTGATTTGTTGGAGATGTGGCTCATATTTGACTGGAACGCATGCATCGGGAAAACATAGTGAAGCAATGAACAAGGGAGAAGTTTGTAGGAAGAAACCATCGATGGTCTGGTCGACGACATATGACCGTCGATGGTTGCCCTCAATCGGTTGATGGTTTCAGTTCAGTCTGCAGGATTCAGTACTCAGCTCTAAACCGTCGACAATTTAGCTGAAACCATCGACGATTTCATTCGACGCTGATCAAGGAATTCGAATCGGAGATCAGTAGATTGAGGGTATTTGAAGGATTTTCCTCCAAGATTTGATATAGGAGTATTGTAGATAGTATCTAAGTCTCATGTACGCATAGGATTTGCATATATACATTATTTTGTTATCCTAATTTAAGCTTGAACAATCTGATAGTGAAAAATCAGTGTCGAACCACGTAAATCTTGTGTCTTTGACTATTGTTTTGCATTTATTCTTTGTGTGATTGTGATTGTTTGTTCCGTATATTCATCATTGAGTGTTTTGCATCAATTGTTTCAAATTAATCCGAGTGATGTGAGGTTTTCACTACGCATTTGGTATCAACGATTGGTATCAAAGTGCCATTGTGCACAACATGATTGCATTATTAATTTTGTCATTAAAATTAATTGCATTATTAATTTTGTCATTAAAATTAGAGCTTCTCTGGAGTGGAAGTATTTAACTCATGCAGGAAACAAAATTTAATATGCATGCACGAATAGAGGGAGCTGGGAATGTACATCTCATGGTGATGAATGACATGTCTAAAACAGAAGATCAAAGTGAAAGCAATCTTTAATTTCCAATAAAAATTATATTAACTAAGTAAACATCACTAAGAAATGATCCCTTCATTTTGCACGAGGAAAAATAACTTATTCAACAATATCCCACTTATCAAAGCAAACTAATATCACCGTACGTAACACAGGAAACAAGCTGTTGACACTTGCATAATAACCACACACGCGCCTTAAATAAATAGCTGTAGCTCTCAAATCAAACAAGCTTAATTAAGTATATAAACTTCAGGTGCACTTGAATCCGGAAGGGGTCTTCTTCCCACAGGCGTTGAGAAGCAAGCCCAGCGAGACAGGAACATTCAGGTTGATGCCCAAAATGTTTGCCTTAATGGCAGTGCAAAGGCAAACAGCTGCGTCAAGATCGGCAAGGCCGTTAAGGAGACTGCAGCATGGAGTTACGGTCCTTACGGATGGGTTGCCCACCACAGCATGGATCAACCCATTGAGCACATCAGCGCACACACCCAGTTTTAGGGCATCATTAGGGCACTTGCCCGAACCCGAGCCTGATCCCGATCCCGAAAAAGAGCTTGGAGGCGGAGATGGCTTTGGCGTGGGCTTGTTTGGACTTGAAGGCGGAGATGGCTTTGGCGTGGGCTTGTTTGGACTCGAAGGCGGAGATGGCTTTGGCGTGGGCTTGTTTGGAATCGAAGGCGGAGATGGCTTTGGCGTGGGCTTGTTCGGACCTGGGCAGGTGCCACAGCCGGAGACAAGGGCACAGAAGAGGATGTTGAGGATGACGAAGAGAGCAACTGAAGCAGAGCTCTTGGCCATGTTTTAAATAACACAAATACGTACTAGCTAGTTGAAGAGAAGTGAGAATTGAAGCTAGTGCCGTATTATTTGTGTGGGGATGGAGGGAATAAAGGTGAGGTGTAGCCTGTAGGGTATTTATAGGGTTTAAGGGGAAAGGGTGATCTATTCAGTTAATGTAAACGGGAAATAACTAAGTATAACACGGAGTTAAAAATGGGAGGCAGCCATGTGAGACCTTGGGATTTACATAGCTGGCAAAACCAGGAGATCGTTACATAAACGTTTGGATGTTTCTGTGGTGGGGATCGGCAAATTTCCATGTTCCCTGCTGCATCATTAACTTGTACGTATTAATGCAGCCAATATTGCAGCAGTGCACCCACAGATATGTGATGCATTATCATCCATTCTTTGAGCTGGAAAGAAAAATTGTTGATTAAATTAACTGGGTACGCATTCACAAGATGGGACTCGTAATTTCCTAATGATCTTTTATCGACTGTGGAGGATCAGTGGCAGTGGTTGAATTAAAGGAGCCCATGAACCCCATTTCTGCTTGACTGGTGATGCATGGGGTGCGTCACATTGCGTGGACGCCTCTTCTAATAAATCACTAAATAAACTAGTTTTTGTTTTCGAGGGAAAAAAAAAACTTGATTTTTCTGTGAGTTTGATTAAATTTGGTCTAAGATATACGCAAGGCATGTCGGTAGACATGTCGGTGCACTAGCCGTCTACTGAAATTTCTTTCACTAAAATGCATCTTTGCATTATTTTTTTTTTATTATGTAAACTTAGTGATAATCGTAAAATAATTAAAATTTTAGTTTAGTTAGTAATATTACTAACACAACTTATTAATAAGAGTGAATTGATATTTTTATGTTCAAAAATTAATTTTTAATATTTACTAAAATTACTATCACACTGTTTAAGGCTTTTTGAAGTACAATAATTATTGATTGTTACATAATTAATAATATTATTAAAATTAACAAGAACTATATACAATTTTTTATGCATTATAATTTATTATTGTCAATAAGAAGATAATAATGATGAATTCTGTTAATAAGAAATTCTAATAAAAACATGAATATTTTTATTAGGGGATAATATTTAATGAAAAATAATTATCATATATTGATAATAAATTATTCTTAATAATAAATTAATTAAATAATTTTGAATTGTGTTATTTAGAAAATATTAACTAGCTAATACTATTAATTTAATTATCAATATTAATTAAATTAATAAATGCAGTAAAAACTAAATTCATTTCATTTAATTAGGTAAACAAATATTTATGTTCAAAAATTGATAATGACTGATCATCTTAACTAGAAAATATTAATAAAACTATCAATTTAACTACTTGAGATGGCATTAAAAAAAATTAATAGTCACATTTTATGTCACTATTTATCTTATAGGTTCTTGTCAATAATAAAATGAAGTTGAACTACTACTTCTTCTAAAGTTAATAATATTATGAATAGAAATAAAAATAACATTTTATTTTATTAATTATTATAAAATGTACTCTTTTAATTAGAAGATAATGACAAAGAATAATGCTAATGATTAAAATATTAATTAAAATAATGAATTTAAGGAGATAATATTAACATAAATAATTCATCATATATTATTTTATAATTTATTATAATATATTTATTTTAATTATTTATTGATGGGGATCAGCATGCCTTATCCCTTTCTTTTACCGATGTCGTGACACATGGACAGCCCCTCGATGTCCACTCCTTTGCTGACATCGTAACACGCGGACAACCTCCAGACGCCCACTTTAGTTCATAATTGTTTTATAAGAACCCATGAGATTTAATTGATTTGTTCTTGCTTGGATATTTTGGATTTAATTTTTGCTCGGATATTCCATTTCAAGACTAAGTAGGTATCAGAGCTAAGGTCGAGTTAGGCAAACCCTCTAATTCCCAACATCTTCATTTTTTTTCTCTCGCCGAATCGATGTGCACTTTTCTCTATCACAAACTTCCCATCTTCAAAAGAGTTAAACAAAAAGGTTGTGGAAATTTTTCTTAGCTTTCTTTTGGTACCAAGATCGCCCTATTAGGAGTTCTATAGAAAAAGTTATGTCTTAAATAATGAAGGGTGTTCGCGGGTGAAATTACCCATCCATTAGCAGCTTGCAAATTTCAGAAGATTTTTCAGAGCGTCTCGATCAGGGTGCAATCATGACACCATGAGGTGCAAGCAGATCTCTTGAACACAGATGATTTATAGAGTGCTTCCACCAGGAGTGTGACAGGGAGCCTTGAATTGCGACTTAATTGACTATGCCGCCGTTTGGACACCAAAATAAGCCAATTTAAGTTCAAGATCCATGTGGCCCCCACACGTTTTTGTGGGCCCCACATGGATTGAGATTCCTTTTTACTTTTATTTAATGTTTAATATTGCAAGACAATTTGCTTGCATGCATGTGTTTGCTCCTAAAAAGTTGTTCTTAGTAAGTTGTGTGTGTTAGTAATTTGTGTTCAAGTCTTTAATATGTCTAGTAAGTTGTCATAGTTAATTAGCATTTCTCCCTTGCTTGTGTGGGAAGTGCAAGTGTATTTATTGCCTTGTCTCCTCCTCCCTTATGTTAGCTTATATATTTTCATTGTAAGACCTGGAAAAGCAACTGATATTGATATTGAATTGAAAAAGGGATTTCCTTTGTGATGCTTGTTAGCTTTGTCCAATCCATGTGATTGTGTAGTGAGAAGTTACATCATTCTCCCCAGAGATCAAGTAGTGAGAAACCACTATTCTATCTAGCGACTCCATTTCCACGTATCCCAGACTCATCAAACGACCATCTCCATCATACACCCACACAACCATTTTATATACATAGTAGTTCCACTTCGATCATTACATTTCGGACCTTGTTCTAAGGATTTTATGGCAGGATTTGAGTTTGTGTGAATCATAAAAAGTCATCTAATGATTTCATTGGTAAGATTGATATTTTCATAAGCCCTTAACCGGTTGTGAACTCTAGTTTGAAGCCCCATAGTCCCAATTGAAATAGCCTTTGAATTCCTACAGTTTATCTATATTCCTACATCTTGCTTAATCTTGTGTTGGATAATCTCCAGTCCTCCCAGAGATTTTCCTTTGGTAAGGTTGTAATCTTCCTAAGCCATATTTGATTATAAACCGTTACCTTATTTTGTAAGCCTTTACTTGAAAACCCTGAAATTTCATGTTTGTTAAGCCCTTTAAATCCTGAGATTACAATATTATTACTTGCCAGTTTAAAATCAGTTCTAGGAATATAATTGTGCTAACATAGAACTACATTTTTGAAAACTTGAAATAGCATCTTTTCCACATTTAACTTTGTTGACCTTATTGGTCACGCCCGGTTTTGATTATGACAAATACTCATTGTATCTAATGAGTGTTTTGAGGTTTTGTGCAGGAACTAAGGGTGTTAAAATAAAGATGTGCAAAAAGTCAAGTAAAACCCGAAGACCAAAGTTTTATTCCATATTGTAATATATTTAATTGGTCTGTAATAGTAAGTAGGTACTTGGTTTGTAATAAGCTCACACACATCACATGTATGATTTACTACATAAGCTCAAACAAATCATGAATAAGAAAGGACCTTAGAAAGACCTTAGAGTGTACCCTTCGGTCGACTAACACCGGACTTTTTCGGTGTCTCTATTTTGGACCCAAATGACCCTAGGACACACACATATTCACATATATTTGCTAGACACTTAAATAGGGCTTTATTGTATTAAGATGGGACTGAAATGCACACTTGGTGCACTTTCGATCGACTGGCCAAATCAGTTCATTTTTTGCCTGGTCGACCGAACCATCCCTGGGTCAACCGTTGACCTAGGTCCTGGTCGACCGAGACCCTGTAGTTCATTTGACCCCGATCGACCGAACCACCTGGAAGTCAAGAATTTGACCTCCCGATCAACCGACCACTTTTGTACTCCAACTACCTAGTCGACCGAAGGGTCCTCGGGAGAATTCCTAGTGGTCTGGTCGACCGAACCATGCAGTTCAAAAAGGCCCGGTCGACCGAACCTCACAAATTTGGAAAATCGCCTTGCCCCGGTCAACCGACCATTTAGTTCAAAAGTCCCCTGGTCGACCGAGCCATTTGAGTCCTAGTCGACCGAACCATTTCTGGTCGACCGGACCTCTCGGGTTGCCCTGATTTTTTACCACAGTTAATATTTTTTAAACAGGGTTAAAATGCTTTAAACATCATTAAACTTTTCTAATAATACCCAATAGGTCCCCAACGGTCATATTTTCTCCCTTGCCTATATATATGAGTTCATTTAAGAAAATTAATATGGATTAGCCACTTTGATTAAGTGAAAATTCTCTGAAAATCCAAAAACCCATACTACTCATTCTTAAGCCTCCTACACTCATACTTACCTTCTCATACAAATTAAACCCTTTGTAAGTTGATTGAGTGGTAGTCTAAATAGGTTTGCTCTCCCACTCTTGATTGATTGATTTGGTTTTTACGAGAGCTAAATCTAAGTGTTCTTAGGGGGCTTTTACTAATAAGCCTATCCTAAGAAGACTTGTTAAAGCTCCTGAATATTGCATTTGTGTTGCAATTTCTTAGGAAGCTTGTATTTGTCTTTGGGTTGCAAAATCATTTTCAAAACATACTCAAATATCTTGTGTGATTTATATTGATATATTTGTGAAAAGATATTTGTGTTTTTAATTGTGATGTTTGTTGCAATATTCACTCACTCATATATTATTTGCTGAATACAAAGATTACGCATCTTTTGCAAACTGAGCATATACTTCATTTGATACTCACATGCTTGAAATATCCTACTGATTGAAATATCTGAGACTAGACACCTTTGTGCAAGCTTATTTATTGAACATATCTTGTGATACAAAGATTGTTTGTTTGACACTCTCACGTACGCATTACACTGAAAGAACATAGTTGAGAGTTGAACCATCTAAACCACATTGAGCTTACATATTATTTCATATTGTGGTGTATGTTTATTGTGCGCATTTGGGTACATATCTGCTTTACACGAAAGCTTATTCATTATACCATTTGATTGTATTTCAAATATTGTTATATTTCCAGGCACAGGCTTGAAGAGGGAGACTAGCCCTGGAATAGTCCCAGATTGGTTTAGACCCGGTTAGGAAAGCTAGGTACGTCGTCCTATTAAGGCGTGTAGGTTGAGGTCAGCCCCGCTAATTGACCTGGTGTAAGTTGAGGTCAACCCTGTGTTAATTTGACCTGGTTGTAAACGGTGTCGCTCCACCCTTAAGTGAGCCTTTAGTGGAATCCTTTAGCTTGCGAGCTAAAGGCGAGGACGTAGGCACAGTTGGCCGAACCCCGATAACATATCGTGTGTTCATTTACATTTCCACACTTTATATTTACAGCACATGTATGTTATGGGTGAATGATGCGTATGACTTAATTTCCACATTATATTTATCTACGCATTTGGAAATTGAATAGACTGACCCTAGGTTGTGTATATACTGCTGTTGGATAGATTAACCTAGGAGAAAAAGTTTTAAATTCCAATTTAGCCCCCCTCTTGGGAATACATCAATTCTAACAAACTTGATTCCTTTGTGAAAGAATTCTTGGGACTAACTTCAGAACAGCACCATACACCCTTTCAAAAATCATATAACATGTGAAGTATAGCATGATGTATGGTGTTTATGTTTGGATATCTTAATTTAAAGTATTTTGAGTGTATGTGCTTATGAGGGTTGAATTGTAGGACATAGGTTGACCAACCCCATCCTACATTATCTTGGTATCAGAGCCTAGGTTAGATCGGGCTAAACCCTCAAAGTCCCTTTTCCATAGCAGCCGCGGGATTTCAACTTCAAACTAAAATAGTTGATAGATTAGCCCTATATAGCTTGTGCGGATTTTGAGTTTTTCCTAGAACAACCCTCCTATATTCAATAGATAAGCTTCATAATCAATTCCATGACTTGAATAAAGATCTAATTGAGACACGCCAAAAACTAGATAAGCTGGAAGTCCGTAACCCACCTCAAGACAATTTAGAGTCACACATTGAGATAGGCAATGATGATGAGCAAACTAAAGAGTCTAAGGAGGATCAAGTATATGTCCATGAAATTGTACCTAGTGAGGGTGAGTTGTCAAGTGAGCCAGATGAGAGTACCAGGTTGAGCTTGATGAGATGCATTATGATTAGTACCATTGATTAAGAGGATTGGTGTCGCACTTCTATTTTCCATACTAAAAGCTACAAAATGATCATAGATGGTTGAAGTTGTATGAATGTAATTTCAAAATCAGCTTCATAAAAATGGAAAATGGAAGTTGAGCCCCACCCACAACTGTATAAGGTAACTTGGGTTGATGCCACCAACATATCTGTAAGCCATAGATGTCTAGTCCCCATTAAGATTGGTGATTATGAGGACAAGATTTGGTGTGATGTCCTTTCCATGGACGTTGCTCATTTTTTGTTAGGAAGACTGTGGTTGTATGATTTGGATGTCTCATATAATATATGGTCCAACACTTCATTTAGGTGTAATGGAAAAAGAATTTTTTAAAATCCATTAGAGTCAAAATGTGAGAAAGATAAGAAGGAAAAGAAAGAAACTAACTAGTGGTGAATCCTTGAACACCATAAGTAAAAAGCTATTTGAGAAGGGAATTGAAGTCGAGATACACAGGCAGTGTCGGAGGTTGTTGCTAAGGAAACTGAAACACCCCTTTCTCGGCATGAAACATCATTAGAAGTATCATCTATACCATTTGAGTTTAAGGATGTCACCTTTGAGCCACTTAGTGAGTCACCTCTTATGAGAAAGAATCAACATGTCACTAATCTTGTTCCTAGTTGATCTCTATCTCATTTACCATGTCATAGAGTGAACCCAAATTAAAATGAGGAGCTGAATAAACAAGTGAATGAGCTGAGGGAAAATGACCTTATTCATGAAAGCATAAGTGACTGCCTTACTCTCCTTACCCCCAAAGATGATGACACTTGGATTACATGCATCCATGGTAAAGCAACCAACAAGATTGTCGTCAAGAATAGGTCCCTTAAAACCATTGTTTCCAATAGAGATGTACAACTTATAGTTTACTTCTTAAAAGCCTTGTGGAGTATCCTAGGCACCAAACTCAAATTTTCTAGTGCCTATCACTAATGAGTCCCTAAAATGCATGATTTTAGACCCTCATCTATCTTTGTTTATCCTTAATTTATTATATATTTACTCATTGTTATCATTATTCGGAGTTATGCAAGGTTTGTTGGTTTTTTCAGGAAAAGCAGGTTAAAACCAGGGAGTTAGGCATACGAGAAGCTAAAGGAGAATTTGGAAACCACAAAGTTCAAATCAAATGTTTAGCCAAGATCCTGAAGCTCCGGATCATCAAAGGAAATGAAGGCTATGCTCGACCAAGTGATGCGACTAGCAACACAAGGGGCGACCAAGTCATCAGCAAATTCCAAGGTTCAGAATGAAGATGATTTGCTGCAAGGTTTGACCAAGGCTTCGACCAAGTGATTCTTCAGGGAGACCATGTTGAGATACTATAGCATACTAAAGCCAAAACTACCGAGAGTATCGTCAAAGTGTTCGACAAGAGAGACCATAAGGGGTGACTATGTTAAGTTCTTGAGATTTCTCGAAGCTCAAGATACTGCAAGTCTCAACCATCAACTCAACTAGCAAGACCATATGGAGCGACTTAGTCGAAGATGCTCCCTGATTTCCCATGAGTCTCGACCAGGATGCGATCAAGGGAAGCATGGGAGTGACTTGGTCTACAGCGATGATCTTCTGTGAGAGATTTGCTACAAAATTTCTTAAACTAAAAATCAAACCTTGTAAACCCTAGAGCCTATAAATATTCACTAAAAATAGGAGCTTTGGGTTCCTCTTTGGCCAATTTTGGGTTAGTGACAGACCTAAAACTCTATTGAGAACCAACCCTAGGATAGATTTACTTGCTTTCATTTACATTGCCGTTGTGGTTCTATTTTGTATTTCTAATTGTTAGTGACAGACGAATCCGTTTACAATAAGAAACCATTTTTCCTGCTTTCATTTACATGCTTTCTATTTATATGCTTTGATTTATTGCTTTGACTACGATGAAATCTTGCATGATGGGATAAGCACTACTACAGTCTCCACCAGATAGAAGTAGTTGACTACGGGTATCGCAGAGGTGCTCGCGTCATCATTGAGACAGGACATACTCTGGTTCCCAACCATGCTTCGGACGGTTGGTGCACCCTTACTACTCTATGCCCTTGAATGACCCTCTCCCGCTTAGAATGAGATTCTTGGGTTAGTACTTCTACGTATAGTTGGTTGAGCGTAGTCAGAGGCATGGTATCCTGAGTCTGATTCATATCTAAGCATCACATTATAGGAGTAGGGTTAACTTAGATTTTATCTGTTTTCCACTAATTGTTAGCACACTCATTGCAAAATGCCATCTTATTCACTTTATTTTACACAAGGCAATAATAGACTAAATGAGAAAAGATTTGTAACTACACAGTTTAGTCCTTGTGGATCGACACCCGACTTCCCCACTTTCTACTAAACTTGGGATCAAGTTAGGTTTTTAAATATTATTTTTGGTAGTTAAAGACCCAAGCCTTGGTGAGCCTATCAAATTTTGGTGCCGTTGCTGGAGACTAGGGTACGGTTGTTAGCCAATTTCTTATTTAGTATATTGTTACTTTTTTTGTATATATATATTTTTTCTTTTCTTGTTTATATATTGAAGTCTTGAATCTCTGCGCTTAAATTGTGTATGTTTGGTCTGCGTTATCTAGACCTCGAGATAGTTCCTATTGACCCCGAGATTAAGAAATCTTGTAGGTCCCTTAGGAAACCAATCTCGAATCCTTGAGTTTTCTGAGTTGTTCAAGCCAATAGTCATGGTCGAGCAAAACTCACCAGTTTCTGCTAATCAAATCCCGAATCACCATGCTCCCTGCCTACTTGTGGTGGGAGAGCAACCCCTTTGGCCTCTTAGGGACTACTTTATACCTAATGCATACACCTCGCTGTCATGCATCCAGTTTGTCAATGTCTAGGATGCACAATTTGAGATAAAGCCTTCTATCATCTTGATGCTGCCCACCTTTCATATGAATTCTATAAGAAATATGCACCAGCATCTGAATGAATTCCTAGAAATCTACTCAACCATCCGTATACCCTATTTTAGTGATGATGCTCTCCATGTTAGGCTCTTTCCATTCTCTTTGAAGGATAAGGCCAAATATTTGCTAACATCCTTAGAGTCGAACTCGGAGGCCAACTAGGCCACCATGCAGCACAAGTTCTTGAAAAAGTACTTCCTAATTGGGAAGACAAACTTGAAGGGACTTGTAGAATAGCCCTAAGATCCAGCCATAGTGCATATGGATAACAAAAAAAATAATTTGATCATGCAATCCCTAATTACGTTATTAGGATTATATTTACAAGATTTGTTTGTTATGATCCCAAATCTACAAGTACTAAAACAACCTCTTGAAGACGGCCATAAATCTACTGTACTCCTTGAACCGCCTTGCTCCTGAGAGAGTGGGCTCATAAGCGGCTACTATACTCCTTGAACTTGCCTTGCTCCTGAGAGAGTGGGCTCATAAGTGGTTGCTAGGGTTTTCTTCTCTCACAAAACCATCAACCTCTGTGAGAGTTTGTTTGTCTTACCCTATCTATTGAGTGGAGTGCATATATATAGGCTACAACAGGGACTTCCGAGCAAATATGACTAGGACTTCCCAGGTAATTAAGAATTCCTAATTCGACCTGGATTCATCCTTAATTAAGTTAATTATAATTCATACCACTAAAGAATTATAATTGCACTCCCTATCATATTCGAAATTATATTTTGAGTTCCTATTATTAAATATTTATTTATCTCCCCACGTAAAGATTACAGATACCCATCTATCAAATTAAATTACTGACAATTTAATTAATTGACATATAAATTCCTTGAGACCTTCGACTTAACTTATTTGATGTGTCGGATTCAAAATCCGCCAGCAGGGTTTGACACAATTAAAACTTATAAGCTTCCTCAAGGGGTTTCATCAATCCCGATAGCAGGACATGGATCCCATCAATAATTAATGTTCACCATACACATAATGTCATCACTCAACTCACTGAGCATTTTGACCCATAAATAATTTCACTTTTCTATGAATCAAAGTAATAAACACCATATGCATGTGTCCAATAATCATATCAAGATTAAAAGCATAAGCACTCATAATAACCATGAGGTATTAATTGTTTTATATAGTCAGTATAAAAACAATTAGCCCAAGATGGTCTTGTTCAATACACACAAAGTGTACTAGCACAAGGAGTTGGAACTATACCATTCCCAATAGTCAAGACAGACATATTAAAACCTTGTGCTACAGTCCTACCAATGGTGTGTCCAATTTCATTTAACATTGTGAACAATAAACTTATATTCTATAAGAACTAATGATCTAATCTTTTGTGTATAAGTCATACTCTACACACTCGATCACCTACTATATAGAATAAAATACACACATGCACAATCATTAAATAAATAATGTAAGCAAAAATTGCTCACAAACATTCTCATTAAATGGAATAACTGAAGTTTAATAAATACTAAAACTAATTACATAAAGCATGCAACATGTCTTTTAGTATAAATCCCTAACAATCTCCCACTTACACTCAAAGCCATGCTACCATACATCTCACTCCCATTCCCTCTATATGACTATCAAAAGTCATTACTGGTAAGCTCTTTGTAAATGGGTCTTGCTAGGTTGCTTGCCAATGCAATCTTGGTCACCTTCACAACACCTATCTGCACTATATCTCGTATCTGGTGATACTTACGCTCAATGTGTTTTGCCCTCTTGTGGGTTTCGGGTTCCTTTGAGTTAGCAACCATCCTGATATTATCATAGTAAATTGTAATAGAAAATTGTACCGAAGGCACCACTCTTAGATTCAATAGAAAGTTCTTGAGCCAAATGACCTCCTTAGCTCCCTCAGAGGCTGCCATATATTCAGCCTTCATAGTGGAATCAGCAACATATGATTGCTCGATACTCCTCCAACTAATGGCTCCACCTCCTAAGGTAAACACATTTCCTAACGTTGAGTTTTTGGAATCCTTATCTACCTGAAAATCTGAGTTTGTGTACCCAATGGGTACTAGACTATCTGCTTGATAAACCAACATATAATCCTTATTCTATTCAGGTACTTAATTATATGTTTTACCATAGTTTAGTATTCCTGCCCTAGGTTAGTGCAAGAACCCAAACCCGAAAAATAAAAGAAAATATGTATAAAAGGGAGAAATAAGGAAAAAAATAAAGGAAAATAAAAGAAAATGAAGGAGTTGGGTTGGCACAGCCAAAACCGTCAACAATTTCATAAAGTAGAAGAAAAATTGTCGTTGGTTTTGGGTTAACTGGACGAGTCAATTATAAAATCGTAGGCAGTTTTGTGGACACAGGGAAAATCGATGATGGATTTCTCCTGGGCTTCCCACCTATAAATAGAAGTGAGCTAATTTTTTTTTTCTTTTTGGAAATTTCAAATTTCTTTCTTTTTGGGCTCCGCTAGGGTTTCGAGATTTCTTCGTTAAAATGATCCTACAAGTTCTCTCTTAATCCTGAATAACTTTCTCTCTCTTACCAGTTTGTAGGATCTTGAGTTTCTACCGGTTCAAAAAGCTAGGGCTTTGATTTTATTTTTTTTTCCATTTCGATTTCTTTTTCAGAAACATGTAAGGGGATTAAGTTAAGTTAGTTTTTTAATGAGTTTGAACCGATGGAAATGTTTTTTGGGTATGTATATTCATGTCTTGAGTTGTTACTTCAAAAATTGACATTTCAAAATGGGTATTTTCAAACCTAGGATATACGATATGATATTTTGAGTAAAAATGAATGGTGGGAAGCTTGGTTTTATCTTCTAAATTGAATACACTATGTTTTCTTGGTTGCCTATGGGCTAGGTTTCAACTATTGAAATTTTGTGTGGTAGGTGAATGATATGTAAGTAGTATTTTATAACCAAATTTGGGAATGTTTGTGAAATACTCAAACTGTTGGTGAAAACACATGGATTTGATATGATGGCCGCGAGGGCTGGATTTGATATTATTGTGTAACCGAGTTTGTGTTTGTGAAATACTGGAACTGTTTGTGAAAACAGATGGAGTTGTATATAATGGCCGCGAGGGCCGAGATTATGTTTAGTGGCTGTGAACCAAGTTTTATATAATAGCCGCGAGGGCCGGGATTGTGTTTAGTGGTTGTGAGCCTAGATGTATATGATGGTCGGCGGCCGAGTTTTATAATATGATAGATTTTATACGAAACGAGGTTGAAATACAGTGTTTATTACTTAAATTGCATGATATGCTCTAGTTTCCCTAAGGATCAGTTATGTTATGAGCACTGCACTGTTGCTAGAGATTCAGTATTTGGCCATGTACGCTCACACTGTTCTGGTTAGAAGTGTAAGGCAGTCTTAGTCAATTAGCCTCAGTAGAGGGTATACCTTCCATGGAAGTTCGGACCAGGAAATGGTAAGGTAATCGGACCCAGAAGTATGTTGCGGATGCCTACGTAGTCAGAGTTAGATGTAGATGTATGTTTTTACTTAGTCTAGGTTGATCCCCTAGGGCTAAGTCCAGCCTTCGGGCCGAACAACCCATACCATGGGGGAAGTAAATGGTGTTTTGTATCTGGGAATATCTTTCATACATATATGTAGATTTATGTAAATGATGTTACTGATTTACTGAATTATTTATACTATGGTAACGAGATGAGTATTTTCAACCATGCAAAGTAAGTATAATGTAAAATAGTTATTTTTGATTAAATAAAGGATGGGTGTTTTCAGTAAACACTAAATGCATGCTAACCACACATTGATGTAAATTTAATCTTCCTTGTTGAGAAGCGTCTTACCCTAATATACAAATTATCTTTTCAAGACCATCTTGAGGTAGAGTTTTGCAAATTCTGGAGCGGGTTGATAGCCATCTAGTTTTTGTGAGTGTCAGTAAGAACTCTTCTGTATCTAAGTCGGGTTTGAAGCCTTGAGTATGTATTATGGGTGTATGGACTGAATTAATTTTGGTATTGTATTACAGTTTGTATTATGAGCATTGGGAGACTCCTTTATATATTAGTAACCTAGAACTCTGGCAATGGATTATGGAGACTATTTTGTTTATTTTCGCTGCATTTATGCTATTGATTATGGTATCAGGTACACAGACGTCACTAAAGTAGCACCCCGGGTCTACGTGGTGGGTCAGGGCATTATAGGTAGTATCAGAGCCTAAATTTGCTAGGTTGTATAGACTTGGATGATTAAAGATTAGCAAAGTATAGGTTAAGATAAGTTAAGGATAGGAATGGGTAGAATAGGTGAGTCTTGGTCCAGAAGCTTAGGGGTGGAATCCTTTGACGATTTTTTGTGTTTTTCCTGGAATGATGATTTCATGAAAACCATGGAAAATCCATTTATGGTTTCGATTATGGGTTAAGAAACCAGAACTTGGAAATGTAAGTGGGAACGTCAGGTCAGTTGAGTAAGTGCGTAGTGTTAGTGTTATGGATAAAGGCCAGTACTTTGATGGCTTTGTAGCAGGATGGTGTAAACGACCTCTTCAATAGCAAACTTATTTGTTTGTTATTAGTAGTTACATATTTGCATTAACCATGTTAAATGTGGAATTTTTAAGCCGGTTTCTATTCTATCTACATGATGGATTCCAAGGGGAAAGGAAGTTGATGTTAGGGGAGAAAATCATGTGGATACATCTGGTGAGGATGATGTTGATGCCTCAGCACTATTGCGCAGTATAGCGTGGCAGGCTATGAAGGAAACATAGAGGGACTCTAGGGGGCAAGATCAGCTATCAGCAGATAGGGGTTACACATTTCAATAGTGTTCTCGAACGAATCCGCCGGTATTCTTAGGAGGAGTAAACCTGATTACAGCTGAAGATTGGGTTCATGAGATAAAGGAGCTACTGGGTGTGTTGGAAAGCACATATAAGCAAAAGGTGTGGTTTTCCACCTTTAAATTAGTGGGGGAGGCGAAGAGATGGTGGAGATCGGCTAAACTAGTAGAGGAACAATGTCTAGGGTATGCATCTATCACCTGCAGCCATTTCAGGAAGGTCTTCTTTGGTAGATACTTCCCTATTGCTACCAGAGAGGTGAAGGCAGAGGAGTTTCTGCATCTGACACAGGGGCCCATGATTGTGCAACAGTATACAACTACATTTGTGGAGCTATCCTATTTTGCTCCGCACATGGTCTCAGATGAGCCAAAGAAGGATTGAATGTTTAAGAGAGATCTAAGGCAGGGTGTAGGTGCACAAGTGGTGGCATTAATGACTCAGAGTTTCTCTAAGCTAGTGGATAGGGCCATGGCAGTTGAGACCAGCTTTCAAGAGGGAGAGAGAGTAGAAAATCAAAAGAAGAGGCCCTTGCTTCAAGGTTTTCAATCTAGGTATAACCAGAGTTTGTGGAGGTGGCCTAGTAATTTCATGAGCCAATGACAGGAGATGGAATCTTAAGCCCCTTGGGGGGAATTCTCAACATCCTATCTGTCCTAGATACCATAAAAAGCATTGAGGTGAGCATAGGGCTGGAACAGCTGCCTATTATCGGTGTGGTGGGGTAGGAAATCAGGCGCAAGAATGTCATGTGGAATTACACACCTTTGCAGCATCAGTATGGGAGAGGTAACTAGGCACCCCATGGTGGTCACTAAAGGGGCACCGCCCATGCACTTGTATATTCTATGACTCTTGGTGACGTCGAGCGTGCAGGAGATGTAGTTATAGGTAACATTTAAGTGCTTTCAAATAAAGCTATTGTGCTCTTTGATTCAGGTGTGACCTACTCATTTGTATCTTAGGGGTTTGTTAAAGTGTGCAGAATAGAGACTCAGTCGTTAGAGGTCGAGCTAGGTGTGGTCACGCCAACAGGATCGATGGTTGTATACAGTAAGGTGGTTAGAAACTATCGAGTGGAGATTCAAGAGAGGAGGTTGTATGCTAGTCTAATTGTCTTTGACATACATGGATTTGACATTATTCTTGGGATGGATTGGCTAGCATTCAACCATGCGAGTATAGATTGCCACAAGAAGGAAGTGGTGGTTCAGACCTCCAAAAGAGCAGGAATTTAATTTCGTCAAGTCATGTGTACACTCTGCGCCATGGATCCTTTCGACGATTCAGGCAAGAAGGTTAATTCTGGAGGGTTTCTAGGGGTATCTTGCATATGTGAAAAAAGCACCAAAGGAAAGACTAAAGCTAGAGGATATTCCAGTGATAAGGGAGTTCTTATGTGTGTTTCCTAAGGATTTATTGGGATTACCTCTAGATCGTGAGGTGGAATTCTCCATTGAGTTAACTCCGGGGATGGCACCAACGTCCAAGGCTCCAAACCGAATGGCTCTAGCTGAATTAAAGGAGCTGCCACAAGAACATCTTGGCAAGGGGTTCATCAAACTAAGCATCTCACCCTGGGGAGTGTCGGTATTGTTCATAAAGAAGAAGGATGGGTCGATGAGGATGTGCATCGACTATAGAGAAATTAATAAGGTGACAGTGAAGAACAAGTACCCATTACCTTGTATAGACAATCTGTTTGACCAGTCAAAGGGCACTCAGGTTTTCTCTAAGATCGATCTACGATTCGGGTATCATCAATTAAAGGTGAAATCAGAGGATGTATCGAAAATAGCTTTCTGAACCCGATATGGCCATTATGAATTCCTAGTTATGCCCTTCGACTTGATGAATGCGTTAGCAGCATGTATAGACCTGATGAATAGGGTGTTCCACAAGTACTTAGATCAGTTTGTGGCGGTGTTCATCAATGACATCTTAGTTTATTCGAAGAGTCCTGCAGAGCATGAAGCTCATCTGAGGTTGGTACTTCAGGTACGCAGAAAGAAGATGTTATTTTCTAAATTCAAGAAACGCGAGTTCTAGCTAGAACAAGTTGCATTTTTAGGACATGTAGTGTCCAGGGAGGGGGTTTAGTGAACCCAAGCAAAGTAGAGGCAGTAGTTTATTGGGCAAGACTGAAGAACATGCATAAGATTAGAAGTTCCTTAGGTCTTGCAGAGTACTATTTCCAATTCGTTGAAGGTTTCTCTAGACTGTCAGGTCCTCTAATACAACTTATGAGGAAGAACAGTAAGTTTTAGTGGACTGGGGAATGCGAGCAGAGCTTTTAGGAATTGAAGCAACGGTTAGTCACAGCCCTAGTATTGACCATTCCATTAGGGGATGGTGGTTACATGATCTACAGTGATGCATCCTAGAAGGGACTTGGGTGTGTTTTGATGCAACAAGGAAAAATTATTGCGTATGCTTCTTGCCAACTTATGGAGTACGAAAAGAACTATCTTACGCATGACTTGGAGCTGGCAGAAGTGGTGTTTGTACTAAAAGATCTTGTGGCACAACCTATATGGTGAAAAGTACGAGATCTTTACTGATCATGAGAGTCTCAAATACTTCTTCACCTAGAAGGAGTTGAATACAAGGCAACGCAGGTGGATTGAATTGATAAAGGACTATAAATATACCATTAGTTACCACCCAGGAAAAGCTAACATGGTAGTTGATACTTTGAGTCGTAAGTTAGTGGGTGCGTCAATTTTAGCTATTGTTGTATAGCATCATATTAGAATGGACATGGAGAGGTTGGGGGTAGAATTAGTGGATGGGGATCCACTAGCGATCATGGCCATTTTGATCATTTAGCCAACTTTACAGGAGAAAATTAAAGTTGCTTAGATGAGAGACACAGAGTTGGTGGAAATTATGGAGAAAGTTGGAGTAAGCTGTAGATGAACTTCAATGTTTTTGAGGATGGAGTTCTCAAATTTCAAGCCAGGTTGTGTGCTCCTAACAATGCGAATATTATGAGGATGATTCTGGAGGAAGCTCATTGCTCTCTCTATACTGTTCATATAGGGAGTACAATGATGTATAGAGATCTGTAAGAATCGTTCTGGTGGAGTAAAATGAATAGGGAGATTGCCAGATTTGTAGAGCAGTGCCTAACATGTATGTAGGTTAAATCAGAACACCGGAGGCCTGCAGGACCACTTCAACCACTTAACATCCCTAAGTGGAAGTGGGAGCATATCTTGATGGATTTTGTATCAGGGTTGCCTTCGACACTGCATGGGCAGAAGGCCATTTGGGTTATTTTGGATCAGCTAACGAAGATTGCACACTTCATTCCAATTAGAGTCAGTTACTAGATAAATGGGCTGGTAGGCATAGCTTTATGTACAGAAGATAGCATGACTTCATGGCATCCCGGTTTCTATAGTTTCAGATTGGGATCCACGATTCACCTCTCATTTCTGGAAGAGTTTGAAGGATGCCTTAGGATCTTAACTCACCTTTAGTACTACATTTCACCTACAGATGGATGGGTAGTCCAAGAGGACCATTCAGATTCTAGAGGATATGTTGCAGGTGTGCATACTAGATTTCGGTGGTAGTTGGATTAGGTATCGGTCGTTAGTTGAGTTCGCATATAATAACAGTTGTTAGGCCAGTATCAAGATGGCACCATATGAGGCTTTGTATGTTTGTTGGTGCCGATCTCCGTTGTACTGGGATATGGTAAGCGAGCAGCAGATTTTGGGGCCAGAATTAGTTCAACAGACCTTTGCAAAGGTCGAGCTTATTAGGGTGAGGATAAAAGCAGCACAGAGTCAGCTGAAGAGTTGTGCAGATACTTGCCGACGGGAGCTAGAGTTCGAGATCGGAGATATGATATTATTGATGATTGATCCAATGAAGGGAGTGATGAGGTTCGGAAAGAAAGGCAAGCTGAGCCCTTGGTACATTGGGCCATTTGAGATCCTGGAAAAAATTGGTCCAGTTGCCTATCAAGTGGCGTTACCCCCAGCATTGTCTAGAGTTTATAACGTCTTCCACGTATCAGTACTGAGGAAGTATGTGTCAGATCCTTTGCATGTGATAAGTTATGAATCCTTAGAGATCAAGGATGTTTTGGCTTACAAGGAGGTATCGGTTCAGATTCTGGATCAGAAAATACAGGAACTTTGTACTAAGGAAATATCATTAATGAAAGTGCTATGG